>NC_056743.1:1635329498-1635451998 GCF_019279795.1 Protopterus annectens | reverse complement strand
TACATTACATTCATTGCATTGGATGACAATATTCGTCATGCATTAGCTTGATATATACCCCCAGTGTGAGGTTGTGCATTGTATCCCATACAGTGTGCCGAGTACTGGTGTATACTGATTTGTTGTATGGAGTGCAGCAGCCACTGTCAGGCAGTTGTGGGCTGAGCACTGATATGTAGTATTGAACGTGTGTATCCTCTGAAAGACAGACAGATGCTATATCTGGCAGTTAAGTGATATCTGTACTTCATAATGTTAAGTGTGCCACATGACTTGCTCACACATATTGTTTAATTGTCTTCCAGGGTTATGGCTCATCAACGCAATCCTGCATATACAGCTGCAGAGGAGGAGGTCATACAGGCCAGCCTGTATCAGCACTATGCCCTGCTTTTTTCCAGGGCCAGCCAGCACCAGCATGAGCGTAGTGCACTGTGGCAAGATCTTGTTCGCCGGGTAAATGACATAGACATGCATAACCGGACATATGAGCAGGTATGCCATCACTGCAGTGATTTAATTGGACATGTCTGGCAGTGTGCGTATGATATCCATAGGCAACAGCTTGCCACAGATGGTGGGGTGCCCATACATCCCCCCCTCACCAGAGTGGAGGAGCTGCTCCTAAGCATGGTGGCTCCTGGCATACAGCAGCAACAACATCATGCATGTGTCATCATGGAGGCCGGAGCTACCCAGCAGGATGACATGGAGCATGCAGGTAATATGCCCTAGCTGTAGACTACCATCACCTGTATTGTTAGAATTTGCTTATGTGAGATGTGTACTGTGCGTTTAACAGTTGTGTTGCCTCTCGTGTGCAATACTGATATTCGGAATAGTATCTCCACACCTGTGACTGTTGACTGTTGTTCCACTGTAGATTAGCGCACTCACTCACGGTAGCAATGCCACAGTTGTGGCCACTGATGAACTGTGTTATATTCTTGTAGGTCCCTCTGGTGTGACAGCAGGGCAGACGGTACATGCTGGTGAGTGTGTTAACACTTTAATATTGGTAATGAAATGTGCATGTCATAGGTGAGGTGTAGGCCATGTACACGTAACACGCCTATGCATAATGCATGCTGTCCATGTTTGCTGTGAGACAATAATCATCTCATTAAAATCAGTAGCTGCCTCAATCACATAAACTGCACAGTGCAGCAGACACAACTGTGGCAACACTGTACTGCACCCTAGATATGCATAGTTGCTACAGCTTTACACAACAGAACACGTTTATCATACGCAGTATACAAAAACATGCTACATTTCCCATCATACCCGCTGTAAGGTCACATGTCAGTATCCCACATGTCTTGCACACACACATGCTGTACCTCAGGGGTAGAGTCCTATCATGGGTGTGTGCAAGACTCTGCAACCCATAACACAGTCATGTTAGGCAATGCTCCCTATTGGTCACCTCACACACCCATGTACAAGGTGTCTGTGTAATTGTGAATGTAGCCATGGCACTGCAGTTCAGGTACAGCATGTATAGCAGGTATAGCAGTAAGCCGACTATGGCATAGTCATCCACATGTGCTATACTTACTATCCCGTCAGTACCACATAGGTGGTAGCCCTCAACATGTATGTTGGGTACCAATGTGTACATACAGCCTCATGTTATGTCATGTGTCCCTTGGTATCCACATATCCATAGGTATTGTGGAGTCCGAAGGTGTGTCACATGAGACATTGGAGGCCTGGATGCATATCCACAAGGCAGTTGTACACCTATAAAGACTGTCCATTATTGGCAGTCATTGTTGTGTATGAACATGCCTGACATATATCCCAGGCATATACCCTCACTCACACTACTGTAAAGTACCTGTCATGGGTGTGTGTGGCACAGATGACCTTGGCCATGGATCACGACAGTGGATGGGCCTGTCACATACATACATATGTAACCTACGATCTGAGAAGCTGCTGCACAACCTGTCAATGGCAACAAATGTATTCATGTAGTATGCAGGCTTCACACCTATGTACTGATTAAGGGAACATGTACACATATATATTTGCAACACATATACCTGATGTGTGCAATGCACTTACTGTTGGAATCATAATATGCCATAACATAGTAAAAGCAAGACCCACACCACATTGCCCAAGAGTGACACACACACACACACACACACACACACACACACACACACACACACACACACACACACACAGTCCGCACTTGCAGGATTCAAACCCCTACCTAACTATGTTATGATACTAGAGATAGACACATTAGCACAGCATGCTATTTGTTTTACTGAGTGGTTTCCCTTCTCTGTCTATATTTCTAGGGTGGTGACATCATCAGTCTTTCCAAAGAGGAATGTATATCTTTAGTGTTTTTTCCCAGTCATCAAATAGGCCATTCTTTCAAGAAGAATTGCACACACAAACGCACACCCCCCACACACAATGTTTGCAGGATTCAAACCCCTACCTATCTAGGTTATGCTATTAGAAAAATATGCATTAGCGCAGCACGCTATTTGCTTTACTGGGTGGTTTTCCTTTTCTGTCTGTATTTCTAGGGTGGTGACATCATCAGTCTTTCCAAAAAGGAATGTACATCTTTAGTGTGTTTTCCCTGTCTTCAAAAAGGCCACTCCTTTCAAGGAGAATTGCACATACATAGACACACACACAGTCAGTGTTTGCAGGATTCAAACCCCTACCTAACTAGGTTATGATACTAGAGAGAGAGACGCATTAGTGCAGCGCGCTATTTGCTTTATTGGGTGGTTTCCCTTCTCTGTCCGTATTTCTAGGGTGGGTGACATCATCAGACTGGACATGGTAATGTGTGTACACTTTGTTTTATGCCATTCCAGGAATGGTCCATGTGGGTCGTCAGGTGTCAACAGCTGGAACAGGAACTCATAATCCTTACCTTGTGTGATCTATCTGTGGACACATCGACATTCCTTCATATGTCAACACATATTTATGCAAAGCTTGTTGGTTTTGTGGGTAGTACATGTGTTTGGGATGTTGATAAAGGGCTATTCAAAGTGTATGTGAGACATGTGTAGCTGTGTTCAGTGATGTATGTCCTTTGTGGCTGCCTTGCAAACAGTCTAGCATGTTTGGGAACCATGTTCCGCACATGAACATACCACGGTTAGTAGGGTTGTGTGTATGTCCGCTTCCAATAGCTCGGTTTATGACTTCAACCATGATGGACTCCATGGCCTTGCAGATCATACTTCACAGGCATACTGGACTGTACTCCCCATGGTGTGTTGTACACCAACACTTGTGTGGAGTGCCATATGTTGCTGTAATACATTCAACGGTTCCACATCCTGTGTAGGGGGGGTGGGTTCAGCTGACTGTTCAGGTGCAGGATCTGTTTGTTCTGTAGTTTATGCATGACACATATTGGGAATCAATGTAGTCCACTTGATGCCATGCTTTTAGAATTGGGGGTAGCTGTTCATCCATTCTAAATGTGATATCTCCTGGTATGATGATATGGACTATCGTCGGTGGGAGGTGGGTATGTATATATGGGCCTGTCTGTCAGGATGTCAGCATTGTCAGTCAGGTACAGTTGGCCCTGACTCATGACATATATGTGTGTACATTGCTATATATGACATAGCTGTCGGAGGTGTCATGATTCAGTCTGGATTCCTTCTCAGCTACTCTTTACAGAACACCAACAAACCTGAGCACTAATCCCTGTTATACTCCTTTACACACTTAACACCCTATGGATCCTTTGTCATCTGGCTACAGAGTATGTCATGATGATATCCCGGCATGTCCAGGGGTCGGCTTTGTGTGCACTCTCCAGTCCAGCTGGTGAATATTGTGATGTAGACACAATGTCACATCTGCCTCATGTACACAGACAACACTCTCTTCCTCACAACAAACCCAGATGTATGCGTGAGATGCACCTATAGAGACATACAGGGTGCTGAACTCTCTCGACCCATGACTGGCATAGTCTATCAGGTGGTGAAGATAACCACACACACCACATATCAGTCTCACATATCCTCTGGCGAAAGCACTCAAACCACATTATCACACATACACATACTCGGATGCTGGAAATGAACTCTGCCTAAGCAGCAGAGACCTCCACAGCAGGCGCACACACAACTGCTACCCCACTACAATACCCACATCTCACATCTTTCACAATGTCAGTGTGCCACACAGTCACTTGCCTTCGGGCTAAACAACACACATAATACACTTGTAATAGGTGACAGTTATTGTCAGAGACACTGACGTACCACTCACCAGCCCATACAAGGGAATAGTCCCTTTGTGCTGTCTGTCGTGTGCCAGGATCTGCCACATAACACATGCAGTCAGGTCACTACAAAGCAAGTACAGGACTGGCACCATCATTGTCCATGCTGGTGCGTAAAACCTCAGACATTACTCCCTGGACCACATGACATGGTACATGGAGGAACAGTGTCATCAAGTAGCCCAGGCCAGTATGACCCTGACCTTGTCTAGCATCTTACACCCACCAAGTATGATGTCACAGTATACAGACAAACATATCACATTTAACACTTGGCTAACAGATTGGTGTCATTCATAGGGGATACAGTGTCTGTCAGCCTGTGGTGACAAGCTCAACATGCCATGTAGCTTCACTATGGACAGCTTTCACCTGTCACCCTTGGACCTTTGAATGCTGGCTAAGGCTCTTGCTACCACCATAGTGCATTTGTTGAGCAGGGCTCAAAAGACAAACCCACATACATAGACATTACAGGTTAAATAACACTAAGGGTAATGCTGCTCAACACCAGATGTGTTACCCTCATATTGCGGCCACTCAGGACTCCCCTCAGTATGGGGGATAGCAATATATGTGCACTAACAGACGCCTAGTTCAGGGTCACATATGCACACCAGCACTACCAGGTTATGTTTCATACCATGCTTTCTGACCACAGGACTTGGAACAGACAACACAACTAGGGGGTGTATCCATATACATCACAGATACACACACCTCCAGGTTAGTGGCACTGCACTAAGCATCACAAACCATACATATACAACTACCATTGTGTGAAACTGCCTTTCAGTTTGTTGCCTACTACAGACCACCCTCCCATACTCAGGAACCACACTCGGCTTTCCTGGGAACAGTGGAGGATATGATGGTCTCCACAAACACCATTATATTGGGTGACATCAGATACACAAATATTGACTGGGTATACTACTCAAGCCACAACAACCTCACCCTACAGTCACTACAATTTGTAAATTCATATGCTATGGCACAACCAGTCACCACAGCCACAAGGGGGAATACATATTGGACCTGATCATCACCAACATGGGGACTCTATGTTCCATACCAGCAATATATCCCTCATTGGTAAGGTCAGAACATACATCTATCTCACTGGACATACATATACACTCCACACACCCATTCTGGGTAATCTTGGTGAGCCTCTGATGAGCCAACGTCTCACTTCACCAAAGCAAGGTGGTATCCTTCAGAGACCCTGAGACAGTGTCAAATACGGCTCCGACTGCTGAATCCTTTACATACACATTCTATGGACTCCTAGTGGACTGCATGGATTGTGCTATCCCAAATAACAACAAGACTCACTCCTCCAATGACAGGGGACCTGTCTGGTAGACACCAGCCATTAATAAGCTGTACAATGTCAGGAGGAAGCTACTACATGATAGAGCACAATCCCAGATGGGGAAAGCATCTGTGATCTGTACTAGCAGACAGCTATGATCACTCATGTACTTATCTAAGGTCTTCTTCTCACGGACAATTGCACCAGACATGTAGGACTATCACAAGGCCTTCATCAGTTATGTCAGGAACCTGGGTGGACACTCACTGATATGCTGTGAGTTACTGCATACTGACTACACTTACCCTGAGCCCACTGGCATAGCCAACATCCTGGAAAACAGGTTCAGTGCAGATGTCTCCCCCCATCCCCCCTAGGGAGCAACTATCCATCCCAACAGAGTGTAACCTCCCTGACACCACACAGTAACAGGTGAGTGCTGCACTCCTAAAAGCATACATTACCGTATCAATGGGACCAGTTGGTGTCCCAGCCTGCATCTTACATGAGCTTCATGACAGAAGTAACCCTCACATTACATCACTGTGCAATATTGGAGTTACTATAGGATATGCACCCACGGAATGGCGTACAGTGACAGTGGTCCCACTCCACATAGTTGGTGCCAGAACGGACCACAGACAATATTGCCCTATAATCCTAACTATCCTGTTATGAAAAGCTATGGAGCGTATTGTCATGGGGACTCTTAAACACAGATATCAGGAACCTACAGACACTATGTCCTACACATTTCAGCATTGTTGTGGGCAGATCTTGCCTCTTGAACATGTTTGTATTCTTTAGACGGTTAACAGGTCCATCGACATAGGGACAGTTGTACACGCAGCCTACCTGAAGCTTGCTAAACCCTTCCACACAATAACCCACTGGGCCATTATGCATAGGCTCACCAGCATCGATATGGACACATATCTCACATGATGGATTGCTACCTGGATCAGGGATAGCATCCACATGGTCAGAATTGCAGGTGCCATGTCTGACTATACACCAGTTACATGTGGCATCCCACACGGCTGGGTCCTGGGACCTCTCTTGTTCAGTATATATTTGTCTGACGTACAGGCTACCACAGGGGGAATATGGCTGACCTTGTTCGCACTTGACTGCAAACTGGGTGCCATAATCACATCTCCAGCTGCCACATGCATACTCCAACAGGGTCTCACAGAGATGGATGACTGGTGCCTGAGCCATGGCCTACAGCTAAATGCCATTAGTTGCATAGTCATCCCCTTTGGGAATATCAACATGCCCACACATTAACACATAGGTAGTACTCCATTACATATGGTAGGTGTTGTTAGGTGATTGGGGACATGACTTGTTTGTACTGTCGCCTTTGACATTCACGTTGCCACAGTGGTTCGACAGACCTTCTATATAAGCAACCTTATCCCATATGGTTTCACATCTAGATCAAGTGATGTCATTGTGCCCCTATACTAATAACAACCATGCTTGGTTACAATGCCACCTTTGGGGTGTACCTTACCCAACACCTGCAGCAACTGTACTGGCCACAGATACCCAGGTAACAGCCACCCCTCAACAATACCCACAAATCACATATCTCACAAAATCAGTGTGCCACACAGTCACAGCCCTTAAGGCCAAACAACACACGAAATGCACTTGCTATAGGGGACTCTATTGTCCGGCACACTGACGTCCCGCTCAACTGACTGAAAAAGGTGAAGGTCACTGTAAGCTGCCTGTCAGGTGCCAGGATCCACCACATAATGTAAGCACTCAGGCCACTCCAAAGCAAGTACATGTATGACTCCGTCATTGTCCATGCAAGTGTGAATGACATGAGATGTACCTCCCTGGACTACAAGAACAGAGAAATAGAGGAGCTCTCTGATCATGTAACCCAGGCTGGTATGACCCTGACCTTGAGTAGCATCTTGCCCTCACCAAGAATGATGCCAGAGTATAAAGACAAAATGATCAATTTCAACAATTGTCTAAAGTACTGGTGTCATTCAATGGGGATCCAGTGTCTGTCAGCCTGGGATGACATGCCTGACAAGCCACGTTGCTTTGCTAGGGACGGCTTGCACCTGTCACCCTTAGGCTTTTGTATACTGGCCATGCCTCTTGCCACCCCCATAGTGCATTCTTTAGGTGAGGCGCAAAGGACAAACCCACCTCCATAGACAACCAAAGGATACAAAATCTAAAGGTAATGCTACTCACTGCCAGAAGTCTAAGCCTCAAGATGCACGCACTCGAGGCTCTCCTCAGTATGGAGAATATTGATGTCTGTGCAATAACAGAAACCTGTTTCAAGGCTCCTGAGAGCACCCCAGCACTACCAGGTTATGACTCATACCATGCGTTTCAGACACAAAACTCGGACTGAAGCACAAAAGGAGGGGAAGTATCTATATCCATCAAAGATACCTACACCTCCAG
Organism: Protopterus annectens; assembly: GCF_019279795.1. Taxonomy (NCBI): domain Eukaryota; kingdom Metazoa; phylum Chordata; order Ceratodontiformes; family Protopteridae; genus Protopterus; species Protopterus annectens. The sequence goes on along the minus strand of NC_056743.1, from coordinate 1,635,443,941 downwards.
GTTAGTGGCACTGCACGAAGCATCAGAAACCATCCATGTGCAACTAACAGTGGGCCAAACTGCCTTTCAGTTTGTAGCCTGCTACAGAGCACCCTCACTATTACAGGAACCCCAATTGGCATTCCTGAGAACACTGGAGAATATCAAGGTCTCTCCTAAAACTATGTTATTGGGTGACTTCAACTACCCAAACATTGACTGCAACAACTACTCATGCCCAAACACACTCACCCAACGGTTCCTTGAAGTTATAAACTGTAATACGATGGAACAACTGGTCACCACTCCCACAAGAGGGAACAACATATTGGACCTGGTCATCACCAACATGGGGACTCTATGTTCCACACTAGAGGTAAACCCCTCATTGGTAAGATCAGACCATTAACAAATTTCCATGGACATCCATATCCCGTCCCCACCCCCAGCCAAGGAAATCACTGTAAAGAATTTCTCAAAAGCCAACTTTGCACTTCTCAAGACTGAGGTGGAATCCTTCAAAGCCCACGGGCCAGAGGATAATACAGGCCAATCCGCAGAATCCTTTACAAATGCATTCTATGAGCACCTGCAGGAATGCATGGATCGTGCTATCCCAAATAAAACGTAGACTCACTCCTCCAAAAACAGGAGACCTGTTTGGTGAACCCCGGCCATAAATAAGCTATACAACAGAAGGAGGAAGCTACTACATGAGAGAGCAAAATCCCAAAAATGAAAGGCATCTCTGATCAGTATTAGCAAGAAACTTCGATACTTCATGAAATCATCAAAGGCCAGTTTCGAAAGGGAAATTGCCCTAGACACTAAAGATAATCACAAGCCCTTCTTTAGTTATGTCCATAATATGGGTGGAAACTCCCAGATATGCTCTGAATTGTTGTATAACGGTACAAAATATACCGAACCTACAGACATAGCCAACATCCTGGCAGACAGATTCAGCACAAACCTCTCCCCCCCCTTCACCCCCAAAGGAACAAATGCCTATCCCAACTGAATGTAACCTCCCTGACATCACAGATGCACAGGTGAAAGCTGCCCTCTCCAAAGCATAAAACACAGCAGCTATGGGATGAGACGGTGTCCCAGGCTGTGTCTCACACAAGCTCCAAGAAGAACTGAACCCTCACATTAAGTCACTGTTCAAACTTAGCCTTTCTACAGGATATGTACCCAAATAAGTGTGTACAGCTACAGTGGTTCCACTCCACAAAGGTGGTGCCACAATGGACCCTGGGAACTATCGCCCCATAAGCCTGACTAGTCTGGTCTGTACAGCTATAGAGCGTATTATCATGGAACTCATAAACAAAGACATTGGGAGCCTCCAGACACTGGACCCTACCCAATTCGGCTTTGTTAAGGGCAGATCTTGCATCTTAAACCTAGTTGATTTCTTTGAAACAGTTACCAAAGCTATAGATGAGGGCAAGGTAGTCCACACAGCCTACCTGGACCTCGCAAAAGCCTTCAACACAATACCCCACTCGGGCATCATAAATAAGCTTACCACCTTAAATATCAACCTCTATATCATAAGATGGGTTGCAAACTGGCTCAGGGATAGAACCCACATGGTCAGAATCACAGGTGCCATGTCCGAATCCGAACCAGTTACAAGTGGTGTCCCACAGGGCTCACTTCTGGGACCTCTCTTGTTCAGTATATACTTCTCTGAGGTTCAGACTAACACGGGGGGATTATGGCTGACAAAGTTCGCAGATGACTGCAAACTGGGGGCCATAATCGACTCTCCAGCTGACACAAGCATCCTCCAGAAGGGTCTCACAGAGATGCATGTTTGGTGCCAGAGCCACGGGCTCGAGCTACATGCTAAAAAGTGCATAGTCATCCCCTTTGGGAAAAACAAGGTGCACACAAATTACCACAAAGGTGGTAATCCATTAAGTACAGAAGTAGTAATTTGAGATTTGGGGACCAATGTAGATATTAATCTCTCCTTTGATAATCACATTGCCAAAGTGGTTACAAAGACCTTCTATATATGCCACCTTATCATGAAAGGGTTCGCATCTAGATCAAGAGAGGTCATTGTGCCCCTCTACTCGTCACTCATCAGCCCCATACTTGAATACAATGGCCCTTTTGGGATGTACCTTACCCGACACCTGCAGCAACTGGAGAGACCCAAAAGTACCTCTCCAAGAGGATCACGGGCTACAAACAGATGTCATATGCAGATCAACTAAAGAAACTCCAGCTCTACTCAGTTGCTTACCGCCTACTCAGAGGCAATCTATGCCTGACATACAAAGCCATGTCAAACCCAGAATTAATAGACATGCTCCACCTCAAAAATCCAAGTCCTTTAGAGATACACGCTCCAGGGCCTTAAACCTCAGCACAAGAATAAAAAGGACATGCTGGAGGGACAGATTCATTTCCCAGAGGCTCCCCTCACTCTGGAATAGAATCACAATTCATATTAGACATAGCCCCTCGCTGACCCTCTTCAAGCCAAATCTGGACACGTGGATGGGAAATCGCAAATTCACCCCTGGGATCTCTTCTGTGTCCCTGCTAGACAGAGGTACAGCAAACTAATCTTAAAGGGTACCTTCTCTGACCTAATTTACAGAGACACAGTAGACTAATCTAATAGGGAGATGGAAGCCAAATACACTCTGGCTAGGCTTATAAATGCCCTAGGGCAGATAGCCTAGTGTCTACCTATGAACCTATAAGTTCCACACCAAGCAGATATAGGGACTCACACGGATGACATGCACAGTTCAGATGCATTAACTCCAGCTCTACTCAGTCGCTTACCACCTACTTGGATATGATGTGTGCCGGTTGTTTGCAGTAATACCCAACCCAGAATTAATGGACATGCTCCACCTCAGGATATCCAACTCCCTTGTAGCTACACACTCCAGGGACATATACCTCAGCACAGATGTTAATAGGACATGCTGGAGGGACAGATTCTTATCCCAGGGCCTCCACTCACTCCAGATTGTGATGACAGTTTCACATAGGCAGAGCCACCCACTAACCACCTACAGGGGACATCTTGATGGCTGTATGGATGATCGTATGTTTACCCATGGGATATCTTCTGTGTCCCTGCTAGACAAAGGCACACTAGCCTAAACGTACATGGGCTATCTTGTGTGACCTACTATTCACTGGCACAGTGTAGTAGTCTGACAGGGCTGCAAAAGCCAAACACACTCTGGCTAGGCTTGTACATACCCTAGGGCAGATAGCCTAGTATCGACCTCTGAACCTATGCTTCTGCTCGGGATGCACAATATTTATTGCTGATACTGCTTGCAGGTCTTTATCGTCTTTGCTTTCACAGTTTCTGTGAACAACTTAGGTATCTGCGGAACATGTTTGATCATGACAGGGTTCCACTATATTATATAAGTGTCTGTTGTCGTGTAACTGTGTGCACAGGGCAGATTGCTGGATAGTGAGAGGTTCCTGGGTTAACACATGCAACTGCCACATATGTGTGGCCCACTGCTGTAGTCAGACATGGCCTAAGTGTGTGAGCATGCCCAGTTCAGGCTTTCCATGTTTTGCTGCCTAACATATATCTCATTTATTCAAGTGTGTGAGCATGCCCAGTGTGACCTTTCAGTATGTTGTGATCTGAAGTCCACTACATCTGTGGATGTGTGTGAACATGACCAATATTAACATTTATACTGTGTGTGTCTGAAGTCAAGTTCTGTTCTTACTGCAGGACTCACCTTTGTGTCATAACTTAACAGGGATTGTGCTGTGCCTGCAGGGTTTCCATGAGATACTTTGCATAGACTTATCAACATTCCTTCATACTGGCTGAACAGTGCAATGCTGTCATGGTATAGTGGTTCAGTACTTTAACTATGGTGCGCAGTATCCTAGGTTCGAGGCCCATCACTGCTTTATATTTCCATACTGAGCAGACCAGACTGCTTAAGGGCCAGTTAAGCAAATATAAGCATGTTGGCTTTTGTTCTGCTATGCCCCACTTAGACCAGGCTTGTCTGACATTGCTGTATATTCACCAACTTTGCTGGACATTGCCCAATATTACTCGACATTGACCAGAGTTGTACTAGTTGGTGTGTGTGTGATTCTGTTTGCATATACTACATGGTGGTAAATGCTGTTTAGCACTACCTTAAATTGCTAGACACATGACAATCATGCCTCAGGTGGTGCTGCAGGGCTGCCTATGTTGGATGCACATATTACACTCCCTGTACATGTTTGAAGCAGGTAGTGTCAACTTAGGCATCCCTTTTACTATATGTGCAGGTCAGAGAGAGGTATCATTTCCAGGGTTCCTACTGAGCCAGTGTATGTGCTATGCATTGCCTCTTTGCCAAGGCCAATGCATACTGGGCACACCTCCTTCTGCCTACTGGGGCAGGCTCAGGTTGTTCCTCCTCCAAGTCACGCTGTGCCTGTGATGACCTTGGCAATGGTGGGGGAATGTTTGGGCCAGGCCTATGCTGGTCCTGCTGCAGCTGTTTTCGCAGGATCATATTATGTAGCATAGCACATACCATGACAATTTGGGTACATGTAGTTGGTGAGTACTGCAAGGCTCCACCAGATGTGTCCAGGCACCGGAACCTTGACTTGAGCAGCCCAAACACACACTCGATTACATTTCGTGTTTGTGCATGTGCCTCATTATGGTGTTCCTGTTCAGGTGTGTGTGCGTTTCTGATGGGTGTCATCAGCCACGGCTCCAGTGCAAAGCCAGCATGCCCCACTAGGTGACAATGTGGGATGTCCCCATTGGCAAATGTCTGGTACAGCTGCGTCAGATGCCAGATATGGGAATCATGGTAGCTTCCAGGGCAGCCAGCACACACATTCAGTATTATGCCCTGGGCATCACACATGACCTGGCAGTTGATGGAGGGGAAGCCCTTGCGGTTAATGTAGGCCCTACCTTGCTCACAAGCTGGTGCTTTGATGCATATCTGTGTGCAGTCTATTGCACCCACTACCTCAGGGTATTCTGCTATTTGCTGGAAGAGAAGCATATTGCTGGCCAATACCTCACGGGAATTGGGGAAATATACATGATCACTGACATGTGCTGACATGGCATCCAGGAACTGGTGCAGTACCCTGGATGCTGATGCCTGTGATATCTCCATCATATCACCAGTTGGTCTCTGGAAGGTACCTGTTGCTAGTATTCGTAGGCCAACACATACCTTGGTTTCCTCTGGAATGGGTTCCCCTCTGTTGGTTCTGTGTGTGAGGCGTGGCCTGCACAGCTCAACAATTTGCTGCAGGAGGTCTCTGTCCACTCTATAGCGCTCCACTATCTCCAGCTCATGTAGCCCCTGGTAGGTTGCCCTGGACCTGTACACTCTTCTCCATCTCCGCACTGGGTATTGATCAGTAGCATTACCATTGTCACCACCCTCAGCATATTGCATATGTTGCCTTATGACAGTAATGGCAGCCCCTAACATTTTTTTTGTCTCAGTACAGCTTTTTCAGTATTCAATTCTCTTAGCTGACTGCAGTGCTGCAGTGTCTCTGAGGAATACATGGTGAAAAGTTGTTTGCAGAGTTTTAAGTGCTGGGCTGGGCTGGGCTGGTTTACTGCCTGTGTAATTGCCTGATTCTGATTATTTCCACCTGCTAGCTCTGCTGACTCTCCCTGGTTAACTTCTTACTGTTTGTTGTGCTTCCTTTTCCCTTTCCATTTCCTCAGGGGACAGCACCGCGCACAGTAGCGCAGACGTGTGCACATGCACTAACACGCACACAGGCTTAGACAGAGTTACACTAGCTAATTCCTGCCTAAACACGTGCACATGAGCGCAAAGGCGCTTACAAGACTTTAAACTGCCCTACACATGCTTAAATGCGCACCCACAGGCGCAAATGTGCTAAGACAGATTTAGACAGCATTACACATGCTAACTTCTGCTTACACGCTCGCACACTGTCTTACTCAGGTTTATAGGCGTGCACAAGCGCCCATACACGTTGCAAGCATTTTTACAAGAAACATTGGTGATACCCACAGTGTGCACCTTCTATTTCTTGACTTTAGCTAGGATATCTACTGACACACCTCTTCCATTGATGAGCAACTGACAGCTAACACATGCCACTCTGCTCCAATGAGATTAGCTACTGTCATACATACCCCCCTCATGATGTCACTTATATCCTACTCTGTTACTCCCCTTATCCTAGTCTTGCACTCCACTGACTGTGCTCATTTGCTATGTAGACTTGGGATTCACTATCCTTACCCTCATTTGCATAGGATTGCCTAGTAATGCTTGGTTACATCTCTTGGACTGAGTTCCCCCCTTAGCAACCCCTACTCGGTAGCCATGTTGTCTTCAGCCTGCCATTCACTTGCATTGTATATTATGATATCTTATAAAATACCTATTTGTGGCTTTTATTTTCTTATTTTATGATTTTTATAGTGCACCCCATTTGCACGGCACTGCGCTAAGCTTAAACCTCGCCGATCGAGGAAAAAAAAATTTTATCGGGGAAATTTGCCATTGGCATGCTTCCTCAACCATATGCAACTTTTATTTGGAGCTGTCACAGCTCCATTGTGCTGTTTGCAGAATGGTACTCAGTTGTCAACTGAGTACATTTCTGCAAATAACACGGCTCCTACTCGGACAGGTTTGTGCTTCCCGGATCGCAAATTTACCTCATTTGCATGCCTTTCGGCTGCAAGTGAGGTAATTTGCATATCCAAGCCTTGTCCATGTAGGAGCAGTTTAAGGGGCTGTTTGCAATGCTGTTCCTGGATCGCTCATCGGACATGTTGGCTGCATGGAGTCTTACTCTACTCTTAGACTCCGTGCAACCCTTCATGAATCCGGCCCTCTAAGTAGTATGTGTAAAGGATCTTTTGACATTAACTTATAAATTTCAGGAATTATACCATCATTGCCAGGGGCTTTATTTAGTTTTAACTTTTTAATGTGTGCTTTTAATTCAAATATTGAAATACGTTTATCTATAAGATTAGTCTGATCTGTAGTTATTTTTTAGCATACTTCTTAATGAAATTTTATTTTTTTCTTGGGAGTCTATTAACATATCATTTTCATTTATTCTTGAAAAACAGTCTCTAAATTCTTGTAATATATATTCTAGATCTGAAACTATATTGCTTTTGGAAGGTGAATATATTTCTTTAATATGATTAGATTTATTACATATTTTAGTTCTTATGGCTAGTTTGTGCATATACTTAGGACTGACTGTGTAATTAATGATTTTTATTCTCTCTAAATTAATCATAGTTTTATGATATTTACTTTTAAATTCATTTATCTGTTTTAACTTGTCCATGTTTGTATTTGGCTGTTTGGTATTAAATTATCTATTTGCTCCTGTAAGTCTTTCAAATCTTTATTCCATGTACCAAGAAAGACTTCTGCCATATAAATATGCCTTTAAGGCATCCCAAACATAAACCATAGATATGTCTAGTGTATTATTAATATCAAAAAGGTCTCAGTTTCCTTTTGAAAAAGTTCCTTAACCTCTTTTAAACTAGTTATATATGTAAGCAAGCAAACATCCACGGGAACCTTGCTCCAGAAGCCAAAAAGTAAAAGCGTCCACACCAGAGCGTTTAAACCTTAATGCAATTTATTGATATTTGACAAGCGTTTTTGCCACAACGTTGTTGTAGCTCCATCAGAGACAAAATTCAAGCAAAAAGACCAGTAAAAATAGTCAAATACAGGAAGTGACATAGATCTACATCAGCAGTTAAATCCTTGACACAGGATGTTACAAGAATCTATCCTCGCATTATCCTTTCAGTCTAAATACATATGTCATTTAAACAAAAATATTTATGATCCACTTGATGTTTCACAAAGAAACCTTACTCAAGTTTACGACCAAAAGGAGGTAAAAAAGCACACAAAGGATGTTAACTACTTATCATATGTATAAAACCATATTAAAGTAAAATTAAAAAATATTAAAATATTATTGAAATGTTTAAAATTTTATAAGCTACTAAATAGGACACATAACTAGCCTATTCTGAAAATCCATAAAATGATAATAATAAAAACCTAATGCTAAGCACTAGCAAGGAACAATACCAAAAAGTGGTACATATATACCACCACCTAAGGAGTACCTAATCCTACAACTAACACTGGTAAATATGTGTACTAATGTGCAAGTACCTATCAACTAACTAGTACTACACTTTCTCAAAAAAGTTATTATTTATAACTGAAGTTCAACACAAATCCAATACAGATTTAACAACTTCTATCTCAAATAGCTCCTTAACTTCAAAACTGAGGAAATGTTGCAATTTTCATTAAGGCCTGGGTGCCTAAAGGCATCTAACCTAAGTCTGTATGTGAACCCTTTTGTGATGCTGTGGGCTATATAGAAGGTCTTTCAAAATACGTTGGCAATGTGATTGTCAAACGAGAGGTTGCTATCCACCTGTGTACACTAATCCTGTATCACCTTGTCCATATGTAATGGATGGCCACATATGTGGTAATTTGTGCGCACATTGATTTCCCCAAAGGGGATGACAATGCACATGTTGACAGTTAGCATTAGGCCATGGTTCTGGTGCCAGTGTTCTGTCTCTGTGAGTCCCTTTTGGGGAATGCTTGTGTAAGTTGGTGAGTTGAATATGGGTCACAGGTAGCGGTCATCTGCAGAAATAGTCGGTTATAGCTCTCCTATCTTAGCCTGTACCTCAGAGACATATGTACTGAACAAGAGAGGCTCCATGACTGAGCCTTGCAGGATGCCACTTGTACGTGGTTCACAGTCTGACAAGGCACCTGCAAGTCTGACCATGTGGGTTCTAACCCTAAGCCAGTTTCCAACAAATGTACTGACAGAGGGGCTGATATTTAATCCTGCAAATTCATGTATGATGTCAGAGTGGGGTAGTGTGTCAAAGGCTTTTGTGATGTACAGGTAGGCTGTGTGGACAACCTTCCCTGCATCTATGGCCGAGGTGACTGTTCCAAAGGAGTCAATCATATGTAACAGGCAGGATCTCCTCTAAACAAAGGCAAATTATGTATGAGTCAGACTTTGAAGGTTATGAATGTCTTTGTATATGATTTACATCAAGATATGCACCACAGCTTTGCAGGCCAGGCTACTCAGGCTTATGGGCTGCTATCTCCTGGGTTGTGTTGTGGCAGCACCCTTGTGGAGTGGGAGCAGCGTTGCTGTACGCCAGTCTGTGAGTACATATCCTGTAGTGAGGCTGAGACTGTACAGTGATTTTAATTGAGGAATTATGTCTTCCTGGGCCCATGACGCAGGCCGGGACACTGTCTGGCCCAATGATGCTGTGTTGTTTGCCTTGTAAAGGGCAGCTCTCACCTGTGCGTCTGTGATGCCATGGATACTACACTCTGTTGTTATATACATATGCTCTTATGGGGGGGAAGGGTGGAGATGACTGCACTATACCTGTGTGCCGGGACGTAGGAATGTCTATGGGTTCCAGTGTATCTGTATTAATCCTGCATGACCTCAGAGTATATCTCGGGGCTGCCACACAGGTTCCTGACATAACTAAAGAAGGCCTTATGATCCCCTTTATTGTCATCTGCTATATCCTGTGGTAGCCTTCTGTAGATGAATTACTGAGGGATCGTGGATTCTTGATAGTATGGCTCAGAGTTTCCTTACTTTGTAAAGCATATGCTCTAACATGTCGCACCTTCCTCCATCTGTTGCATGGTTAGTTAACCTGTGGGGTCCACTAGACATGTTTCTGCTTTTGGAGGAGTGTGCCTTGGATTTGTTTGGGATGGCATGATCCATGCATTCGTGTAAGTGTCCATAGAATGTGTATGTAAAGGATTCTGGTGTGTGGGCCCTGTATTCCACTGGCCCGGGGACTTAGAAGGATTCCAACATGGCTTTGAGAAGTGTGAATATGTCTTATGAGGAGTTCTTCACTGTAGTATCCTTTGCTGGGTGTGTGGAAGGGATATGGATGTCCAGACAGAGTATGATATGCCAGATCTAACCAATGAGGGGTTAACCTGTGTTATGGAACATAGACCTCCCATATTGATGATGATCAGGTCAGATATGTTCTATCCTCCTATGGGAGTGTTGAGCAGTTGTTCCATAGCATTGGTGTTTATGATGTCTATGAACTGTTGTCCGAGGGTGTTTGTGCTAGGGTAGTGCTGCCAGTTTATATTAGGGTATTTGAAGTAATCCAATATAATGATGTATGCGGAGAACTATGTATTCTCTAGTGTCTTCAGGAAGTCCAAGTCGGTATCCTGAGTTTGGGAGTGTGGTCTGTAGCAGGCTACAATCTGAAAGGTTGTTTTGCACACTGTTAGATGCATATTGATGGTCCATGATGCTTCCTTTAGTGCCAGTAAACTGGAGGTGTGTCTATCTTTTATGAATATGGATGCACACCTCCCTTTGCTGGTTCTGTCTGGGTTGTTGTACCGCAAGGCATGGTATGAGGTATATCCTGTTAGTGCTGGTGTGCTCTTGTGAGCCTTTAAACAGGTTTATGTCACTGCACAGGTGTTGGTCTTCCACATACTGAGTAGTGGGCTGAGTGCGTGCAACTTGAGGTATACAATCTGTTGATTGTGTTACAGCAACATTTGGCACACTGCACAGGTGTTGGTGCACAACAGACCATGTGAACTACAGTGTTATAAGCCTAAGAAGTTTGACAGACAGGTTCAGTTCTAAGGCCCCCCCTATCCCCTACAAAAGAACAAATCTCCATCCCAACACAGTGTAGCCTCACAGACATCACAGATGAACAGGTGGGAGCTGCCCTCTGCAAAGCACAAAACACAGCATCAATGGGACTGGACCGTGTCCTGGCCTGTGTCTTACATGAGCTACAAGATTAATGTAACACACACAGTAAGTCACTGTTCAAGCATAGCCTTACCACAGGATATGTACCCAAGGTATGGCGTACATCAATGGTGGTCCCGCTCCACAAGGGAGGTGCCACAACAGACCCCAGACACTATTGCCCTATAAGCCTGAGTAGCCTGGTCTGCAAAGCTATGGAGTGTATCATCATGGAACACATAAACAATGATATCGGAAACCTCCAGACACTGGATCCTACACAGTTCTGCCTTGTTAAGGGCAGATCTTGCCTCTTGAACCAGGTCGATTTCATTGAGACACTTACCAGGGCCATAGACGAATGGAAGGTAGTTCACACAGCCTACCTGGACCTTGCAAAAGCCTTTGACACAATGCCCCACTCAGGAAACATAAATAAGCTCACTAGCATGAATATCAACCCCTATGTCACAAGATGGGTTGTGAACTGGCTCAGGGATTTAACACACATAGTCAGACTTGCAGGTGTCTTGTCAGACTCTAAACCAGCCACAAGTGGAGCCCACAAGGCCCAGTCCTGGGACCTCTCTTGTTCGGTATAACTTTCTCTGAGGTACAGGCAAACACGGGAGGATTATGGGCGACCAAGTTTGCAGATGACTGCAAACTGGGTGCCATGATACACTCTCCAGCAGACACAAGCATCCTCCAAAAGGGAGTCACAGAGACAGACAACTAGTCTCAAAACCATGGCCTGAAGATAAATGCTAAACAATGCATAGTCATACCCTGTGGGAAAAACAGAGTGCCCACAGACTACCACATAGGAGGTAATCCCTTAAGTACGGAGTAGATAGTCAGGGATCTGGGTACCCAAGTAGATAGTAATCACTCCTTTGACAATCATATTGCAAAGTGGTTAGAAAGACTGTCTATATAGTCCACATCATCACGAAAGGTTTCACATGTAGATCAAGAGAGGTAGTTGTGATGGATTGTTAACTGAGTTATTGTGGAATCACCCCCATGTCTGAGTCCTGTGATAGCATGAAACACAGTGCATATACATTACCATGTGTAGTGTGCCGATGTCAGCATACTACAAATATAGTAGTGGAAAGTCAAACTCCATATAAAGCATATAGCGTGTTGTGTTAATGCGTAGTTCTCTAGTAACATAGATTAGTTAGGTAGGGGTTTGAAACCTGTAATTGCTGAGTATGTGTGTGGGGGTGTGTGTTTCTGTTTGATTACCTTTGAGAGGAGTGCCCTTTTTGGAGGCTAGGAAAACACCTTCAAAGTGGTATACTCATCTTTGGCAAGTCTGATGATGTCAGCACCCTACAAATACAGCATTTGTAAATTAAATCCCCAGTAAAGCATCTAGCATGTCGTGTTAATGCATATGTGTGTGATACCATAACTTAGTTAGGTAGGGGTTTGAATGCTGCAATTGTTTAATGTTTGTGTGTGGTACTGTGTAATCACCTTTGAGAGGAGTGCTACTTTTGGAGGCCTTACAATACATCAAAAGTGGTAAATACATCTTTGTCAACTCTAATGGTGTCAGACTGATAGAAATACAGCATTTGAGAAGTATATCCCCAGGAAAGCATATAGCGTGTTGTGTTAATGCATATGTGTGTAATACCATAACCTAGTTAGGTAGAGGTTTGAATCCTGCAACTACTGAATGTGGGTGCGTGATGCTGTACAATCACCTTTGAGAGGAGTGCTACTTTTGGAGACCTTACAATACATCAAAAGTGGTAAATACATCTTTGTCAACTCTAATGGAGTCAAACTCATAGAAATACAGCATTTGACAAGTATACCGCAAGACAAGCATATAGCTTGTCGTGTTAATGCATATGTGTGTAATACCATAACCTAATTAGGTAGTGGTTTGAAGCCTATAATTGTCAAATGTGGGTGTGTGGTACTGTGTAATCACCTTTGAGCAGAGTGCTACTTTTGGAGACCTTGACAATACTTCAAAAGTGGTAAATACATCTTTGTCAACTCTAATGGAGTCAGACTCATAGAAATACAGCATTTGACAAAGATATCCCCAGTAAAGCATATAGCGCAGCATGTTAATGCATATGTGTGTAGTACCATAACCTAGGTAGGGGTTTGAATCCTGCCATTGCTGAATGTGGGTGTATGGTACTGTGTAATCACCTTTGAAGGAGTGCTACTTTTGGAGACGTTACAATACATCAAAAGTGGTAAATACATCTTTGTCAACTCTAATGGAGTCAGACTAATAGAAATACAGCATTTGACAAAAATAGCCCCAATAAAGCATAAAGCACATCGTGTTAATGCATATGTGTGTAATACCCTAACCTAGTTTGAAAGGGGTTTGAATCCTGCAATTGCGAAATGTTGGGGTGTGGTACTGTGTAATCACCTTTAAGAGGAGTACTACTTTTGGAGACCTTGACAATACTTCAAAAGTGGTAAATAAATTTTTGTCAACTCTAATGGAGTCAGACTCATAGAAATACAGCATTTGATAAGGGCATCCCCAGTAAAACATATAACGTGTCATGTTAATGTGTATGTCTGTAGTATCATAACATATTCAGGTAGTGGTTTGAATCCTGTAAATGCCATGTGTGTGTTTATCAATGTGTTGTGGGTTTTGCTTTTATTATTGTATTACATATTAGTATAACAGTAATTTCAATGCACACGTCAGGTATGTGTGTGCCAAATACATATATGTACCTGTGACCTTCAATAGTTCCTAGGTGTGAAGCCTGCCTCATATATGAATACAGTTGTTACCTATGCCAGCGTGTGCCGCTGCTTCCCAGACCTTAGGCCATACATGTATGTCTGGGGTATATGTCAGACGTTCAAACACAGCAAAGTCTGTGAGTAATGGACATCCAGTGTAGGTGTATGGAAACTGTCGTCGATATGCATACAGACACCTTCTTGCTTACGTGATACACCGAGGGACTGCAGAATACCTTTGGAAATGTGAATATCAAAGGACAGATGAGATAACACTTGTCCGTATGTACACTCCATTACCCGTTCTACATGATGGGTGCTATCACCTACATGGTACTGTTGGAATACTATGTTAAGTACATGCTGATGACTATGCTACAGTTGCCTTATAGCAATACAGCATGGCTTGGACAACAGGTATCTGTCTGTATGATACCCTTGTGGTGGATAGGTGTGTCATTTGTAGAATGCATTGTAGGCCACTGTGTGCATTGGCAGTCATGGATGGACATATCCCTAGTGTGTTGGCATGTAAGTGAGACTGCTATATGCCAAACAGTATTGTTCCCAGGGATGGGTGGGACTCAATAACAATGGTTACTGGTATAGTCTAGTACTGGAAGGAAATCACTGGCACTGAGTTTCCTACATCTGTGTATCGGTTGAGGAGACGCCATGAAACGACCACTTAAAGTCAGGCTATGTAGGTTGTGTATATTACCAGAATGCAGACCATTGACAGTTAGAAACAGTATCACCCACAGCATAGTGCCAAACCATGTCATACATACATGTGACCCCAGGTGAAACATATGTGTAGTACAATGCATACTGGCCACCAATACGAACTATAATGTATGAATACTGTGTCAGACGGTGCATGTCACCCTTCCCATGTGTGAACTACACACCTACATGCAGAGAATGCAACTCCATCTTGTTCACAAATGTACACCTGCAAATCTGTGCTGCAAACATCACACATGTACTGTCCACTCTCCAACACATGCAGGCACAGCTACACACAACAGCCATGTGGCACATGTGCAGACAATACACTCTGGGAATTAAAACTGGTGTATACAAAACTACAATGACAATCATAGTGTTAATGCATCATGCCTGCTCGGATATACCCACAACGATATCATTACACTCTACTGTTAACAACATGATAATATTACTACAGTGCTATGTAGTCACCCTGTGCATCAGCACCTTGCTAGCCTGTTCCTGCATCAATGTTACAGATGACAGGAGGTGTCACAGTTTCATCATATGCACAGGGTGTGTACTTGGTTTTCCAGAGTCTGCCATTGACACATCCAATCGACATGTATGTGTGTGTGTGTTAGTGAGGGACAACAGTACAACATGGGCCAATGTTGTTGCGATGTGTGTGTGTATGTGTTAGCCCTAGGTGTTAGCATTATGTGTGTGTGTATGCATGCACACAGTTCCACCACGTGGCTGCCATATATGGGAGTTTGTGGACAGCCACAGACTGTACCTGCCAGGTCATACAGATCACTGTCTCTGGCCACGGACACGGTACCTGTGCCTGGCAGGGGTGCTACGGACAGTATCAGGTACTAGGCCAGACTGGGTACTGTCATCAGAGGCAGTGGGTTGTTGAATGGACAGATGTCCCTGCTGGGATTGGCCAGAGCTACGTGCACGTGGTCTTCTAGGATGGTCTAATGACAGCACAGACCCAGCATTGCTGGGGCTGGTACTGGCACTACGGGAGCGGCTGTGGGTTTGTTGTCATCTGTGAGGACTGCTAGCTGCTGATGTTGCTGGCATACATCCACATCGACGCCTCAACTGTCCTGCACTGTCCTGGCTCATGGACATGTAGTTGTGGATGACATCTAATGTGTCCCCCCAACGTCTATCAATGACCTCGCTGAAATTACGGATGGCAGCTGCAACGTCACGCATAGTGTCATTCATAGCAGTGTGATGTGCTCTCTGCACCCTCAGACCCTGTCTGGTGTACCGTTCCATACGTGCCTGTGCCTGCATTACATCCTGGAACATAGCTGAGATTGAAAGACCTCTGTGGGCATGTCTGACAGGGGGATTACGACCACGGATGCTCCCACGAGAACCCCTGTACATCTGCCTGTGTGGTATCATTTCAGGAATCTGGGCATGGCTGCTGTGATGGGATGCATGTGCCAATGATACCACACTATCCTGGTCAATGCCTACCATATGCTGTCCCTCAGCTAAGGCCATTGGTGACGATGGATGTATCGGCAGGACGACTGTGTGCATAGATGGGGTTGAAAGCTGTGTAGTGTCAATTGGCTGACCAACGACAGACCCTGTCAAACCTCCCCTGTGCCATTACACATGTATCATCAATATCACTATCTCCAACAGTGGCTTCAGGTTCCCTGCTGCACTCACCCAGAGCAACATCAGGACCTGTGAGAGGAAGACAGAAAACACAGTTTACAATGTGTACATGATGTTAGCACACATGCACACATGAACACATGAACACATGCACACATGAACACATGCACACATGCACACATGCACAAGGGAACACATGAACACATGCACACATGAACACATGCACACATGCACACAAATACAAACCCCAGTAATGTGGACACACAAACACACACACACACACACACACACACACACACACACACACACACACACACACACACACACACACACACATCAACAGCAGTCAATTAAAATCCCATTAGTGGGTGATGGTGGGGTATAGTATCAGACACCATAGAGTGCTATCACACATGTCAGCATGCAGGTATGTGTATTTCTCAACAGCATGCAGTGTGAGTCTGGAGATTCCTCCTTAATAGCAGTGTACATATCTGTATTGCATGTGTGATGTTCAATGAATGGCCCCACCCTGGCACACAGTGTACATGGACACAACATTGCTGTGCATGTATCATATACATTGCAATCCCTTATGCAGCATCACTCACAGGCATACATATCATGGCTGGATGCACACACCTGTCAGGTGTATAGTTATGACTGCTATGTGTAGTACTGTAGTTACTGTAACTGGATGGGATGTAGTACCATGAGTCATCCTCAGACTACATCATGTGGTCAGTCAAGGCCAGTAATGTGTGCAACACTGTCGACTATCTTGCTGTACCTGTACTGCAGCACTATGGCTAAATGTGAGATTCCTCAGACAGTTGTTACATGGGTATGCCAGCATCCAATAGGGAGCACTGCCTGACAGGTTTGTGTTGTGTGCTGAAAGGTGTCACAGTGGACCATGATAGGCCTCTACCCCACAGGTACAGTATGTGTGCTATGTGGATGACATGTGGGATACTGGAGTCTCACCTAACGGCAGGTGTATTCATACACCATCTGTATCATATTAACACATACTGCGAATGACAAGGTGGTGTATGTTGTGTGCATGTGTATTGAGTCTGCCTATACAATGTCTAATACAGTGTACCAGTAGTGTTTCTGATGCTCTGTGTCTTGCATGTGTTTGCAGCAGCCACTCATATTACTGAGATGTGTATAGTCCCACAGGACACATGCACAGCATGCATTATGCATAGGTATTTAACATGTGTATTTGGCCTGCACCTCACCAATGACATGCACATGTTGTATGCTATTTAGATGTAGAACACTCACCAGCATGGGTGTGCTGCCTTGTCATACCAGAGGGACCTACAAGGATATGAGACCATTTGTCAGTGTCAACAACTAAGACATTGCTGCTGTACATCTGCAATTGTACAGTACTACAACAGTTGATGGCCACAGGCATACAGATTATGTCCCACATTAGCAGTATTGCACAACGACAGGCTCCACATCATTTACATACACAGTACACTTTGACATATGCATGATCTAACAATCAAGCTAACAGTACTCTACAGATATGCCATGTTACCTGCTCGCTCTGAGCCACCTTGCTGGGTGACTCCGGCCTCCATGATGATGTATGTCTGCTGTTGTACCGCTTGGCCAGGAGCCACCACACTGAGGAGCAGTTCTTCCGCTCTGGTGAGAGGGTGTTGCAATTCAGCACCACCACCTGTGGCAAGCTGTTGCCTATGGGTATCTGTGGCATGCTGCCGGACATGTCTAATTAAATCACTGCAGTGATGGCGAACCTGCTCGTAAGTCCGGTTATGCACGCCCACCTCATTAACCCGACGGACAACATCTTGCCACAATGCTGTGCACTCATGCTGGTCCTGGCTGGTCCTGGAGAACAGCAGGGTGTAATGTTGGACAAGGTTGTCTAAAATTATGTTGTCCTCTGCTGGGGAATATGCAGGGTTGAGATGATGAGCCATATCCCTGGAAAAAATAAAACAATGGATGTGAGCAAGCCATGTGGCATACTTAACATTGTAAAGTACAGATATCAATGACATGCCATGTATAGCAACCTATTGGCCATCAGTTGATACACATTCTAATCCCACATATCAAATCTCATTCCACAAATACCACACAGTGCCTGGCATGGTCTTTATTCTAAGCCATGCTCAGCACAGTAACAATGGGAACCAGTATATAAGACTATACAACAATACATAGCGCACTGTATGTGACACAATGCACCACCTAAAAACAGAAGAGGCATATATGAAGCTAACACATAAGGACATATGTCATCCATTGCAATGATTGCATAGTACAGTCACTGTACTACCAATATACCACAGTTCCTGTTGATAGACCACCCCTAACTAACATATGTGCACTGTCAGCAATATAGGTGGCATACTGCTGTAGTACACTCTACATGTTACTAGCTATGCACTACTATCCTGTAAGACACATATGAGCAAAGAATGTTACAGGCGCACACACACACACACACACACACACACACACATCCGACATACCTACAAGCCACGAAGGTATGTCAATACAGATGAACATTACCTGTGTACAATACAATACTGTGTGTCAGCACTTACAAAACATTATGCCTGGGATATGTCCTGTGTGAGTACTACAGATACCACACAAAACATTGATTCTAAGTGATGTGTAGATGCACCGTACTGTGCTGTTGAGGCCTACACCTTCAGGTAGTACTACCGTTCATACGGGATGTGTATTCACTACAGTTAACAGTCAATACACATATATGTGCTGTTATACCCTACAGTGGCACACAGTAGACAACATGGGACTATGTCACACCATACACCATACAGGTATTCTTGCCTAGCAATAACGTACATATCTTTTGCTGGTATCAGAGCTAGAACACTACATACCATATTATAAACAATCTCACACTAGGCTATCACACATATACACATCTTTGACACATTCACCTACACATTCACCATCACACTCAGTCATCCTCACCTAGCAATATATGCAACAGGTACATGCATGTGTGTATGTCTCCTAGCTAGTTTGTAGGCTGTTAGCCATAAGACATATAGAAGCATAGCCATACAGTACCCTGCCCATCAACACCCATGTAATATAAGATCATGTGCCCCTGTCATGCAAATCCACAGAGGAAATCCCCAAGTTGTATTTCCTATCTCACATCCAGTCATCAGGGTTACTCATGCCAACTGCTAATGAGGACCATTCTTTGCTATTGATAGGTAGTTTGTTTCAGAGTATAGTATGTGTCTGTGATGTTAATGTACCACTCCAGCATGTTCTGCTTTTTGACATTACAAAGTTTAGATCTGTACAGTGTGTAGCTGGTATGTATTTGATCTGTTTACATGGAGCATGTCCATCACCTGTGGGTTTGGCATAGCTTTGTATGTTAGGCAGAGGTTGCCTCTGGGTAGGTGATATGCGACACAGTGTAGCTATGGTTTTGTGAGACAGTCTGCATAAGGCATCTGTTTGAATCTGGTAATATTGTTTGTGCGTTATGTATCTGGCATCTACAGTTGCTGTGGATGTCTTCTAAGGTACATACCAAAAGGGTCATTGTACTCTATGATGGGCTTTCTGATTGATGAGTATAGTGGAACAATGACCTCTATTTCCATAATGACACACCTTTTCTGATGACATGTGGAACATATAAGCCAAAAAGACAAGGTAATCACCAAGAACGTAGAATTTAATGAAGCTTTCGGGCACACATCACTTCATCAGCATACATAATTACATTTAATTGTTATATATATAGAGGATTGTTTAAAACACATGATCAGAACCAGCCAATAAAAATTCTTATGAATACTATGTCATTCCATAATTTAAAAACATATACTCAATTTTTTATCAAAACATTCATAAAAATAACAAAATCTATTTAATAACATTAATATGCTTCATAAAATACTAACATACTAAAATATGTGTGTAATAATAGTATATAAATACACATAAATTTATTTTATTTCCAACTGTTATTTGACTAATACTGGCTTAATACTGATGGCACTGTTAAGACCTGGGTTCAAATCTGCCTGTAATCTAATTATCCAGTCTAACTCCTTCAGCTCTATAGCATTATTTATATCACCGCCTCTTATTCCTAACTCAACTACATCTATCACTCTAAATTTAAACTTATGCATCTCAAATTCCATAATGTGCTTATATAGGGCATTTGTTTGTATTTTCCTATTTATCTCAGATTTATGTTCTATAATTCAGTCTTTAAGCCGTCTTGTAGTTTTCCCTATATATAAAATGCACAGCAGTGTGTACAAGTAGCGAGATAAACTAATCTATTTGTATTACATGTTGCTGCTATATTGAATTTATATTCCTTTTTTGTAACAGGATGTCTATATGATTGATCAGATACAAATATATCTTTACAGCAAGTACAGTTCTGACATTTATAAGTGCCTAATTTTCCTTGTTGTAAGGAAATCACAGATGATTAGGGTGAGTAGATTAACAACTGAAAATGACCAATATGAAATAGAGATAGAGAAAATGAAGGATGAATTTATAAGGAATGGCTATACTGAGTTCATTGTGAATAAAATCATAGAAGAAGTAAATCAAGGTAGACATAATGTATATAGACCTGTCTTTACTGCACCTTTACTAGAAATACAACAACTTGGTACAACACAAAGGGTAATGCAACATAACAAAATTAGATATGTCATGACTTATGATGGGTATACTAACCAAATTAAAAAGATCATTGAGAGAAATTGGCCAATACTGATGGCCATGCCAGAAATAGAAAAGTCAGTAGGCTCTAAACCCAGTTTTGCATACAGAAATCATCAATCAATAAAAAATATGTTATGTTATAAAGATTTTAAGGAAGAACGTAAGTTACAACAAGGAAAATAAGGTACTTATAAATGTCAGAACTGTACTTGCTGTAAAGATATATTTGTATCTGATCAATCATATAGACATCCTGTTACAAAAAAGGAATATAAATTCAATATAGCAGCAAAATGTAATACAAATAGATTGGTTTATCTCGCTACTTGTACACACTGCTGTGCATTTTATATAGGGAAAACTACAAGACGGCTTAAAGACCGAATTATAGAACATAAATCTGAGATAAATAGGAAAATACAAACAAATGCCCTATATAAGCACATTATGGAATTTGAGACGCATAAGTTTAAATTTAGAGTGATAGATGTAGTTGAGTTAGGAATAAGAGGCGGTGATATAAATAATGCTATAGAGCTAAAGGAGTTAGACTGGATAATTAGATTACAGGCAGACTTGAACCCAGGTCTTAACAGTGCCATCAGTATTAAGCCTGTATTAGTCAAAAGACAGTTGGAAATAAAATAAATTTATGTGTATTTATATACTATTATTACACACATATTTTAGTATGTTAGTATTTTATGAAGCATATTAATGTTATTAAATAGATTTTGTTATTTTTATGAATGTTTTGATAAAAAATTGAGTATATGTTTTTAAATTATGGAATGACATAGTATACATACGAATTTTTATTGGCTGGTTCTGATCATGTGGTTTTAAACAATCCTCTATATATATATAACAATTAAATGTAATTATGTATGCTGATGAAGGATGTGTGCCCAAAGCTTCATTAAATTCTGCTCTTGGTGATTACCTTGTCTTTTGGCTTATTTGAGCTCTTGAGGTGAAGTGTTTTTGGATTCTGACTTTATACCACTGGTATTGCATTGAACGCATTAGGAGGAGTCGAACCAGCCTTTCTTAATTACACTGTTATTAAAAAGACTGTTGAGAGATGTCTTCATCTATAAAAGACTATTGATGAAAGCAAATAATCCTTTATTGCAGACTACAAGTACTGACAAACTTCAAGACACACCTACAAGTAATGATATAAATGAACTAAACAAACTACTAAATATACTGGAGAAACAAGTGAGTAGCTATAAGCAACTTCAATGGCAAAGGTTTAGCTTTTCAGCGTACTTAGAATTGGGCATTGTTCCTGAGGCTTCAGATATTAAAGATGCCCTCTTATGGTAATGTTTATGAGGAATTGCTAATTAAATGGCAACAGCTTAATCTAGAATTAAGCGCTAATTATATGAAGCTCATGAATGAATTATTTGTGGATACTGAACACTCTTTACTTGCTGAGATAGAAGTTCTTGAAAAACAAGTGTTGGAATGTATTAATGGTGATATTACTAATGAATATTACCAGACTTTTGTTGAAAATGTGTATACCATGGATACTAGACTCGAATTAAAGAAAAAACGCAAATTGCAGCGTGATGTACAAGACTTCAAAAACAGCCATATCTTTTCCTGGCCGAAAACAGAATTTAAATACTCTAAACCTCTTAATAAAGATTTTCAACAAAAAAGAATCAATAAGAACGCAACACGGCTGCTTGATCAGCTAGATGACTTCAACGCGCCGCCAGCAACGCCGGTGACATCAACTAGCCAGCAAGCTAGTGTGTGCAACGTTACTCCGGTAACGTCACAACGCTGTGATGAGGAAGGATTGAGAGGCGACGGAGCCTTAATGGAGCTAGCTACAGGAGGTAATAACGCCAATACCTCCAATTTCCCAACATCAATACAACAAAAAGTTGAACTGAAAAACAAAAAGCAAGCGGAGATTTCCGCTTTTTTACCTTTTCGGCTAAAGCAACCGGAAAAGGTAACAACATGGAAAATACAACCAGAGAAAAGCCCAAAAGTAGTAACAACACAGCAACAAGTGGCGCAAGGAGTGAAAAGGAAAAACAACAGCCCAAGGCAGATCAGCAAAGCACCTCGCAGGTGAATATAGCTGTTGTTGCTATAAATGAAGGTACTTTGAATTTAACACAACGCTGCTTTTCTGAAGAACATTATAAACTATTAAGTAAAGGTTTGAAGTTTGTACCCTTTGCCATGGACAATATAGCTAATGTAATTATAGACCTTAAATTGTTTGCAAGGAATATAATGTTACAGCTCTTATATACAAATTCTAATTCTACTGCATTTTCTTATAAAAAATCAAGTATATTCATACCTCAGCTGTCACCTGTGATACTAGCCTTTACTAATATTGTAGAAATAGAACTGAGGTCATTGTATTTAAATAAATTTGATATAGCAAGGAAATACAATTTAACATATGGTGAATATCAAGCCCTTTTACAATTTAAAAATGATAAAGAAGTAATTATCAAACAAGCCGATAAAGGCGGGGCTACTGTGCTTATGAATAAAAGTTTTTACAATGCTAAGTTTAAAAACTTTCTTGCTGATGTTAATACATTTAAACAAATAACCTTTCTGGAAGTAAAAAAATCAAATAATGCAAGTCAATATGGTTATATACGACATGCAGTTAAATGATGAAATTTCATTAGACTTATTTAATTATTTTTCTGTTCCGTGCCCCAAAATTCCACAGATTTATGGAATTCCGAAGATTCACAAATCTTTACATGACCCCCCCACTGAGACCTATTGTTTCAGGGAAAGGGTGGGTGACTGAACCCATCTCTAAATATTTACAAAGAGAATTGGCCAAACTTCTACCTAGATGTAATAGTATTACAAAGGACACAACTGATTTCTTATGTAAATTAAGCACATGGTATGGTAAGGCTACAAATGAGTACATTTTGGTTACACTTGATGTGGAATCATTATTTACAGTTATTCCCATAGATTATGGCATTGAAGCCATAAGAAGATTACTCTTGATGGATTCCACAATGCAACCATGTGAAGTAGAGAAATTATGTCTACTATTAGATCTGGTTCTAACTAAGAATATCTTTATTTTTGATGGTACTCCTTATAAACAACTGACAGGAGTGGCAATGGGAACTTCAGTGGCTAACACGTTTGCGAATCTTGTGTTATATTATCGGGAGAAGAAATATATATTGAGTAATAGTAATATACATAATATATATGTGAAAAGTTATGTCAGATTTGTAGATGACTGTTTTTTCATATGGGAAGGCACGGAAGATGAATTATTAGTCTATTTTTCTTATTTAAATAATACTACGAATTTCTTAAAGTTTAAGATGGATTATTCTAGGTGTAGTACAGTATTTTTGGATGTTAAATTATATAAAAGAAATGATAAATTGGAAACAATGGTTCATAAAAAAGAAGTTCATACAGCAAGATACTTGAAAAAAGCAAGTATGCATCCTCCACATACATTTAAAGGTAGTTAAATCACAGATGATTAGGGTGAGTAGATTAACAACTGAAAATGACCTATATGAAATAGAGATAGAGAAAATGAAGGATGAATTTATAAGGAATGGCTATACTGAGTTCATTGTGAATAAAATCATAGAAGAAGTAAATCAAGGTAGACATAATGTATATAGACCTGTCTTTACTGCACCTTTACTAGAAATATAACAACTTGGTACAACACAAAGGGTAATGCAACATAACAAAATTAGATATGTCATGACTTATGATGGGTATACTAACCAAATTAAAAAGATCATTGAGAGAAATTGGCCAATACTGATGGCCATGCCAGAAATAGAAAAGTTAGTAGGTTCTAAACCCAGTTTTGCATACAGAAATCATCAATCGATAAAAAATATGTTATGTTATAAAGATTTTAAGGAAGAACGTAAGTTACAACAAGGAAAATTAGGTACTTATAAATGTCATAACTGTACTTGCTGCAAAGATATATTTGAATCTGATCAATCATATAGACATCCTGTTACAAAAAAGGAATATAAATTCCATATAGCAGCAACATGTAATACAAATAGATTGGTCTATCTTGCTACTTGTACACACTGCTGTGCATTTTATATAGGGAAAACCACAAGACGGCTTAAAGACCGAATTATAGAACATAAATCTGAGATAAATAGGAAAATACAAACAAATGCCCTATATAAGCACATCATGGAATTTGAGATGCATAAGTTTAAATTTAGAGTGATAGATATAGTTGAGTTAGGAATAAGAGGTGGTGATATAAATAATGCTATAGAGTTAAAGGAGTTAGACTGGATAATTAGATTACAGGCAGACTTGAACCCAGGTCTTAACAGTGCCATCAGTATTAAGCCTGTATTAGTCAAAAGACAGTTGGAAATAAAATAAATTTATGTGTATTTATATACTATTATTACACACATATTTTAGTATGTTAGTATTTTATGAAGCATATTAATGTTATTAAATAGATTTTGTTATTTTTATGAATGTTTTGATAAAAAATTGAGTATATGTTTTTAAATTATGGAATGACATAGTATACATACGAATTTTTATTGGCTGGTTCTGATCATGTGGTTTTAAACAATCCTCTATATATATATAACAATTAAATGTAATTATGTATGCTGATGAAGGGATGTGTGCCCGAAAGCTTCATTAAATTCTGCGTTCTTGGTGATTACCTTGTCTTTTTGGCTTATTTGAGCTCTTGGAGGTGAAGTGTTTTTTGGATTCTGACTTTATACCACTGGTATTGCATTGAACGTACTAGGAGGGAGTCGAACCAGCCTTTCTTAATTACACTGTTATTAAAAAAGACTGTTGAGAGATGTCTTCATCTATAAAAAGACTATTGATGAAAGCAAATAATCCTTTATTGCAGACTACAAGTACTGACAAACTTCAAGACACACCTACAAGTAATGATATAAATGAACTAAACAAACTACTAAATATACTGGAGAAACAAGTGAGTAGCTATAAGCAACTTCAATGGCAAAGGTTTAGCTTTTCAGCGTACTTAGAATTGGGCATTGTTCCTCGAGGGCTTCGTATATTAAAGATGCCCTCTTATGGTAATGTTTATGAGGAATTGCTAATTAAATGGCAACAGCTTAATCTAGAATTAAGCGCTAATTATATGAAGCTCATGAATGAATTATTTGTGGATACTGAACACTCTTTACTTGCTGAGATAGAAGTTCTTGAAAAACAAGTGTTGGAATGTATTAATGGTGATATTACTAATGAATATTACCAGACTTTTGTTGAAAATGTGTATACCATGGATACTAGACTCGAATTAAAAAAGCATAAATTGCAGCGTGATGTACAAGACTTCAAAACAGCCATATCTTTTCCTGGCCGAAAACAGAATTTAAATACTCTAAACCTCTTAATAAAGATTTTCAACAAAAAGAATCAATAAGAACATAACACGGCTGCTTGATCAGCTAGATGACTTCAACGCCGCCAGCAGCGGTGACATCAACTAGCCAGCAAGCTAGTGTGTGCAACGTTACTCGGTAACGTCTGGCTGTGATGAGGAAGGATTGAGAGGCGACGGAGCCTTAATGGAGCTAGCTACAGGAGGTAATAACGCCAATACCTCCAATTTCCCAACATCAATACAACAAAAAGTTGAACTGAAAAACAAAAAGCAAGCGGAGATTTCCGCTTTTTTACCTTTTCGGCTAAAGCAACCGGAAAAGGTAACAACATGGAAAATACAACCAGAGAAAAGCCCAAAAGTAGTAACAACACAGCAACAAGTGGCGCAAGGAGTGAAAAGGAAAAACAACAGCCCAAGGCAGATCAGCAAAGCACCTCGCAGGTGAATATAGCTGCTGTTGCTATAAATGAAGGTACTTTGAATTTAACACAACGCTGCTTTTCTGAAGAACATTATAAACTATTAAGTAAAGGTTTGAAGTTTGTACCCTTTGCCATGGACAATATAGCTAATGTAATTATAGACCTTAAATTGTTTGCAAGGAATATAATGTTACAGCTCTTATTTACGAATTCTAATTCTACTGCATTTTCTTATAAAAAATCAAGTATATTCATACCTCAGCTGTCACCTGTGATACTAGCCTTTACTAATATTGTAGAAATAGAACTGAGGTCATTGTATTTAAATAAATTTGATATAGCAAGGAAATACAATTTAACATATGGTGAATATCAAGCCCTTTTACAATTTAAAAATGATAAAGAAGTAATTATCAAACAAGCCGATAAAGGCGGGGCTACTGTGCTTATGAATAAAAGTTTTTACAATGCTAAGTTTAAAAACTTTCTTGCTGATGTTAATACATTTAAACAAATAACGTTTTTGGAAGTAAAAAAATCAAATAATGCAAGTCAATATGGTTATATATGACATGCAGTTAAATGATGAAATTTCATTAGACTTATTTAATTATTTTTCTGTTCCGTGCCCCAAAATTCCACAGATTTATGGAATTCCGAAGATTCACAAATCTTTACATGACCCCCCCACTGAGACCTATTGTTTCAGGGAAAGGGTGGGTGACTGAACCCATCTCTAAATATTTACAAAGAGAATTGGCCAAACTTCTACCTAGATGTAATAGTATTACAAAGGACACAACTGATTTCTTATGTAAATTAAGCACATGGTATGGTAAGGCTACAAATGAGTACATTTTGGTTACACTTGATGTGGAATCATTATTTACAGTTATTCCCATAGATTATGGCATTGAAGCCATAAGAAGATTACTATTGATGGATTCCACAATGCAGCCATGTGAAGTAGAGAAATTATGTCTACTATTAGATCTGGTTCTAACTAAGAATATCTTTATTTTTGATGGTACTCCTTATAAACAACTGACAGGAGTGGCAATGGGAACTTCAGTGGCTAACACGTTTGCGAATCTTGTGTTATATTATCGGGAGAAGAAATATATATTGAGTAATAGTAATATACATAATATATATGTGAAAAGTTATGTCAGATTTGTAGATGACTGTTTTTTCACATGGGAAGGCACGGAAGATGAATTATTAGTCTATTTTTCTTATTTAAATAATACTACGAATTTCTTAAAGTTTAAGATGGATTATTCTAGGTGTAGTACAGTATTTTTGGATGTTAAATTATATAAAAGAAATGATAAATTGGAAACAATGGTTCATAAAAAGTTCATACAGCAAGATACTTGAAAAAAGCAAGTATGCATCCTCCACATACATTTAAAGGTAGTTAAATCACAGATGATTAGGGTGAGTAGATTAACAACTGAAAATGACCTATATGAAATAGAGATAGAGAAAATGAAGGATGAATTTATAAGGAATGGCTATACTGAGTTCATTGTGAATAAAATCATAGAAGAAGTAAATCAAGGTAGACATAATGTATATAGACCTGTCTTTACTGCACCTTTACTAGAAATACAACAACTTGGTACAACACAAAGGGTAATGCAACATAACAAAATTAGATATGTCATGACTTATGATGGGTATACTAACCAAATTAAAAAGATCATTGAGAGAAATTGGCCAATACTGATGGCCATGCCAGAAATAGAAAAGTCAGTAGGCTCTAAACCCAGTTTTGCATACAGAAATCATCAATCAATAAAAATATGTTATGTTATAAAGATTTTAAGGAAGAACGTAAGTTACAACAAGGAAAATAAGGTACTTATAAATGTCAGAACTGTACTTGCTGTAAAGATATATTTGTATCTGATCAATCATATAGACATCCTGTTACAAAAAAGGAATATAAATTCAATATAGCAGCAACATGTAATACAAATAGATTGGTTTATCTCGCTACTTGTACACACTGCTGTGCATTTTATATAGGGAAAACTACAAGACGGCTTAAAGACCGAATTATAGAACATAAATCTGAGATAAATAGGAAAATACAAACAAATGCCCTATATAAGCACATTATGGAATTTGAGACGCATAAGTTTAAATTTAGAGTGATAGATGTAGTTGAGTTAGGAATAAGAGGCGGTGATATAAATAATGCTATAGAGCTAAAGGAGTTAGACTGGATAATTAGATTACAGGCAGACTTGAACCCAGGTCTTAACAGTGCCATCAGTATTAAGCCTGTATTAGTCAAAAACAGTTGGAAATAAAATAAATCTATGTGTATTTATATACTATTATTACACACATATTTTAGTATGTTAGTATTTTATGAAGCATATTAATGTTATTAAATAGATTTTGTTATTTTTATGAATGTTTCGATAAAAAATTGAGTATATGTTTTTAAATTATGGAATGACATAGTATACATAAGAATTTTTATTGGCTGGTTCTGATCATGTGGTTTTAAACAATCCTCTATATATATATATAACAATTAAATGTAATTATGTATGCTGATGAAGGGATGTGTGCCCGAAAGCTTCATTAAATTCTACGTTCTTGGTGATTACCTTGTCTTTTTGGCTTATTTGAGCTCTTGGAAGTGAAGTGTTTTTTGGATTTTGACTTTATACCACTGGTATTGCATTGAACGTACTAGGAGGGAGTCGAACCAGCCTTTCTTAATTACACTGTTATTAAAAAAGACTGTTGAGAGATGTCTTCATCTATAAAAAGACTATTGATGAAAGCAAATAATCCTTTATTGCAGACTACAAGTACTGACAAACTTCAAGACACACCTACAAGTAATGATATAAATGAACTAAACAAACTACTAAATATACTGGAGAAACAAGTGAGTAGCTATAAGCAACTTCAATGGCAAAGGTTTAGCTTTTCAGCGTACTTAGAATTGGGCATTGTTCCTCGAGGGCTTTGTATATTAAAGATGCCCTCTTATGGTAATGTTTATGAGGAATTGCTAATTAAATGGCAACAGCTTAATCTAGAATTAAGCGCTAATTATATGAAGCTCATGAATGAATTATTTGTGGATACTGAACACTCTTTACTTGCTGAGATAGAAGTTCTTGAAAAACAAGTGTTGGAATGTATTAATGGTGATATTACTAATGAATATTACCAGACTTTTGTTGAAAATGTGTATACCATGGATACTAGACTCGAATTAAAGAAAAAACGCAAATTGCAGCGTGATGTACAAGACTTCAAAAACAGCCATATCTTTTCCTGGCCGAAAACAGAATTTAAATACTCTAAACCTCTTAATAAAGATTTTCAACAAAAAAGAATCAATAAGAGCATAACACGGCTGCTTGATCAGCTAGATGACTTCAACGCGCCGCCAGCAGCGCCGGTGCCATCAACTAGCCAGCAAGCTGAGTGTATGCAGCGTTACTCGGTAACGTCTGGCAGCTGTGATGAGGAAGGATTGAGAGGCGACGGAGCCTTAATGGAGCTAGCTACAGGAGGTAATAACGCCAATACCTCCAATTTCCCAACACCAATACAACAAAAAGTTGAACTGAAAAACAAAAAGCAAGCGGAGA
Organism: Protopterus annectens; assembly: GCF_019279795.1. Classification (NCBI taxonomy): domain Eukaryota; kingdom Metazoa; phylum Chordata; order Ceratodontiformes; family Protopteridae; genus Protopterus; species Protopterus annectens. The sequence goes on along the minus strand of NC_056743.1, from coordinate 1,635,413,771 downwards.
TTTCCGCTTTTTTACCTTTTCGGCTAAAGCAACCGGAAAAGGTAACAACATGGAAAATACAACCAGAGAAAAGCCCAAAAGTGGTAGTAACACAGCAACAAGTGGCGCAAGGAGTGAAAAGGAAAAACAACAGCCCAAGGCAGATCAGCAAAGCACCTCGCAGGTGAATATAGCTGCTGTTGCTATAAATGAAGGTACTTTGAATTTAACACAACGCTGTTTTTCTGAAGAACATTATAAACTGTTAAGCAAAGGATTAAAGTTTGTACCCTTTGCCATGGACAATATAGCTAATGTGATTATAGACCTTAAATAGTTTGCAAGGAATATAATGTTACAGCTCTTATTTACGAATTCTAATTCTACTGCATTTTCTTATAAAAAATCAAGTATATTCATACCTCAGCTGTCACCTGTGATACTAGCCTTTACTAATATTGTAGAAATAGAACTGAGGTCATTATATTTCAATAAATTTGATATAGCAAGGAAATACAATTTAACATATGGTGAATATCAAGCCCTTTTACAATTAAAAAATTATAAAGAAGTAATTATTAAACAAGCTGATAAAGGCGGGGCTACTGTGCTTATGAATAAAAGTTTCTATAATGCTAAGTTTAAAAACTTTCTTGCTGATGTTAATACATTTAAACAAATAACTTTTTTGGAAGTAAAAAATCAAATAATGCAAGTCAATATGGTTATATATGACATGCAGTTAAATGATGAAATTTCATTAGACTTATTTAATTATTTTTCTGTTCCGTGCCCTAAAGTTCCACAGATTTATGGAATTCCGAAGATATACAAATCTTTACATGACCCCCCACTGAGACCCATTGTTTCAGGCAAAGGGTGGGTGACTGAACCCATCTCTAAATATTTACAAAGAGAATTGGCCAAACTTCTACCTAGATGTAATAGTATTATAAAAGACACAACTGATTTCTTATGTAAATTAAGCACATGGTATGGTAAGGCTACAAATGAGTACATTTTGGTTACACTTGATGTGGAATCATTATTTACAGTTATTCCCATAGATTATGGCATTGAAGCCATAAGAAGATTACTCTTGATGGATTCCACAATGCAACCATGTGAAGTAGAGAAATTATGTCTACTATTAGATCTGGTTCTAACTAAGAATATCTTTATTTTTGATGGTACTCCTTATAAACAACTGACAGGAGTGGCAATGGGAACTTCAGTGGCTAACGTTTGCGAATCTTGTGTTATATTATCGGGAGAAGAAATATATATTGAGTAATAGTAATATACATAATATATATGTGAAAAGTTATGTCAGATTTGTAGATGACTGTTTTTTCATATGGGAAGGCACGGAAGATGAATTATTAGTCTATTTTTCTTATTTAAATAATACTACGAATTTCTTAAAGTTTAAGATGGATTATTCTAGGTGTAGTACAGTATTTTTGGATGTTAAATTATATAAAAGAAATGATAAATTGGAAACAATGGTTCATAAAAAAGAAGTTCATACAGCAAGATACTTGAAAAAAGCAAGTATGCATCCTCCACATACATTTAAAGGAATAGTTAAATCACAGATGATTAGGGTGAGTAGATTAACAACTGAAAATGACTTATATGAAATAGAGATAGAGAAAATGAAGGATGAATTTATAAGGAATGGCTATACTGAGTTCATTGTGAATAAAATCATAGAAGAAGTAAATCAAGGTAGACATAATGTATATAGACCTGTCTTTACTGCACCTTTACTAGAAATACAACAACTAGGTACAACACAAAGGGTAATGCAACATAACAAAATTAGATATGTCATGACATATGATGGGTATACTAACCAAATTAATAAGATCATTGAGAGAAATTGGCCAATACTGATGGCCATGCCAGAAATAGAAAAGTCAGTAGGCTCTAAACCCAGTTTTGCATACAGAAATCATCAATCAATAAAAAATATGTTATGTTATAAAGATTTTAAGGAAGAACGTAAGTTACAACAAGGAAAATAAGGTACTTATAAATGTCAGAACTGTACTTGCTGTAAAGATATATTTGTATCTGATCAATCATATAGACATCCTGTTACAAAAAAGGAATATAAATTCAATATAGCAGCAACATGTAATACAAATAGATTGGTTTATCTCGCTACTTGTACACACTGCTGTGCATTTTATATAGGGAAAACCACAAGGCGGCTTAAAGACGAATTATAGAACATAAATCTGAGATAAATAGGAAAATACAAACAAATGCCCTATATAAGCACATTATGGAATTTGAGGCATAAGTTTAAATTTAGAGTGATAGATGTAGTTGAGTTAGGAATAAGAGGCGGTGATATAAATAATGCTATAGAGCTAAAGGAGTTAGACTGGATAATTAGATTACAGGCAGACTTGAACCCAGGTCTTAACAGTGCCATCAGTATTAAGCCTGTATTAGTCAAAAGACAGTTGGAAATAAAATAAATTTATGTGTATTTATATACTATTATTACACACATATTTTAGTATGTTAGTATTTTATGAAGCATATTAATGTTATTAAATAGATTTTGTTATTTTTATGAATGTTTTGATAAAAAAATTGAGTATATGTTTTTAAATTATGGAATGACATATTATATATAAGAATTTTTATTGGCTGGTTCTGATCATGTGATTTTAAACAATCCTCTATATATATAACAATTAAATGTAATTATGTATGCTGATGAAGGGATGTGTGCCCGAAAGCTTCATTAAATTCTGCGTTCTTGGTGATTACCTTGTCTTTTTGGCTTATTTGAGCTCTTGGAGGTGAAGTGTTTTTTGGATTTTGACTTTATACCACTGGTATTGCATTGAGCATTACTAGGGGAGTCGAACCAGCCTTTCTTAATTACACTGTTATTAAAAAAGACTGTTGAGAGATGTCTTCATCTATAAAAAGACTATTGATGAAAGCAAATAATCCTTTATTGCAGACTACAAGTACTGACAAACTTCAAGACACACCTACAAGTAATGATATAAATGAACTAAACAAACTACTAAATATACTGGAGAAACAAGTGAGTAGCTATAAGCAACTTCAATGGCAAAGGTTTAGCTTTTCAGCGTACTTAGAATTGGGCATTGTTCCTCGAGGGCTTCGTATATTAAAGATGCCCTCTTATGGTAATGTTTATGAGGAATTGCTAATTAAATGGCAACAGCTTAATCTAGAATTAAGCGCTAATTATATGAAGCTCATGAATGAATTATTTGTGGATACTGAACACTCTTTACTTGCTGAGATAGAAGTTCTTGAAAAACAAGTGTTGGAATGTATTAATGGTGATATTACTAATGAATATTACCAGACTTTTGTTGAAAATGTGTATACCATGGATACTAGACTCGAATTAAAGAAAAAACGCAAATTGCAGCGTGATGTACAAGACTTCAAAAACAGCCATATCTTTTCCTGGCCGAAAACAGAATTTAAATACTCTAAACCTCTTAATAAAGATTTTCAACAAAAAAGAATCAATAAGAACGCAACACGGCTGCTTGATCAGCTAGATGACTTCAACGCGCCGCCAGCAATGCCGGTGACATCAACTAGCCAGCAAGCTAGTGTATGCAACGTTACTCCGGTAACGTCACAACGCTGTGATGAGGAAGGATTGAGAGGCGACGGAGCCTTAATGGAGCTAGCTACAGGAGGTAATAACGCCAATACCTCCAATTTCCCAACATCAATACAACAAAAAGTTGAACTGAAAAACAAAAAGCAAGTGGAGATTTCCACTTTTTTACCTTTTCGACTAAAGCAACCGGAAAAGGTAACAACATGGAAAATACAACCAGAGAAAAGCCCAAAAGTAGTAACAACACAGCAACAAGTGGCGCAAGGAGTGAAAAGGAAAAACAACAGCCCAAGGCAGATCAGCAAAGCACCTCGCAGGTGAATATAGCTGTTGTTGCTATAAATGAAGGTACTTTGAATTTAACACAACGCTGCTTTTCTGAAGAACATTATAAACTATTAAGTAAAGGTTTGAAGTTTGTACCCTTTGCCATGGACAATATAGCTAATGTAATTATAGACCTTAAATTGTTTGCAAGGAATATAATGTTACAGCTCTTATTTAATTCTAATTCTACTGCATTTTCTTATAAAAATCAAGTATATTCATACCTCAGCTGTCACCTGTGATACTAGCCTTTACTAATATTGTAGAAATAGAACTGAGGTCATTGTATTTAAATAAATTTGATATAGCAAGGAAATACAATTTAACATATGGTGAATATCAAGCCCTTTTACAATTTAAAAATGATAAAGAAGTAATTATCAAACAAGCCGATAAAGGCGGGGCTACTGTGCTTATGAATAAAAGTTTTTACAATGCTAAGTTTAAAAACTTTCTTGCTGATGTTAATACATTTAAACAAATAACTTTTATGGAAGTAAAAAAATCAAATAATGCAAGTCAATATGGTTATATATGACATGCAGTTAAATGATGAAATTTCATTAGACTTATTTAATTATTTTTCTGTTCCGTGCCCCAAAATTCCACAGATTTATGGAATTCCGAAGATTCACAAATCTTTACATGACCCCCCCACTGAGACCTATTGTTTCAGGGAAAGGGTGGGTGACTGAACCCATCTCTAAATATTTACAAAGAGAATTGGCCAAACTTCTACCTAGATGTAATAGTATTACAAAGGACACAACTGATTTCTTATGTAAATTAAGCACATGGTATGGTAAGGCTACAAATGAGTACATTTTGGTTACACTTGATGTGGAATCATTATTTACAGTTATTCCCATAGATTATGGCATTGAAGCCATAAGAAGATTACTCTTGATGGATTCCACAATGCAACCATGTGAAGTAGAGAAATTATGTCTACTATTAGATCTGGTTCTAACTAAGAATATCTTTATTTTTGATGGTACTCCTTATAAACAACTGACAGGAGTGGCAATGGGAACTTCAGTGGCTAACACGTTTGCGAATCTTGTGTTATATTATCGGGAGAAGAAATATATATTGAGTAATAGTAATATACATAATATATATGTGAAAAGTTATGTCAGATTTGTAGATGACTGTTTTTTCATATGGGAAGGCACGGAAGATGAATTATTAGTCTATTTTTCTTATTTAAATAATACTACGAATTTCTTAAAGTTTAAGATGGATTATTCTAGGTGTAGTACAGTATTTTTGGATGTTAAATTATATAAAAGAAATGATAAATTGGAAACAATGGTTCATAAAAAAGAAGTTCATACAGCAAGATACTTGAAAAAGCAAGTATGCATCCTCCACATACATTTAAAGGAATAGTTAAATCACAGATGATTAGGGTGAGTAGATTAACAACTGAAAATGACTTATATGAAATAGAGATAGAGAAAATGAAGGATGAATTTATAAGGAATGGCTATACTGAGTTCATTGTGAATAAAATCATAGAAGAAGTAAATCAAGGTAGACATAATGTATATAGACCTGTCTTTACTGCACCTTTACTAGAAATACAACAACTTGGTACAACACAAAGGGTAATGCAACATAACAAAATTAGATATGTCATGACTTATGATGGGTATACTAACCAAATTAAAAAGATCATTGAGAGAAATTGGCCAATACTGATGGCCATGCCAGAAATAGAAAAGTCAGTAGGCTCTAAACCCAGTTTTGCATACAGAAATCATCAATCAATAAAAAATATGTTATGTTATAAAGATTTTAAGGAAGAACGTAAGTTACAACAAGGAAAATTAGGTACTTATAAATGTCAAAACTATACTTGCTGTAAAGATATATTTGTATCTGATCAATCATATAGACATCCTGTTACAAAAAAGGAATATAAATTCAATATAGCAGCAACATGTAATACAAATAGATTGGTTTATCTCGCTACTTGTACACACTGCTGTGCATTTTACATAGGGAAAACTACAAGACGGCTTAAAGACTGAATTATAGAACATAAATCTGAGATAAATAGGAAAATACAAACAAATGCCCTATATAAGCACATCATGGAATTTGAGACGCATAAGTTTAAATTTAGAGTGATAGATGTAGTTGAGTTAGGAATAAGAGGCGGTGATATAAATAATGCTATAGAGCTAAAGGAGTTAGACTGGATAATTAGATTACAGGCAGACTTGAACCCAGGTCTTAACAGTGCCATCAGTATTAAGCCTGTATTAGTCAAAAGACAGTTGGAAATAAAATAAATTTATGTGTATTTATATACTATTATTACACACATATTTTAGTATGTTAGTATTTTATGAAGCATATTAATGTTATTAAATAGATTTTGTTATTTTTATGAATGTTTTGATAAAAAATTGAGTATATGTTTTTAAATTATGGAATGACATAGTATACATAATAATTTTTATTGGCTGGTTCTGATCATGTGGTTTTAAACAATCCTCTATATATATAACAATTAAATGTAATTATGTATGCTGATGAAGGGATGTGTGCCCGAAAGCTTCATTAAATTCTACGTTCTTGGTGATTACCTTGTCTTTTTGGCTTATTTGAGCTCTTGGAGGTGAAGTGTTTTTTGGTCATGTGGAACATACCCAGTTTACATGACTAGTGTGGCACTGTGATTATCGGAGGGGGCACTACTGTCCACCTGTGCCCCGTGGTTTCTTATCACACTTTTGTTGTTGAGTAGACTACCATCTATGTGGTAGTTCATGGGTACGAGATTATTAAGAGAAGGGATGGCAATACATTTACAACATTGAGCTTGTGTGTACATATGAACATCCATTGGTGTACATATACATATACATATGGCCACATATACAGTACACCTATCATGGTGGGAATATCAATTATGCAATGTTTGAGAAGGATACAGTTATGCAATCATTGCACAGTCTTGTGCAGAATGCATGGAGGTTATTCTCAGCCCATGTATGTTTAGCGGAACTCACTGTCTGGCAGACTAACAACCTAATACATCATACCCAGAGCGTTTAAACTACACATGTCACATACCAGCACTGTATGCTGTCTTGTTTGCCACACACTACAACCTACTTGACAATATGCACATAACCTTCACCGACATATATATGTCCACCCTTCACAAACAGTTGTAGTATGTCCCTTGCTCTATGCACATGTTATGATTGCAATATATCTGACGCATAAACATCCCTCCATATGTCTGTGCCATACACACACAAGGTCCACAGTGTTGTAAGTCCCTAGACCTCACGGATAACCTATTGTGCCTTGCTACAACATGAACAGTTGTCACATGTGTGCATACAGTAATATTACAAGGGGTATATATAGCTGCAAATACTACAATACTATACTAGCCTGGTACAGCAGTTGTCATTGCTAGGCTACAGATTATATGACTATCATGCATCTCTTACTCTGACACATACATGTTTATTTAGCTGTTTGCAGTAGTCCCCCAGACATACATTATACACACTACTGTAGACAACATAGATAACATCATCAGAAGTTTGACATTTAATGCTGATCTACATATGTCACGGTTATGTCCCACTGCACACAGCTACACACTATTTTGTCCATGCCATCAGTGCATACATACCCACTGCTGCCACATATACATGTTGCAAAGTATGTACAGTACTCTTCATATACATCTACTACTTGTCAGTAAGTACATAGCTGCTACATACCTTTTTGTCACTCCCAGCTCCGTCTTGTACTATTCGGACACTATTTTTTTTGGTGTCTTAATTACGAACAGATGGTTTTTTTTTTAGTTTTATTAATTAATTGTATTTCCTTTTACATAAGTAATATGTTTGATGGTATCTAGAACTTTAATATTACTTAAGTGACAGTTATATTAATATAGCTTTTTTTACGTACTCAATTTCTTTAAGTAAGAGTTATCTATTTCTTGCAAGATCCAACACATGCAATGTAATGATTGCATGTGGGGATAGCAAGTACAGTCTTTTTTTATAGGTATCTGCACATGAGCATGTGATGGCCTCTGCACCAATTGATGCCCAGCATTTGGTGATTGCATACAGCCTGCTGTGTGTTAATTGCAGTACTCACTGCCATAGCAACCCAGTGGTATAAATTGGTTAGGTATGTAGGCGTAGCCCTTTTAGATTACCAGAGTGGGGCCCATGCTTGTTTGCTGTGGACACTATTGTTTGAGTCCAAAGGTTGGTATACATTTTATATCTGACGCTAGAGGTGTATCCAGTGATGTACATGTTGTAGTCAGACCTGAGTGCTGCCACTTCCAGTACTGAGCTAGCAATTTGGAGTGTATCTCACCCTTCCAAATACATACACAGGATATATGTGTGTCTGTGGATTCCTTTCTACTGATATTATTGACTGACATACAAAAGTGGTTATTGAGTACTGTTCCTTTGAAACATGAACTGTTTGTGAACTGTCATACTGTGAATATTACTATACTCACCTCTGCAGGGTTTGTGTGTCTCATTCTTGACATTAGTACAGGATTATCAGGTGAAATGGACATTTCCAGTACTGTGTATACCTACCTACATCCTTGGTGATCCCAAACACAGTGGTATAGTGCATATGTGGGGAGTAGGGGACAGACATACAGAGACCATTATGTATTACTGTGTGAATGTTATCTTACTAGACTTAAATGATTAGTGTGTACCTGTTAGTTTATCAAGGCAGGTAGTCCGTCTACATAATACCCAACTGTGGACATATCCAGAAGGTAGCCAGACGTTAACATGGTATTCTTTGTGTGTGAAACCCACAGGTGTATTCAACACCTGTACAATGGCATTGTTATAGTCATTTGCTACCAGTACCTGCTACATCCATTGATATTTCTGAGTTGTATTCCTACATAAGGGTATGCTTGTGGAAGTCCTCCCAAAGCGGTTTGTAGTGTGTGTGACAGCAGACAAGCTGATATGCCTGTGTGTTTGTGAGTCTGCCAGGCCTATAATACACTCGGCTACATATTTGCATGGGGATCAGGGATAGGTAGTTAGAAGTTAGATACACCTTCTAAATCATACTGATAGTAGGTGAAGACTTGGGTATAACTATGCATATAGATTAGTACACCTTTTCTGAGATGCAAGCGGTGTCTACTGTTATTAATGTCATTATTCATTGTATAATACCCCACCTCTCTACATAACGTCAATACTTTCTAGAGGGATTGAGAGTGACACAGCTAACATATATTGCACAATCAGGAACATCCCTGGAACATATTTAGGAGCTATGGCCTCTGCCCCACTCAGATATGTTACTGTTTGCCCTGCTCTAATACTATGTGTGGTTTGTAAAGTGCCTCTGTAACGTTAATGTCTGCTAGAATGACTGCTTCTCTTATCACTGTCATGTAATGCAATCCCACAACACTGGCTGCTAAGGATCCACAGAACAAGCTTTGTGTAATGGCCTCCCTATTATTCCTTTACATTCATGCATTGTAATGAATGATATATTTATTACAGCACCAAATTGCTGTATATCTGCTGTGGCTCAGTGGTAATTCATGCAGTCAAGTGTGTCCAAGGTCCAGAGTTTGAGACTGACAGGGGTGTTTTATTTTGCTGATGAGCCGACTAAAGGCCTTGTCATACAGAGTGACTAAGGCACTTTTAAGCAGTTGTGCATGGGTTTGCGTGAGTTTGCGCTATGCTTATATACACTTAGCTAAGCGCACACAAGCGCACACCCACTGACTACTGCTTAAAAGTGCTTACTCCCACTAACACCCACGCTAATTTCTTTTAAAGAAAAGAAAATGGGGAAATAGGAAAGTGGTGAAAAAGGGGGCACAAAGAGGGTAGGACAGTAGGAAAACAAGCTCAGGATGTGCAGGAAGGATGTAGGGAAGGCCCATAGCTGCCCAATTCTTTACCAGCAACAGCTGTGCATATGTTAGAAATTTAGAGTGAAATTTGAAACCTTCCACCCCTGAGAGAGGGGTGAGGACAACAAAGTATGTTGTACAGCCAATTGTAATTATTAGTTTACATGTCCAGCAGACATGTGTGCGAAATGGGCAGCTATGTATGAGGCGTAATTTTTTTGTGGGTACAGATTTCCCCCTTTTTTTTTTTCAGGTAAGAGTGGAATGTGAGGTAAAGGAAGTAGGAATATTGGGGGAGGTAGGTTGGGGAGGTTAACAGACAAGACAAACAAGACGAATACAGGGGCGGAGTATGACACATGTGGTGGGTACACACAATTGATGGGGACGGATGTTTGGATATCGCAAGCCCATGAGCCCACAGATGGCAACAGTGGAACTGAGATCCCCACCCATGGGCAGTTACCACTGCACCTTCACAGCCCAGGCTGAGGCTGTGCTGGGGGCTGTGTAGGAGGGGCACCACTCTCGGCTCAAGCTGGTGTAGGGGATCAGCCACAGAACGCCTGATCTCCCTATGCACCACAGCCCAGACCGTTTGGAGGGTGAGAGGAGACCCTCCTCCGGCCATGCTTGCAGAGGGGGGGCAAGTCCCATCCCCTGCAGCGCTTCCACCCGAAGGTGGCACAGGGCTACCGGAGGAGGAGGACCCGGGCTGGACACTGCTGCCAGGTGCACCCGCCAGCTGAGGTGGGAGAGGTGGGTCCGCTGGGACCCGCCTTCCCAGTTGTTCTATGTTTAGCAGTATTTAATGGCATTTTGGTTAGTAACAGACAACACCATTCCACATTAGTTGTAACAGCATGCATTAGTATTCCCATTAACCCAACACACATGAATTCCAACAGTTGAACAGCAAGCATAACACATGCATATTTAGAACAACAGTGGACATTCCAACAGCATGCAAGGTCGATTGGTGGCAACAGGCCATCAGGTTTGGATACGTGAACAGTGCACATACATCAACATACATGCAGATATTTATAAACCAACAGGACAAATGTCCATAAGAAGTAATTGTAAATACACGATACCCAGTTTGGTGTGAAATGGCATCATTTGTGAACATAAGGTAGGGTGGAAAAATATTACATTAACAACTTAAGATACCTATACATATACTGTACATTCCTACTAGATGCAGATATATATCCCCTATATGTATTAGTACAGTTTCCTGTATGTAACCTTAGAAATGTTGGTAATGGAGATGTTACTGCTACATTAATATACATTCCATTTGTATTCATATATGTACATATCTGGCTGTGTTCATGTAAAGTATCCTGCTACATCTGAACATTTACCTACATTTCTAGCAACACACTGACATTTGTAGGATCACAAGCACAAGCTACTCATGTACCGGAGTAACATGGACATACTATACATAGGATCAGAGGTGCATAGGTTCATACTAGGGTATCTGCCCTAGGGCATTTATAAGCCTAGCCAGAGTGTGTTTGGCTTTTGCCACCCATTTTAAATTAATTTTGCTATGCCCTTTTTTGAGGTTAGTATACTGTGCCTCTGTCTAACAGTGACACAGAAGTGATACCCAGGGTAAACCTACAATCTCCCATCCACTCATCAAGATTCCTCTTGAAGAGAGTCAATGAGGGACTCTGCCTAACCTGGACTGGGATTTTATTCCAGAGTGAAGGGAGCCTCTGGGTTATGAATATGTCCCTCCAGCATGTCCTATTTATTTCAGTGCTGAGGTTCAAGTCTCTCGAGCACATAGCTCGATGGGATTTGGATTTTCTGAGGTGCAGCATATCCATTAATTCCGGGTTGGACATGGCTTTATACGTCAGGCACAGATCGCCTCTGAGCAGGTGGTATGCCACTGAGCAGAGCTGGAGTTTCTTTAACCGGGCAGCATACAGCATCTGTTTGAGCCCTTTGATCCTCTTGGTGAGGTACTTTTGGGGCCTTTCCAGTTGCTGCAGGTGTCTGGTAAGGTACATCCCAAAAGGGACATTGTACTCAATTATGGGCCTGATGAGGGATGAGTAAAGAGACACGATGACCTCCCCTGATCTAGATGTGAATCCCTTCATGATTAGGTGGGCTATATAAAATGTTTTTCTAACCACTTTGGCCACGTGGTTGTCAAATGAGAGATTGCTATCAACTTGGGTCCCCAGGACCCTAATTACTTCTTCCGTACTTAATGGATTACCACCTATGTGGTAATTTGTGGGCACTTTGTTTTTGCCAAAGGGGATGACTATACACTTTTTGGCATTTAGCTTGAGGCCATGGCTCTGGCACCAGTTTTCTATTTCTATGAGGCCCTTTTGAAGGATGCTTGTGTCGGCTGGAGAGTCGATTATGGTGCCCAGTTTGCAGTCATCTGCGAACTTGGTTAGCCACAGTCCTTCTGTGTTGGCCTGTACCTCCGAGAAATATATACGAAACAAGAGAGGTCCCAGGACTGAGCCTTGTGGGACACCACTTGTAACTGGTTTGGAGTTTGACATGGCTCCAGCAATTTTAACCATATGAGTTCTGTTCTTGAGCCAGTTTATGAGGTCCATGATGATCCTTTCCATAGCTTTGCAGACCAAGCTAGTCAGGCTTATGGGGCGATAGTTTCTAGGATCTGTTGAGGCACCACCTTTGTGGAGAGGGACCACTGTTGCTGTACGCCACTCTTTGGGTACATATCCTGTAGTAAGGCTGAGATTGAACAGTAGTTTTATGTTTGGGTTTAGCTCTTCTTGGAGTTCATGTAGGAAGCAGCCCGGGACACTGTCTGGTCCCATTGATGCTGTGTTTTTTGCTTTGGAGAGGGCAGCTCTTACCTGAGCATCTGAGATGTCAGGGAGGCAGCACACTGCTGGGATAGATATTTGCCCTTTTGGTGGGGAGGGGGGAGAGAAGTTTGCGCTAAACCTGTCAGCTAGGATGTTGCAATGTCTGTGGGTTCGGTGTATTTTTTGTCATTTTGGACTAATTCTGAGCATATCTGGGAATTCCCACCCAGGTTCCTGACATAACTAAAGAAAGCCTTGTGATTATCCTTAGTGTCCTGTGCAATTTTTCTCTCTAAGCTGGCCTTAGACACTTTTATGAGTGCCCGTAGTTTTTTGCTAATACTGATCAGAGATGCCTTCCCTTTTTGGGATTTTGCTCTATCATGTAGTAGCTTCCTCCTTCTATTGTATAGTTTGTTTATGGCTGGGGTCCACCAGACAGGACATCTGCCTTTGAAGGATTGGGTCTTGGTTTTATTTGGGATTGCATGATCCATGCATTCCTGAAGGGGTTCATAGAATGCGTTTATAAAGGATTCTGTGGACTGGTCCGTATTTTCTACAGGCCCGGGGGCTTTGATGGATTCCACCTCGGTTTTGAGGAGTGTGAAATTTGCTTTAGAGAAGGTTTTCACTGTGGTTTTCTGGGCAGGGGGTGGGGTCGGGATGTGAATATCCAGTGAGATTAGTTTATGGTCTGATCTTACCAGTGAGGGATACACTTCTGGTCTGGAGCATAGAGTCCCCATGTTGGCGATGATCACGTCCAGTATGTTTTCCCCTCTTGTGGGAGTGGTAACAAGTTGTTCCATAGCATTTGAGTTTATAAATTCTAGGAACCTTTGGGCTAGGGTGTTGGAACTAGAGTAATGCTCCCAGTCTATGTTTGGGTAGTTGAAGTCGCCCAATATAATGGTGTTTGGAGAGACCTTCATATTTTCCAGTGTTCTCAGGAAGGCTGACTGGGGTTCCTGGGTTTGGGAGGGTGGTCTGTAGCAGGCTATAAACTGGAAGGCGGTTTTACCCACTGTTAGTTGCACATGGACAGTCTGATGCTTCGTGCTGTGCCACCAACCTGGAGGTGTGGGTATCTTTGACGAATATTGATACTCCCCCTCCTTTTGTGGTTCGGTCCAAGTTTTGGGGCCGAAAAGCATGGTATGAGGTATAACCTGGTAGTGCTGGGGTGCTCTCAGGAGCCTTGAACCAGGTTTCTGTTACTGCATAGATATCGATATTCTCCATGCTAAGGAGAGTTTCGAGTGCATGCATCTTGAGGTTTAGACTTCTGGCGTTGAGCAGCATTACTCTTAGTTTCTTATCCCTTGTGATACCTATGGAGGTGGGTTTGTCTTTTGAGCCTTGCCTAAAAAAGGCACTATGGGGGTGGCAAGAGCCTTTGCCAATATCCAAAAGCCCAGGGGTGACAGGTACAAGCCATCCCTAGCAAAGCATTGTGGCTTGTCGAGCATGTCATCCCAGGCTGACAGGCATTGGATCTCCTTTGAATGACACCAATACTTAAGCCAATTGTTGAAATTGATCATCTTGCCTTCATATTGTGGCATCATTCTTGGTGAGGGTAAGATGCTACTCAAGGTCAGGGTCATACCGGCCTGGGCTACATGCTCAGAGAGCTCCTCTATGTCTCTTTTCATGTAGTCCAGGGAGGTACATCTCAGGTCATTCACACCAGCATGGACAATGACTGAGTCATATTTGTACTTGCCTTGGAGTGACTTGAGTGCTTGTGTTATGTGGACGATCCTAGCGCCCGACAGGCAGCTCACAGTGACCTTCTCCTTGTTCAGCCTGGTGAGCGGGACGTCAGTATGCCTGACGATAGAGTCACCCATTACAAGTGTATCAGGTGTGTTGTTTAGCCTTAAGAGCTGTGACTGTGCGGCACACTGGCTTTGTGAGCTATGTGTAGCACATGTTTTGTTTTGGGGTAGCGGTTGCTTGGGTGTCTGCTTTGGAGGTCTCTGCTGCTTAGGCAAATTTTTATTTAGAGCCTCCGAGTATGTTTTTGTGTGTTTATGTGTTTGGTTTGCTGTCGTGGTAGGTCTATGTGAGACTGGAATTGTAGTGAGTGTGGTTTCCTTCTCCTCCTGACTGGTTACGCCAGTACTGAGTTGAGAGAGCTTAGCCTCTAGTTTGGCTATATGGTTGCATCTCTCACATGTGTTGGAATTTGTTGGGAGGAGGAGAGGGTTGTCTGTGTACATGAGGCAGTTGTAACATTGCCTCAAGATTCCCAGATTCACCAACTGAACCGGAGAGGAGATTGACAACTGACCTTTGGACATGCTAGAATAGTATTGGGAATTCCTTTATAATTGAAAAAGAGGGCCAATGGGGAACAAGGTACTCAAGGGGAGTTTGTGAGGGTGTAGTGCTTTTAATTTTTTAGTGGTGACTTATATAATTGCTTTAGTGAGCAAGTGCCAGGCTTTAGAGTAGGAATAGGGTGTTTATTATGAGAACTAGATCAGTTCTAAGGGAAAAAGTAAAGAGCAGACTTTATGGAGCCGAGAATGGTTTAAACCCAATTAAGCGGCGCTGCCCAATGCTGCGCTATGCGCAAAATCGCGCAAAGCCGTGCTAAAGTGGGTTTTATACAGGGGGACTTGAAAGACCTAGAAATTGGCCCAAAACTGCCAATAGACTACCAGATTCTTGTGCTGGGAACACTCCTCCAGGGATAGATAGGCTGGTCTAAGCTCCCCACTGCCACTGGTGAACAAAGAAGCCTCCCTTTATCCAAGAAAGGAAATGGGCAACACAGGAACTTTCCAAAAGTCCAGAATACAGCAAAGCCTGCATTTGGACTACTCTAGATCAGGAAAGATGGGAAACAAGGATAATTTTTTTGTTTTTTGTTTTCTTTTTTTGCAACAAACAGCAGGAAAATGCAATAAATATGTAACACAGGCTAGCGCACTTGAGTGTGTAGCCTCAACAGGTAAATGCAACAAACAGGACAAACTTTAAAAGTGCAGGTGCAAAAACAACTTTAAACAGTTTAAAACAGTTTAGGAAGCAGAAATACTTGCAATTTAATGAAACAGTTGAGGACTATAAATATGCTTCTGAGATACTGGCATCCCCATCATCCAGTTTATATGGGCCTAGACAACTGTGGATGTTCAGCATTTCATACAACCATACTATCTCCATAATGCAAGGGTACAACAACATATCCAAAATGTGGGACAGACACAGTCCAGGTATTTTACTTTATTAAAAACATTGCACTCTTTGGTTGTGGCTGTCTCATTCATTTCATTATGTAGTGCATGCAGTATACCTTTATTCCAGACTTCTTACACCTTTATTGATAGCTTCAAACATTTTCTCACACTCTCTCACTTATTGTATATTTACATTTCAGGATGGTACTTAATTCTAGGCTTTATTAACATTTATTACTGGGTTACAACAATCCTTTCCAGCTGACTCACTTATTTCATATGACAGTATATGCAGGGATTTATTCAAGACTTGTCTGTCCTTTATTGATGGATTATAACACTCTTTTTCAGGCTGAAGCAGTTATCTGATATTAAAATACAGGTGGAAACTCTATTTGAGACTTGTTTAACCTTTATTAATGGATTACAACACTCTTTTTCAGGCTGCATCACTTATCTGATCTTAGAATACTAGCAGAATCTTTATTCTAGGCTTATTTGACCTTTATTACTGGGTTACAACACTGAACTCTTTTACAGACTGTCTCACTTATATTCTATAATAATACCAGTTGAATAATTACTAACCTGCCTGGTGGAGCAGCCTTAGCAGCTTATCAGCATAGGCTTGTCGATTCGCGGCACAAACACCTGCAGCTGTAATATAAATGAAGGGATATTGGAACATACCTATCCATACTATAGGCTAGAATAGAATTTCTTACATACTTAATTCCATGGATACTTACTCAGTACTGGGGCATTGGGCATATCACGGGACTCCTGGATCCATTGGTTCAGTTGGTCCTCCTTCCGTCGCTTCAGGTCCGCATGGTGGTGATGGACCTGCTCACCAGTCCTGGGAATGCCTGTGGCACTGGTAAGACCATGTGCCAACTGGTTCCACGCCTCTGCCTTGTATTCCACCCATTGAACCTGGCCCTGCATGAGTCAGCCTTCATGATGGTGGAGTAGGAGCCAAACCATATATTTTGAATCTTTAATATCCCACCTTTGCGCTCTAAAGTGATTACCTTTGACGCCTGCCATCCTGACTGCAAATGGGTACCACAATCAGTTATGGTGTGTATTCCCACCTATGGAGCTTATATATGCCGGTTTTCCCGCACTTATTTGTGATTGGCTGTTTTGGAAATTTTTCAGCTAAGAGCAAACCTGCTTTGTCATGGTTATATTTCCATTCATTCCTATATATATGGTAATACTGGATTTCTAAGTACAACTGTCATGGCTTAGTGGTTCATTACTTTGCCTATGGTGCACAGTGTCCCGGGTTCGAACCTTGTCATTGCTTTTTTTATTTTACTACTGACTAGACAGGCAAGGAGGTGTGTCTGTGTAAAGGCGACTTTGATACACGTTGCCCAATGTTGCCCAACGGTAAGCTGGTTGGCACGCTGCGCAGCTCCGCGCAAATGGCTCACGCTGGGTAAAGCGTTGTTTAGCTACGAGCACTCATATTAAGCTGGGTTCAGTGCTGTTTAGCTACGGGCAATCATATTAAGCTGGGTTCAGCGCTGTTTAGCTACGGGCACTCATATTAAGCTAGGTAAGGCGCTGCTTAGCTATGGGCACTCATATTAAGCTGGGTAAAGCAATGCATTGCTATAAACAATTACTGTTCACTTATACATAGGCTATTTCCTTAATATTTCTAAAATTTTATTCATATATGTAAGCATTTAATTCATATAGTACTTTAAAACATTAAATAAAAATGTAAGTGGTGGGAATCGAATCGTGAATGGCTTCTCTTTGTGCGAATGCTCTACCACTAGCCTATTGCTATTTGGCTTCATTTGCATACTCTTTTGTTTTTATGCTTATCCATGTCTGACTTGCTAACTACAGCTAAGCAATGGGCACACCAGCGCACACACGCGTACACAAGCGCAGCTATATCAGAAATAAAAAAAAATTCAGAATTGTACTGGGGATTTAAATATCAGTGAATGTAGTGTTGAGTGTGTTTGAACATTTGAGTGGACTCACTCATGTTTGTTTACCTTTCACTTGATACTCTTGCAGGGGCGTATAACTTTGGACTTCTCGGCAGTCAGACACGCCCCCTGACTTACTACCCGGTCCATGTTGGGCTTTGGGTGGAGTCAGCATGCCCTCATTAATATTCATGGCATGCTGACATCCTTTCGTTCAACTGCCGTTTCCGAGTAAGACTTATTAAGTTTTACATGGAGGATTCGTGAATCCGGGGGAATCTTTATAATTGCTTTCACTTCCCTAGTGTATTTGGGATTTGGGGAGTATCACACTGCACTTATTAAAAAACTGAACAATGTTTATATATTTTTATTTATAAATAAATATATGTTATTTATATATTTATATTTGTGCATTTTTGTTTTGCTTGGCTGTTTTGCATACTTGTTGAATGTAGCATAGTGTTTCTGTGGTTTGTGTCACATTATACTTGATGGTTTGCAGCACCAAGGTCTTATTATAGTGGGTTACCAAAATGGGAGAGCTATTTATTATTCTGTGCAGATGTGCTTACAACTCTTGAGATAAGCAGTAGGAGCAGTCAGTGATGTTGCTGTTGCTCTTCAAGGATAACTGCCCCTTATTCCATTGCTTATATATTTTTAATTGCTTTTTGATTTGCTTGCTGGTAAGTGAACTGGTCTGCTTTTCAGCCATAACCTGAGCCACAAGTGTAAGGTTAAATGTAATATGTATGGACAGGACAAGCCAGTCAACCAGCATCTTTTTGAATCTCGTCTGTCACAAGTGTGCAGCAAACATCCTAAAATTCTCCCTTTAATTGCACATTTAATACTGTAAAATATTTATGCATTACTGTCTACACATATGATTTTTTTCTTCTTTGGTTATCTACCCGATAAATGCACAGTTAATGCCTTTCATTGGGCCATAATGCTGTTACTCTCAAAAATGTCTTTATTCACTGTAGTTCACTTGGTGTATGTCTAACTCAATGGACAACACTTGTTTTTAGTATGAAATAGGCATCAGTATGCTTTCATCTGACATTGGAATAATACAGTATTGACTTTAGAGTCATGTCAGAGGTACAAAATAAGACTGGTTATAGCAATAGATATTGATGCGCTCATGTAGTCTGTTATATCAGTGATCCATGATGACATTTTGAACATGACACAACAGGATGTATGGTATTTTTGGAGGGGGGGTATTTGACCATTGTAGTTGTGATGAATGTTTTTATGAACTTTTTATGCTATATCTTTTCAATTTATTTTACTCTTCTTAGATGCTTCTCATCTGTGCCCATTTGTTATGAAAGAGAAATGTAGGAGAAACTTGATTATAATTGTTCATAGCTATCGCTGATCTGATAATATGTTCTACAATAGTATGTAGCTGTTCTTACTCAGGTTATGCATTGGCTATCAGACTAAATTTGCTTCATTTAAAAGTCTGGTAAAACATGCTTGTTTTCTCACCTTGCAGAATAAACTGGTAGACTTGGACGTGAAGTTGTAGTGCAGATCGCAGATGACATTTTGACTAGAAATTGAGAAATGGTGGTATGTATCTTGTTTTGTGTACAAGGTGTCTATGATTTAAAAACAGCTCAAAGGTAATCTTTATCCACCACTGGCCAGATGCATTTTCTTTGGATGTGGTGTGGGTTTCAGTACTGTTTCAATGAATGTGAGTTTCAAGGGCAGAGAAGTTTAATGCCATGTCTATTTTCATTGTGAGACAATATTTCTTTGTTTAGCAGATGTCTATTAGTGTTTGTGCATTGTGCTTTAAAATGTAAAAATAAAATCCAAATAATAATTGTATAAGTAAATCAGTATGCACACATTAGTGTTCATGGTAAATGGGGTGAAATAGCTAGGTAATGGGACATTGGAATGGCTGCAGGGAGAGTCTGGTGCCATATTTTGGTTATCTGTTCTTCAGTTTGTGCTTGAAAGTTGGTATCCCACAATTCCATCGGAGTGGGTGGGGTTACATAATTATATATGCAAATTTTATGTTAATCAGTGTACAGATTTGTACCTATTTTTCATGGGCTTTGTCCAGATTGTTGATGGTTCCAGGTTGAGAGGTATGCTAGCAATCCTGCCATCACACTATCCCTTATAAGGAATAAGACATTTAATTAACCATCATAGCATTCTAGCAACACAACCACCACAAGCCATACCACTTCCATATTAAACAAAAGACAATGAACCCTAATCCCCAACCACACCAGCTGCACCTCCTATACCTACTTAACATGAAACCCAAATATTCATCATCCCAGTTGCCCTTCCTTCCATCTAACCAAACAACAGCCCAACTCCCCCCAACTGGACCTCCAAATATTCAAAATCCCCACAATCATCCTACCTTCCTTCCAACAAGTCACCGACCCAACCCCCCCAAATCATATCCCCCAGTCAATCACACACCTTATTTGTCAACAAATGGAAATTCCCATCAAACTCCCTAGCCATCTGCCAAAAGGCCTAACCAGGCTGATTTCCATTTAATCACCTGTCAAATGCACCACAAAACACTAAACCCAAGCCAGGTGAAGCCACACAAGCCCAATGTACCACCAGAAGCCTGAAATGCCTTATGTCACCAAAAACAAAACAAGGTCAGTGACATGCCATCATCTCTATCTGCAGCCGCTTTAATCCACCCAATGGATATATTAATGACCAAAATGAGATTTCCCTTACTAATGGATCAATTGCCTAGTAATCCCACCATCATACCCACTATCCATTATAAGGGAAAGAAAACATTTGGCAACCAAAATCACCCTATTAATGACCTCAATACATCCATGAAGCAGTAGCCTCACAACTGAGGGCCAAATGACCCTCCATATACCAACCCCAACCCCAGCAACCAACTTACTTTGGCAAAAGGCAATATCAGCATTTTTACCATAAAACACCTACACTACCCACATATGAGCCACCATCCAGAATTTAGTAAATTAACCTAACCCTGTCACCCATGAAACTGCAGTAATTGCAGCTAAATCCTGTTCACCAACTGAAAACTCACCTTGCTCACAAGCCTGAAGCAACTTACTCAACAATCCGACCAACTAATCTCCTACCCCTGGTGGCTGCAACACAATTTGACCAAGCTAACACCCCCCCACCACCATAAGCTTTACTTATAAAACCTGCCCCATGGTCCTGCCACAAGCATCTAATCCTGACCCCAACCTGAAATGCCTCGGCTGAAAGCACTAAACCATACCACTATCATGTCAACCAAGCAAAAATGGACCCCATTCCCCCAACTTCCTCTGTGAAACTATGATGCCTACTAAATTGAAACCACCTTTAAAGTCCCACATCCCTTCTCCAATCATCCCAACCTTATGATGGACAAGCTACACACCAATAACCCCCAAAAGTATGGCCCAACCCTCATGTTAAATTTGCAGTCCAATGCAAATCCATATGAACAATGCAATATCTACCAAAAGCTCAACATCCTTGATCAAAAGCTTACCCTTGCCCCCCTTTTAAAGCTTTCCTTTCAATGTGTCACCTTCACATCCGATAAGAAAAAAAACCTTAAACATGTGTTAGAAAACCTAAAACTGTGCCCTGCTTAATCCTTACAACTTCAGCATAAACATTGAAACACCTAGATCCTACCTATCCTCAGCATTCGCATACCTGCAATGCCCCTCAAACCCTACCTACTCTTAAAAGATGCACATATAACATACAACCTCCTATCAGTCCAAGGCATATGTCTGCTTAAACAATGAATACCAATTCCTCATACCTCCTACACACTCATGCACACACAACCACGCACACACGCGCACACACACACACACACACACACACACACACACACACACACACACACACACACACACACACACACACACACACACACACACACCCTGCACTGCTATGACTACCCTTCATGCAGTCTTAAAGCCACACCCATTACTGCATACTCTAAGGGAGACCATTGCCAACTCCTAAAATAACTCAAACTCATCTACAATGCCCACTAAAATGTGACACAGCATCCTACTGTGACTCCATGCTGCAGGTGGACAACCCCACTTCTGCTTGACCCAGACCTAGACATACCTCATCCTCGTCTGTACCCCCATTACTCCCCATCCACACAGACTCTTATGTACCTAATTAGGTGATTACTTGTGACCTCACCGTGCACGATTCCAGAGTCTGGAACATCCATCCTATCAGAATGTGTCTCCTTTCAAATCCACTTTTTTCAGACCACTGCACAATGCCTTCTGCACTTCCCCCATCTGCAAATAAAAAAAAAGAAACTAAATTCTCTGTGCATACAAACCAATAGTTTCTTAATATTGAGGCACTATCAAATGCCCTCTGCCACTCCTCAATTCATTTAGCTTCTAGTGAAAGAACATACTGCAGAAATCAGTATCAAGATATGGGACAAGCATCACTCTAATATCTTCTTCCCTGCAGCCAAAATGCCAACAGGTCTACAGGTCCATCCACTTCCAATTACACATAACAAACTACAAAGTCACTCACATCCATTAGGAACCCCAAGAGCCACTCCTCCACCCTACCCAAGAACACCCCATTGGCTCTCTTCAAACACAAATAAAGAAATGGATGGCTAACTTTAAATTCACTTCAGGGGTTCAACCCCTGTCCCTCTTAGAGAGGGCAATATGTGCTGAGTGTGGAAATAAAGGTTGAACTTGGAAAGCTTGTAAGGGCCCTTGAGCCAGTAGAATAGCAACTTTCTATGATCCTATGACTGTTGTGACCTACCCCACCTGGGGGAACCCCAGACTGCCCAGAAACATTCCTCAACCCTGCTTTACTCTGCCCTAACATATCTCTGCCTCACGTGCCCCTACACTACCCAAACTGCACCAAATCTGAGGTGCCTTAATGCATGCTAAATAAAGTAAGATTACCTATGACCTCATTGTGTGCTACTCCAGCAACTGAACATCCAGCCTAGCAAAATCCATTACCTTCCAAATCTATCTCCATCTGGCCACTGCCTGTCCACACTCTGTACTCCCCACCTGTGACCTCTTTGTGCACTTTAGCGACTGGGACATAGACTAAAACAGCCTCCATTACCCTTTGAGCCCGTGTACTTCAGACCAGAAACCAACCAACGCCCACTCAACTTTTGTACGTCCACAATCTAAACAAAAACAAAATTAAGCACCTTGCCTTTATGAAAATTGAAGATTTGCTAGCTAACCACAATTCTATGAAATCAGACCAAAATATGAGACCCAACCTTGATATTCTGTGCCTAACCTGGTAGTTATATAATTTCCCAACTGCTTGCTAACCATCCATGCAGGAAACAAAAAAACGGAAGAGGGCATTCTTACAAGCAAAATCTGCTCAGCCAACAGGTCAGTCAATATAAAACTGGTCCCTGCTATCCTACCTATCAACCACTTAGACCCATGAAATGTGGACAAAGCCACAACTAAAGGGGAATAAAGGCCCAAAATAGTGGACACCTCTAAATTGGTCGTATGCACCAAGAAAGCTGAAAAAAAAAAGTTTTCCATTGGCATTACTCTTGAAGGAAATGGAGTCTACAAGCAGATGTCTGGCATTATTTTCTGACCTCACTCCTCAGTGAAATGTGAGTTATTTGCCAGAAAACTACAGTTTATGAGATCCAGACCAAAATCTAGACCCTCTTTGACAACCTAGCCAGCTGAGCTATGCCTGCCTAACTTCCCCACAGACGTTAATGCTGCCCAGCACATGCACGCCTGACAAGGTCTCATCATGAGCAATTCATGGGGGGGGGAACAGCCATGGCAGCACTCCACTACAACACCACTGATCAACAGAAATAGGGACAAACCACATACACACTGATTTTGTAACCTACACGAAAGTCAAACCCCACTATACATCATCAACCAATGATTTCAGCTTGCCATGAACAACCAGCATTTTTTGCCTCCTCACAATGTCACAATGCACAGCCAGTGAAAATAACCTGAACTGAGCCTTACAGCTTGGCTGAAAAACAACCAAGTCACAGAACCAACAGAAGCAACCAGACCATCTGTATTCTGCCATCAGTGTCTCCAATTTCAAAATTCTGCCACACTAATGAATAAGTGCAAATAGCAAAATAAATCATCAGATACAATGCATGGACAGCACACAAAAATGAATATTTCTGACAACCACAACATGGTCGATGTATGCACAAAAATGCTCCAAAATTTACCACGTTTCATTGCAAGCTCCTCTTGTCAAAAGACAAGTCTTGACTTAAAAAACTGAACCTTTTTAATGTTGTTCTACAATGCTGACATGGCATTTTTGTAGTTATTCCATCTGTCAACATGATTCCCTAAAACTGCTTTGGTCTATTGAACACTCTTCATTCCCATTATTGGGGGGGGCTTCTCGATGACTCACGGGTGCCTTGTGGTCTGTGAAAGCACCTGCACAGATACGAGAGAGAAAAAGCAACCAGCCAGGAGAAACACAACTTTCAACCACCCAGACAATAACAACAGAATGTTTTAGGCATTACAACAGAACAGTCAGTCTGAGCTCAACTAAATGCACCTCAGCTGCAGAAACTGCCAATAGTCACACCACCATGACCACAGAAATAACTACAGTGAGAGAAAGGGGAAAAAAGGGTTAACAAGGGAACCGTGTTTAACAAGCATTGCAATGAATAAACTAGCATCACCACAAGAACCTCTACCTAACCAGCGCTGCACTAAGACAAGCAACACCTGTACCAGCCCCCAACACACTCAAACTAGCATTCCCCATGTTTGACCCTGAGAATCCTGAACTCCCTCCACAAAGTGGATGAAGAGCAGAAATGAAACCCTGTACCCTATGCCTAAAAAATAACTAATAAATAATTTAAATATACATACCCTACAACCCTTACTACTCACATCTTGATGCACACCAGCAGCAAACCAGGACATGAGCCTGCAATATAGCAAGTTCATGCTAAAAATGTGACTCTTACTCCAGTTGCACTTGCCTAAAACCCTTTAATCCCCTCCCTACCCATACCTCATTTCCTCCCAATCATCTTTAATTCATATTTAACCCTATCCTCCCCTATCCTCTTAATTCCTGCTACTCTATTTATCTAGCCCCACTTGAAGATGTCTCTGGAAAAATTATGTTCCAAAACTCAGTTATGAACACTTCCCCATATATTTGTAAGACATAAATAATTATGTAATTGTTAACTAAAGATGTATATGAAAGGGATATATGTAGAATATTTGCAGACACTCATAACAATGCAATAGCTAGTTGTAAACATAATGTTACAAAAACTTTCCCAATCCACATGGAGTCTAAAACTCTCTGCTTAAATAGAATTTCTGTTTGAACAGTTCCATCCATTCAGTAGTAACAAACAGAAAAAGTCCAACCAACCACCCCTCTGCTATAATTTCTATGATCATTCTCAATTCAAAACATAAAAGTTAAACAAAATATATTATTAAAAATCATTCATATTAGTTATGTAAGCTTAAAGAAATTCATAGGATATACACCAGGTATAACAAATATTTAAATACAATTATAACTGGTGGAATTTATATGAAAAACACATAATAGGTATGTTCAAATATAAAACCTATTAGCATTAATGTCTTCTAATGGTTATCTTTTACTTTTTTCCCATTTTCTTCCCTCTTCCTTTCCCCATTACTTTTTTCTTCCTTTCTCCTTTCTTCCCTCCCTCTCTCTCTTCTCCTTTCTTTTTTCCCCTTTTCTTCCCTCTTACCTTCCCCATTACTTTTCCTTCCTTTCTTCTTTTTTCCCTCCATCTCTCTCTCCTTTTCTCCTTTCCTTTTCCCCTTTTCTTCCCTCTTCCCTTCCCCATTACTTTTTCTTTTTTCCTTCCTTTCTTCCTCCCTCTATCACTCGTCTCCTTTCTTGTTTTCCCCTTTTCTTCCCTCTTCCCTTCCCCATTACTTTTTCTTTTTTGCCTTCCTTTCTTCCCTCCCTCTATCACTCATTTCCTTTCTTGTTTTCCCCTTTTCTTCCCTCTTCCCTTCCCCATTACTTTCTTTTTTTTCTTCCTTTCTCCTTACTTCCCTCTTTCTCTTTCTTCTCCTTTCCTTTTCCCCTTTTCTTCCCTTTTCCCTTCCCCATTACTTTTTCTTTTTTTTCCTTCCTTTCTTCCCTCCCTCTTTCACTCATCTCCTTTCTTGTTTTCCTTTTCTTCCCTCTTCCTTCCCATTACTTTTTCTTTTTTCCTTTCTTTCTCCTTTCTTCCTCCCCCTCTCTCCTTTTTTCCTTTCTTTTTTCCACCTTTTCTTCCTTCTTCCCTTCCCCATTACTTTTTCTTTTTCCTTCCTTTCTTTCCTCCCTCTCTCTCTCATCTCCTTTCTTGTTTTCCCCTTTTATTCCCTCTTCCTTCCCACCACTTTTCTTTTTATCCTTTTTCTCCTTTTCTTTCTCCTTCACCTTTTCTTCCCTCTTCCCTTCCCCACACTTTTTCTTTTTTGCCTTCCTTTCTTCCTTTATTCCTCTCTCTCTCTCTTTTCCTTTCTTTTTCCCTTTTCTTCCATTTTCCCTTCCCCATTACTTTTTCTATTTTCCTTTCTTTCTCCTTTCTTCCCTCTCTCTCTCTTTTCTCCTTTCTTTTTCCCCTTTTCTTCCCTCTTCCCTTCCCCATTACTTTTTCTTTTTTTCCTTCCTTTCTCCTTTCTTGCCTCCCTCTCTCTCTCTCTCCTCCTTTATTTTCCCCTTCTCTTCCCTCTTCCCTTTCCCATTACCTTTTCTTTTTTCCTTCCTTTTTCCTTTCTTCCCTCCCTCTCTCTGTCTCTCATTTTCTCCTTTCTTTTTCCCCGTTTTCTTTCCTTTCCTTTTTCCCATTCAGATTTTGAGATTAGTTCATCTCTATATCAAGCTGATGTGTAAATGAAATCTCTCTTATTTGTTTTGTGGGAGGTCAGTCTACCAGAATTTTAAGCTACATTAAAACTAATAACATTAATGTTATAGTAAGTTATTTCAATTGCTACATGTTTTGCAACATCTAGGTGCTACTTCCATCTGTCTACAAATCAGTAATAGTTATCCATCTAGCATGATACTATTGAATATTGAACAATACAAAGAATGTTAATTAACCTATAGGTGTGGAAAAATCCAGTAATTCAACAATTATGTAATATTATAGATACTACATAGTGAAATACAACACTCCTTAAAATATCTTGAGATGAAAGAGTTAAAATGCAGGGCAGAATATTGATTTGAATAACCTGAATGAAGCTGAGCCAATCCTCACATGTAGAAACCATGGCAAAGCTCCAATCACTGAATGCTGAAGTGCATTTTTAGTTGAAGTTGCATTACTTCATTTTAATTACCTTTATATTCATTTAGAACACTATTATTCTATATCCAAGTCAAGGCTGTAATCGCTTAACAAATTATTGCTAGATAAAGTGCTGTCATAAATAATGATTGCAGATATGCATATTGAAGCTAAAAGACAAATCTCTGATATAAAGATAAGCTACTCCCATTACTAACGGTGATGTCAGGAGGTCAGATTTATGAGAAAAACCCATAACAGTATATATGCAATATAGACTATTGATATCCATTCCTTGAAACAAACAAAACTATAATTAGTTTTGGCATACACATGTCATTTGTGACTGAACTTGAGTTAAACATGTAGAAGTCACTATTGCTATTACTGAGCCCTTATGCCATCTCTTTGATATGGTAACAGAAGCAGATAAGCTACTTTGAAACACTGATAGTGCTTAACATGAGATTATGGGCACATTGAGTAAAGGAATATTTAGAGTAGACAAATTTGTTGAAATATGTATTAATATAGAAGTAAACTTAGTATTCATAAGGAAATAACTCCAATTTTACTAATTCTGCAGCAGACATCTACTCTATGCATAACGAGGTAGTGTAACACTGAATGCTTTGCAATTTTCCAGGAGAAGCTAAAATAATGCCATAAAACTTCTTGAACAAAATAGCCTCACATGTAGTGACTTAGTACATATAATATGAATAGAGCATTTGCTGAGCAAACTTTCCTCTCCCCACAACTAATTTTAATAACAAGTTTATGGTGGAAACTCAAACATATCTTAAACCACAGCCAGAGTACCCACTCAATATCTTAAGTACGGGATTCGTGACTGTTAACTGCAACCACATCTCCAATCATGTAAATGATGAGGAAGAGAGGGGAAAAAAAAGAGCTCAGGCTTAAATGGAAAAAATGCAGAAACAACAGAAGGCATTAGTGATTATGCAATAGTGCTTCTGTCATGAACTTAAAAAAGGCATATGCCTTAGTACCAAGTTCACATACTAACATTGGTTACTGTGTCATCTAGTCAACTGATTTGAAATTGATATATATTAAGAACAACCCGATATCCTGCATTCAATATTGTAATGGGAACTCATTGCTTATGGTTGTTTACAGTAAATAACCCAAGTATTAACATAATTTTTTGGAAATATTTCTGTCCCTGAGTAATATTAAGACAAAATTAAGTACCATAGAATCATACAAGGTATAAAGTGTAAAATGCACCTTATTTTGAGACATGCTGATGACCTTCCAGCTCTAGATACAACATAAGGACCCAGTAAATGAAAAATAACTATTTGGATGACTAACATGTAAATGTTAGGAAAACAAAGATGACCACTTTTAATGCAAAAGATAAAATAAAGCAGTTGGTTTGAAAAGGAAAGTGATAAAATCTATAGCTTTATATCTACAGTATTCTAAGAAAACGTTATGGAGAAAACAACATGATTATATCAAAGCTAAGACTGACAAGGTAAACTACATTATATAACATCTATTCCTCTGATAAAAGTGTAGAAGACAAAAATGTATCCCTTGATAACTTTTGATGAAGAGATGTGGGCAATAAGGGTGTGAGAAACGTACTCACGTCAGTATATAGAGTCGTAAATAAGGTGCTGAGACTGTTGCCTTCCTACCCAGCTGCATTTTTAGAGGAGAATCCAGGCGACTGCATCAAACCATTCAGAGATTTTAATGTAAAGGGTAAAATGAGCAGAATAAATCTCTTGACTGGTTGTATGTGATGAGAAAATTTAAAAAAAAAACATTCAAAAGAGTAGGGAAAGTATGTAATATCTACAGTCAGATTGTATTATATGAGATGCCAATAATGAACATAACATCTTTTCAAGCACTTGGCATTTTATAGACCAGTGGTGTCCAACCTTTTGGCTTGCCGGGGCCATATTGAGTGAACAGAAATTGTCTTGGGGCCGCATATAAAATATATCATATAGCTAACTCTTTCGCTGCCACAGGTGACCAAAGTTGATCTCCTGGCTGTACTGTAGGTGCATTCGAACAATGAATAAATGTAAAGAATGCCTTATATTTGCCTTAAAATTATAATTCTAATTCTCTAATCTAACAGTTAACTCGAACATCTTAGTTTATATATATATATATATATATATATATATATATATATATATATATATATATATATTTTTTTTTTTTTTTTTTTACACACATTCATACATATATACTACAGCATTTCTCACTGGGAAAACCACTCCAGCAGTCCAACTACATAAAATGTCAACATTAGCAGTCCTACAATACTATAATCCACAAAAATAAGCCAACAAATTGGCAATAAAGTAAAGAATTTACATTACTGATAAAACAACAATTCTAAATAAGCTACAAGAGGGTCTCACCCAAACAAATGACTGGTCCCAGAAACATGGCTTCAAGCTAAATGCCAAAATGCATCATTACCCCTTTTGGGAGGTGCCCACAAATATCACATTAATAACAATGTTGTAAGCACGAATCAGTTGTGCGGTGCTTGGGCACCCAGGTTGATAGAAACCTGACTTTTGACCACCATGTTGTCTCCTTTTGTACAGAAAGCTTTTTACATGGCCCACCTCATTAGTAAGGGTATCTCATCCAGGGACAAGGAGGTTCCTTTATAAGAGGCATTACTAAAAGCCCCTTTGGCATGTGCCTCACCCTGCCAAAGAACTAAGTTCATTTAGTGACAAAAGGTCAAGAACTAAGTTCACACTAGTTTTCCAAACAGACTAAAAGCTTCTTGCTTTCCCTCTGTCTCACTATAAATGTCATCACTGGCTTGCTTTCCAGGCTAAGAAAGATCCTGCCTTAAGAGACTTCCTCCACCTCAGAAATACTGGTTATAAAGACCACAGCCTTCACTGCAAAAAACAAGCCACTCTGTATGGACAGGTTCTTGACACAAAAACTTCAACTTCAAATTATGGATAGCCATAAATGTACTCCTGAGTAAGCAGCATAACCTTCATCAAACTGGATGGAAAATCCACATACTAAAATGGCTAAAATCTAATATTGGTTACTCAAGTCTACTTGCCCAAGAAGAGGAGCCTATTTTAACTTGGAATTCCATTTGCAAAAATATATTCAGTATACATATTAAATCTCTCACACACACACACACACACACACACACACACACACACACACACACACACACACACACCCACACACACACACACGCACACACACACACACACACACACACACACACACACACACACACACACACACACACACACACACACACACACACACACACTAAAATAGGCAACCTCAGTAATCACGACACACACTCACTGGAAGTAAATATATCTAAAAAAAAAAAATCACACTAGAGATGGACTCATCCATCCAATTTCCCATCACCAAAAGGACCATCAATAAATTAGCAAACAACTGCTCAGCAAAAGGTAAATCAATAAGAAATCAAACCCTCTAAGATCATACTACATACTGGAGTAAACATATAACTTCCCTCCAATCTAAAGCCATTTGACATTCAGACATTTTAATTTGTGCAGAAGTTATTCAGAGACTGACAGATTACTGAGCTGTCACATTAGCACTCTGTGCTTACGTCCAAACCAATGCAGCATACTTGTCAACTCCAATAGAATTAACATAGCTTAATAAGAAGGCTATTTGCAAGGTTACAGGACAGTTTATATTGACAATAAACAAAGATATTAAAAAGGCTCTGTTTCTCATAATTATGCTGAAAAGTCTTCCAAGGTAAATACAAACTTCTGATTTAGTATGGAACCGTACCTCTCAACCTTAGAGCAAGATATCTGTAAAAAGAGAAAAATAAAAGTGGGACACAGGCCCCAAAACAGTTATGCATCACAGACACCATTAAAACAACTGTAGCTGCAAACATTATACATCACTTATAATCTTTCTATCCCATCATTGTCAGTTAAGCATTATATGGCTTATTCAATCCTGCCTTTTTTTGCAACAAAGAAAACAATGCTTTGAAATGACAAATGGATTAAAAATAATACATAAAACACATTGCATCCACATCCTGCAACTTCCTACCTGCAAATAACCACAGACTTTTCACTGAAACTAGGGCTGCTTATTTCCCAGGAATGATAGCTCTCCCTAATTAAATCTAATAGGACACAATCTACCAGGCATATTTGTCAACCTCGTAAAGCAAGAAATCTGGGCAAAACCACAAATAATGGGGGGACAAACGCCAAAAATAGGGACACTTTTTAACTATTGCTCTTACTAACTTAAAAAGTTGATAGACTAAAAGGTTTTGCATTTGCATGTATTTTTCTGAAGAATACAAAGTCTGAAACTCAAATGTCTGCCATTATTTTCTGACTTCACTCCTCACTGATGCACCAGTGATTTTAGAAAATCAGAATTTTATGAGAAATAGGTCAAAAATATGAAGCAAAAATCTGTACATTCTGCGAAAATCTGGACAGTTGATAGGTATGCTACCAGGATCTGGGCTACCTGAAATAAATTAAATTATGGCCTGCAAATTGCAAGTGCACTTTATTTACTTAAACTATATTTCTAAGATGACTTACTGAACTTTTTCAGTAACATCTCAATATCCATTTCCAGGTCACTTTACAAGACACTGGCAATGGTAGACTTGGCATCCTCCAGATCCCTTCAGGGCCACACTCATACTGCTAGCATTGTCCATTAAATATAAATATCCATCCACTGCAAATGGCAAGAAGCTATGTCTAAAAAATCTACTTTTGGCATGCCTAGTACCCAAGTATCAGGTTTTGAAACAAAGAAACATTCTCCACAGTCCGTAAGTCTCTGTCTTTAATAATCATCTACTGTTGCAGCCCTCCCAACACACAAACACACACATACACTCTAAAACCTACAACATTTAAAAAATGACATTGTGCCCACCTGATTTGCCAGTATTGATGATCCACCAAAGCTATACTTACTGCTGTCCAATCTGCCACTGCTTAGAACCAACCAATGACAAAACAGTACTGGGTGCTTTTTTGTTTGTCAGAAAAAAAAGAATCCAACTTTATATGCTACAGTCCCACAAAGTCAATCCGCTACTGACCCACTGACCCTAGGCTACTGTCTCATTCTTACTCCCTAGAACAGCATTAGCTTGGATGACTAATTTTATTTCCTAAGCAAAAGACACAAATTGGAAGATGAAGCAAAAATCCATACAGTTGAGAGGTATGATTTCATATTCAATACAACACTCTCTCTGTCAGGAAAGGTGCAATTTAATAAAAGTGTACTTTTAATGTATGATATATGTGTGAGCTAACTTATTTGTGTTCAGTAGGTAGATTGATAGTCATTAACCTCTTTGTGCATGTGTCTCTGTCTGTCTCTGTCATGCACACATACACACACATGCACTCTTCTTCTACTTTCACATACACAAACACTCTGCTTTCATGCATGTGCTCACAGACTCACTCACTCTGCACTTACCTATTAACACAGATAAGTGCTGACCCTTTCAAAGGAAATGGTGGCAAATCCATACACGAGTCCCTCTTCAGAGAGAACACACACACACACACACACACACACACACACACACACACACACACACACACACACCCACACACACTGATTCTTTGGCACGAAATAATGGTGGGAACACACAGATCCTTCTTTGGCGCAAAAAAATCAAAACTACAAGGGTGCTTTGGTGCATGCACACACTGACAGAGTTATAGGTCACGGGGGTGAAAAAACAAAAAAAAAGTGTTTTGAGGCATGCGCATATCGATGTTGTAGTTAGAGGTCAGAGGCCACATGGAAGAGCTCTGACGGCCGCATGTGGCCCGCGGGCCACAGGTTGGACACGTCTATTATAGACCATCTTCATTTACAGATAACAACATACCTTATGCATGTAACATGTAAGTAAATATGTATTCAGTTGCAATGAAGTGTATGTTTGGGATCCAACTCAGGAATCTCTGCTTATCAAAAAGCCTATATTTTTTCAAAGGCAACTGCATAATTCAAGAAGTTTCAGTTAAAAGGAAGAATGAACTGCTGAGCTGCAATAGCATAGATTACACTGTAACCTAGACAGTACTTAACACTTTCTAGTTCAAAGGTCGCATCAACACCATCTCCTTTAATAGACATCACCAGAAGCCAAAATGCCCCTGGAATACTGCGTTTCACTTCTTGTGACTGTGGTGGGAACAAAATCCAATAAACAACAACCAAGGTAAGAACTTTAGCATTACTAGCTCATGCTCACAACTTGACAGTTTACTTCAGGACTGTAATTGGCAGTCTTCTCAAAGAAAC
This sequence comes from Protopterus annectens, assembly GCF_019279795.1. Taxonomy (NCBI): domain Eukaryota; kingdom Metazoa; phylum Chordata; order Ceratodontiformes; family Protopteridae; genus Protopterus; species Protopterus annectens. Next base: position 1,635,380,195 of record NC_056743.1, on the reverse strand, counting down.
ACTTGGAAAGAAAGACAAAAAAAATAATGAGAATGTAAAATCAAAACTAAAGGTCTCCACTGACTCAAATAAATACATTATAGCCACCACCGCTCCACAGATTATGACAACCATCAACAGTCAGGCCCTTTAGACCACCAATAATCCTGAGAAACCCAGTAAAATTAAGAGAACAACATAAACCAGACACTTCAAGATCTCACCACCTGCAATGCTCATCAAGACAAGACAGTCTTATTGCACAGTTAACGCAAGTCTCATAAATTACATAATACATGTCAGAATTCCCCAACTCATTTTTGGCCATAAAAATCTGAGACTTCAAGACTTTACCACATGCAGTGCTCATCAAGACAAGTCAAACATATCACACAGCAAACACAAGACTCACATTCAAAATAATACACATCAGAAATTCTCTATGTATTTTAAACAACAGAATAAATATCTACAGCATCAGCTCACATTCACGGACACCTTTCATTCTTTAAGACATGTAGATAGGAAGCAAGTCTATCTTTTTACATCTCCATTATAAAATGAAGAACACCAAAACAATATTAAATCAAATAATTTCTATTCATAAAGACCAACAAAATAAATACTTATATATAGACATAAAAACATATATACTTACATGCAATATGTACAAATAGATAGTTTTAATACTCATAGCTGCATAAAAACACGTGACTGCACAGTTGCACATATACATAAACATACAAACATAAATGATTAAATGAATGAGGTTACCTTAATGCATGTTGAGACTGAATTAATACTTTTGTATGTGTAATTTGAAACTGGTGAGCTGTGTTGAATAAAAAGGCAGTAGTATATGTAAAAATAGTACTTTAAGTGAAGAGAGATAAAAACATAGGGCAGGATTCACGAAGGCTTGCACACGGTAGTCTAAAAGTGAATTATAAGAAGCCCTGCAGCCCCTCAACAGCAGCAAATTCCGTGTAAGCCGTAAGAGAGACACTTAACAACATCTCTTACATGGACTGGGTGTGGACCAATATAAGCCTTGCACATGCAGGAGAGCAAAGGAATGTGCAAAAGCTGTCACGAAGCCGTGTAAGCAAGTGGTGTGCAGCCGATGTGCTCTAAAGTGTAATGTGCTCGGTTTGACAATAACTACAATCGAGCAAACTAACACAAATAAGCAATGCTAAGTGTGGAAGTGCAAATGTGTGGCCAAATATGTGGCCATTGGCAAGCATGGCCATGGGCAAATGGCCAAATAATAATTTTTTCAAAATTGCCATGACAAAAATATGATTTTTTTCGCGCGCAGCACATGGCAAAATGCTGCGCAGCGGCTGCGCAGGCAATGGCATTCGCGGCTTACAATGCAGCATGTTAAAGGGCGTATTATACACAAGTGCACAGCGTTAACCTGTTGAACCCCTGTGAGCCCTCACCTTACCTGTACTCCCACTCTCTGGGCGGGCTACTCCTATTTGCTTGTGGGGCATCAGCTTTTTTTAATTTATTTTTTCTTTTTTTCATGTTCCATTTCTTTTTCTTTCTCACATTCACATTTCTTACTTATATATATTCCATATCTTTACATAATTTGATTATATATCTTATTCATAAAAAAAAATTTCAAAAAAAAAAAATTGAAGGAAAAAATAAAAGGATGTTGTCTTGACTTGAACTCAGCTTGCCTCTACCTTGTCTTTTATTTTGTCTTGGCTTACTTTTTATATTTGAAATTGTATGCTTTTTATTTGCAAACCTAATTGTGCACCACTGACGAGGGCAAACAACTAAACTGAGTTTATTAAAAGCATAGACAAAAAAGTCATTTTTTTTAGTTTCTTCTTTTTTCGTTCACTTTCCAATTATTTCTCTCAGCTTGTCTCCTTAATGAGCTGTTGCTCCATTCCATATCTTCTGCCTTGTCTATAATACCTTTTGATTTTAAGAATGTTATAGCATTGTCTATGTCCTCAAATATTTTTATTTCATCCAAAAGAAATATTTTCAATCTAGCTGAAAAAGCAAATATACTTTAACCTGGCATTTTTTAGTTCTTTTATTAAAAGTAAAAAGCATTTTCTTCTAGACATTACCACAGAATAATAATCATTGTCAAACCTTACTGTATGGTCTTGGATTTTTATGGGAGACTTTGTACAGGCTGTTTTTAGTATCAGTTCTTTATCTTGTGTAGAAAAAAAATCTTACAATAGTGGATCTTGGGGTTGATTTCTTTAAGGAGGAATCTGTAGCAGATAAAGATCTATGCACTCTTTCAATACCAAATGACATATCTTCTGAGAGATCTAGGGCTTTAGGAAGCCAAAATGTTAAAAAGTTTGTCATATTGTCATTCTCAATGTCTTCAGGTAGTCCAAAGATTCCAATATTATTTCTGCAGGATCTATTCTCTAAATCATAATTTTTTTCCAACAGTAAGGCGTTCTGTTTCAGTAAAAATTCTATATTATGGTTCATCTTCAGATAATTTCCCCTCAAAGTCATTGAAGGCATCTTTTATACCTGAGATCTGAGTTTTTTGTTGCTTTAATGTTTCTTTTATCTGCTCCAGTTGCCTGGTACAGTTTTCTTTAAAGTTTTCAATTTTGTTGTCCATTTTGTCCATCTTGAGGGAGTGCTCTTGTGTACTGGTAAGAACAAACTGTATATCCTTCCTTAAAGAAGAGTCTCGAGAGCTTTTACTTTTATGTTGCTCATTTTGGATTTTGATGAGAGAGAATTTCTGATTGTAATTTTGACAGGAAACGTTTATGATAAAAAATATCTTTTATATTATTCTTCTGGAGATCTCAAAGTAATGGTATTTGATGAAAAATTTGAATAGCATAATTTTATAACGTATTTTCCTGTCAGAAATAAAAAAGTTATAGCCGAGCTGATAGAATCTGCTGTTAATCAGTCAATATCCTGGCCACACACACCCTGCCATTCTCCTTAAACTCCAACTATTTCCTCGTTTTCCTGAGGAGCTACAGCATTATGCAATTCCTTTACATCCTGTGCTTTCTCTCCAGTCAACATTCAGGTCTTCAGCTTAGTCTCTGTTGACCTTAGAGCCTTCTCTGACCATTGCTTGCAGATGATTGTGGCAATCAGTGGTTTATGCTGTGAGATAACTGTTTCATTGGGGATGACCTTTACAATCACTGATTCTACCCCAGTGTGCTCTCCTTACTAGGAGAAAGACTACCTGAGTTGCAATGTTGGCCATTCTTGTATGTGATCTTGCGACTGTTTCTCTTAATGAACCAAGTGTTGGCCACCATTAAGCCATTTGCAAGGCAGAAATTTAAAATGGTCTGTCATTTATTTCTGTTGCCTATCCTTGTGGACCCATGTAGTCCTCATAGCATGTTCTGACTGCCCCAATATGTACATTCAAGTCAACCATTATCAACACTAATTCCTGTTGTCTTGCTTTTATCTAGTAAGTCCTGCAACTGCTGTATTGATGGACTCTTCCTCATTATCAACAACCCTGCTGTAGGGTGTAGGCTAAGATTAAAAATAGTGTCTTATCCTTACAGGGGAGTGTGATTACCATGAGACTGTCACTAATTCTGATGACACCCTCACTGTATTCTGAATCATCTCTCTCACAACAATTCCCACACCCTTTCTAGTGTGGCATCCTCCTGAATAGTAGAATCTGGATCCCAAGCCAATTAGCTTTGCGGCACAGCCCTTCCATCTTGTCGCCTGGCTATACAAGATGTCCAGCCTCCTCCTTACCATCATGTCATCAATATCCAAGTTGCATCCAGTTAGTAAACCTACATTGAGTTTAGCAATTCTTAGTTCATGTTTGACAGGTTGATTTGTTTTACATCCAGGTTTTGCTCAACAGAACTATCCCAGGTAGCCCAATTTGGGCAACTAGACACTGGAAAGCCAATAGCTTGTTGACCCAGAGCTGTTGGGCTTTATGACGGGTAGCCAGGCACAAACTGGGCAACAGTGGCACATAGACTCCACTATGAGTACTTCTCACCATTGTACACCTGCTATAAGTCAGGGCAGCATAGGTACTCAACTCACTTATCACTGGAAAATACCTATGCCCATTTTTGGTGACATTAGTCAACACAATCAAATCACCTACACCCAATTTTTATACCACTGAATTTCTAGCCCTGACACATCACAATTCGTATGAGACTTGTTCTTCTATTTTGAGGATACTGTGCACCACAGCTGATGCTCAATACTGTTAGTGATGATGATGTCTAGGATATGTGCTGCTGCCCACAAATTCATTCTTGGGTAAGTTTGAAGTGGAAATTTAGGAGATGGGAGAAACCCCAAAGAGAAATAGGGAGAACCAGCAAATTCCATACAGGCACTGGCCAGTGGTCATGATCAAACCTTGAATCTTGTGCATGGGATCCAGAGACCTTAATCAGTATGTCAGCTAGTCAGCCTAAATTTAATCTATTTCTTTTACTTTTGTAATTCAGTGTTGTCTTGTTTTACAGCCTAGGATGGACCTGAACAAGGTTAATTAGCTTAAGTGCTCTTCCCTGGGGAAACAAATCCAGTATCAATCAATCAATACATAAATACATAAAGAAACAAGCATCGATTATGTCACAAGATTACAGCACTCCTTAAAACATGACATTGCCTAGTAAACCTGTAACTCATATTCAAAATGTAGCCAATGAAAAGCAAGGTTGCATTACTGGGATGTGTCTTCTTTTTATGGAGAAAAGAAAGTGAAATCCACACATGCGTTAGTGCATATTCAAGTACAAATTATAGCACTCTGTTCAACAGAAAAATAAATAAATAAATAAATAACAAGCAGAAGACAGTTCAGGGACTCTGTTGTTATTCCAGGCTGCATATCGGAATGATAGCATTGGTGTACTGTGATCACATGCAAGACATGCCCTGACAGATCTACGTCTAGTGCATGAAGATAGGCATCCTAAATTTGACAGCATGAAGAACTGCATGATGCAGAAAGTAATCAGCAAATGACTGAAAGCTGTATTGACTCTGAGTTTCGTGGAGATGACTCTTTAAATGATGCATTATTTTCATGTGCTTCGAATATGAATAATGAATGTAATGCATATTGTTGTTTGAATACAGTTGATATTGTATATAAAAGTAGCTTTATACCTCCATTTAGACATGCGGGTATACAAAAATGTCAAGCTATGATTATTTATGGGATAGAAAAAGCATTTTCTAATATTATGGTGAACAAAAATGAAGTATGCTATAATTTAACTAGAAATGAATGGCAAGCTTTGAAGGAATTTGGAAATCAAAGGAAATTAGCTATAAAACCGTCACATAAGGGTAATAACATTGTTATATGCGTGTTTCACAATATGTAAATATGTGTCATGAATTTTTGAATGATGAAAAAGTTTACAAAGTTGTGAATATACAGGATTATAAAGAAGAGTTAGGACAGTACCAGCATCTATTAGATAAAGGGCTCAGGTTAGGATATCTTTCTAAAATAGATGTTGAGAAGAAGTTTTGCATTGAGGGATGTAAAATGTCTCATTTTTACTGTCTCCCTAAGATTCATAAGAATATACATCATCCACCTGGCAGACCAATTGTGGCAGCTTGTCAATATTTCTTACATAACACCGGATTACTTTTGCATAAATTTTTATTAGATGCTGTGGTTAGGTTACCATCTTATATTAAAGACTCCTTTGATATTTTTACAAAAGATGACAGGTATCCAATGGGAAAGTAACATGTATTGGGTCACCACAGATGTGAAAAGCTTGTATACAAACATATCTCATAATTTTGGAATGGAGGCATTAAATTTGTTCTTAGGAGACAGTCCTATGGTTTGCTATATTATGGAACTAGTGCATTTTAGCTTAGATTATTTATCAGCAATTACAAGGTATGGCTATGGGGGCTCCTTTTGCCCCTGTGTATGCCAACCTATTTACGGGTTTATTTGAAAGAGAATACATCTATAAGCATGAAATTTTCTGTAAATCTGTTGTTTGATACTAAAGATTTATAGATGATTTGATTTTTCTCTGTAAAGAACGGTTGGAAAATGTGGAACATTTAGGTTCATAGGTTCATAGGTTCGTACTAGGCTATCTGCCCTAGGGCATTTATAAGCCTAGCCAGTTACTGTGCCTCTGTCTAGTAGTACTTCTCTTGAATAGAGTTAGTGATGATGGATTGGTGAGGAACGCTGCAATTGGCCTAATAAGAGATGATGAAATCCTTCATGATAGGGTGGGCAATATAGAAGACTTTGGCAATGTAATCCTCCTATGTTTGCCTGTACCTCTGAAAATGACCCTGTGGGTTCTGTCTGAGCCAGTTTGCAACCCATCTCATGACATTTTACAGAGGATGTACAAGTAAATCGGTTTGGCATTAAATTTGATGGGCTACAATGTGGGACCAATATAGTCTTTTTAGATATTTCTCTACAAGGTAGTTATAATGGACTTATAAAAACTAGTGTGAATAGGAAGTCTGATGAAGTTAATCAGTTTTTGAATGCAAATAGCTGCCAACCACCTCATACAATTAAAGCACTCCCATTTGGGGATTTTTGTTACACATATCTCTCGCTTATGTAATGATAAAACGTTTTGAGAGAAGAGTAAAAGAAAACTGTAGATGTGTTTCTTAAAAGGGGTTATAATAAAGATCTAACAGAAGAAGCATTGGAGATTGCTCACAAAAATATGGGACATCAATTTGTGGTAGCTGGTATTACTAGTTATAAAAATTATAAGAATGAGAAAAATAAAAAGTTATTCATAGTTAATACTAACAATATTCTTAGTGAAGAAGTTAGAAAAGTTATATTATTGAGACTTTTATGGAAATATTAGGACTTACAAAAATTAATAGAAAGAGCCCCAATGTGACTGTTATTAAAGTTGGAAATCTGGCCATTGGTTTATTGTGGTTTTGTTTTTCAGTTAACCTGTGTTTTTTTGCCTAGTCATTGTTTATACATGAAGGACTGCATCCTCTAATATGTACACAAAATAAGAGAAAAGAAATCCATGTTTTTTTAACATCCTTATGAGAATGGGTGACCACTGGTAATAGCAGTCACTGCCTTCAGTACTACACATGTTTCCAGAAATCAATATCATTGTTCAGTCTCTACTAGCAATGGACCAGCACTATGAAAATCTGATCATTCATTCTTAGTTTCCTGTTTTTCTGCTAGAAGTGCAGACATTTTGTTAGTTTGGAAAATCAGCTGGAAAAGGCACTGCTTATCTTATATCATGGGAGGATACAGATGTGTAGTTGGATTTAAGTAGAGGGATTACTGTGTACGTTTCCCCACTGGTGATTTTTCTCTGCAAAGCTGGAGTAGGTTTGTTTGCTATTCTGCTTTCCTTTTGTGCAGGGCCCACATCCATTGCCAGTGTCTAACTCAGCTGACGTTCTGCAGAGTAATGAGAGGGTGATGTAGTGATAACAGTATTTGTCTCCTATTATACTTCAAATGAGAACACTTGTCTTGTATAGTTAATCCAAACAGTGGTCAGCAGCTGCATCTGACAAGGCAGTACATTCTCCTGCAGTCATTTAGTACACAGAGCTATATTACTCCATTTCAGAAATAAGCATTCACCGTATTCTGGTGAAATTCTGAATGGAGTTCCTGCCACATGTCTCTCATCTCTGTTCTCCTTTCTATAAACAAGAAACCTGGGAACACTAGGAATTCTGTTATTAGTCATCACCCTGTGTGCCCCTGCAACTACTAGTTGGTTATTAAGACAGACTACCAAGGCCTGTTCCTTTTGAATAAAACTGAGTGGATCCCTCCCTTCCTCATTGTTATGCACTATCTCCTGCTGATGAATCTTTACTAATCTGGATATCTTCTGGAGCTGAGCATAATATTCACCACTGGCCACATTTAATTCTGAAATGTGCTTTAGGAAAGCTTGAGCTACCAATGTAAAGGCTTTGATGATGTATTGGAGATCTCCTGTTCCAACTGTCCGATGTAATGAAGAAATGGCTACTTTAACCTTCCTCCTGCCATTAGATAAATAGCTCAAGATTATTAGCTGAACATTTGTTGAATTACACATTAACTGTATAACATAGTAAGTACCACTATTATGCTTAACTTAGTACTTTGAGCTGAATAAAAACTCATTTCATACTTGGGATGTACCATGTGAAGGCCTTCATTATGTTAGCATTACAATTTCTTATGCACATCTTCCTTATTGATGCAGAGACTTTGTGCGCACTGCCAGCTTCATCAGCATGTGTTTCAGACTGCACCAAAGAAAAATAAAACAGATCACATGACTCACATTCTATACTGAACACTTTAGGGCTAAGCCACTAATTTCTTAAAGTGACACTCTCTACATTGCATCTGTTAGTGACATTAAGATGCCAATACTAGCAGCGCATGGAAGGCTTCAGCCTTTAATCTCACACCTTCTCTCTTTACTAGTGTCTACCATATGTTGCTAAGGTTACTGCCACGTGAAGCACCAATCACTCCCTGACCAAGGCTTCTTGCTGCAATTTCAAATGTTATTTATTTATTTATGTTATTTAACATTTGTTTACTAGGAAAGTCCAACCTAGATGCAGCCCATTTTCACGGAGGCCCAGGGAGAAATGCTCCAGTTGCATGTCTTTGTAATGTGGGAAGAAACTGGAGAGCCCAGAGGAAACCCATGTGAATGCAGGGAGTATATGCAGATGCCACATAGAAGGCACCCCTGCTGAGAACTGAACCAGAGAACCTCTTGCAGTGAGGAGACAGTGCTAACCACTGCACCACTGTGTCACCAATACTGAGGTCTTGAGTAGAGTTCATATAGACTTCACATCTTCATTCTTGACAGGTACATAGGAATAGTTCTTCTAATGCTGGGAAGTGAACTCATCTTTCACAAAAGCATTAGCTAATTCCCAGAGGATAAGGTAGTCACATTCAAGTCTCCTTTCATTGATGTGACACTTTTGGTAATTTTGTGGAACAAAATTCATAAAATGGCTGTCTTAGATGACATGGTTATGTAAGCCACCAATACCCCACATGTGAAGAGGGGAGGTGCTCCTATATTCCCTTAATAAATATACTCAAACCTGAGGTCACACCACCTTAGAGGAAAAGGGGCAAATTTGCAGAAATGTTCCACTAATGAAACACAACTCAATGACATAAACAGCTGCAATTTCTAGGATATCATCACAATATGCTTGGCTTTCCATGATTTGTTTAGCTATCTCCCTAGCCAGTGTAATAATAAAAGTAAAAATATAATGTTGGCCTTTGTGATGTTAAGCCACATCAGGAGTACTATAAAGGTATTTACTCAGTTCATTTCACAGGCTGGTGTCCACAGTATAATGTTCCTTGATTTCTGGCATTCTGACACAGATACAGACGCATGAGAATTATTTAGCAATACTCAGTCATAGTGACAGACAGCAAGTAAATGAATGATAACAGACTGTACATAAATATCTCAGGAAATCATGATCACATTGACTCTGAACTGGAATCCTTACCAAATAATTGTTGATGCTTCCACTTTCAATTTGACTAGCATTTCTGCATGCCTCTGAGAATGACTTTACAAACTCACCAAGATTTTGATCCTGCAAACAAGAAATTAAGTTAATGAAGAATCAAAAAATGCCACTCTATGATGTTGGTTACATCTGTTATCAAATTAATGTTATACATTGCTCTTCCTTCGATTCCTGTTATAACTGTTTACAACATTATTCTAGTTCAAAAAGGTAATATTATGAATCTGCTGGTGTTGGCATATATTGCTTTATAAGATCATTTACAATGGGGGTTACCTATTGTATTGTAAAATGAGATTCAGTGAGAAGACTACTGCATATTTTACCAATTTTTACTGTATTATATTTAATTGACCATCCTACAAGTTATGCTAGTTTTGAGTCTGATTGTGTTTAGATTTATTAGGCAAGTAAATTCAACCAAATAACTTCCCAATACAATACTGTCCTATAAAATAAGACTTACCATGTACTTAGAGAGCTTCAGTGAATATATTACAGAAATGTGGTCATACTTTAATAGGCAAGATATGATGGGAACGTTCTCTAATTTAAGTGCAATATTTAGGTGAACCAGTGATCCAGCAATTAGGCCCACATTTTCCATTTTTTTAAGAATAAAATGACAGTGTTCTTTAACTTTGAGTGAGTACTGATAAAATGGGGGAATTTATGAAAGTTGACATTTTAGACAAATCACTTTCTCAACAGCATTTGTACTTGATAGTCACTGTCTATAGTAATGCCAGTTTAGTTATGTTCAGTTTGTATTTTATGGTAAACATGTACAATGGAATAACCACAATGACCATAATTTACATAAATATTAGTATAATCAACAAAAAGTTAATCTCATAAAATAAAATTTCACTGCTTAAATTACAGTAAACTCTAGTTTTGCCAGTCAGTCTTCCTAGATACAGCTGATGTCATTCAGATATGAGCAGTACTTTGCCACAAGCGATAACCCTCGCACACTATTGTGAAGGGAGAAGGGTAACAGAAAAATGTTTAGCAAATATTTTATTTTGAAGCTCGCTTCATTTCAAGATGGGTTCCTGTTAGTTTCAGTCTGCTTTTGATGATTTATTTCCTGCCAACATGACCAAATTCTATTACAGAATTCAGAATTTATGCGTAATATGGAAAGCTACTGATATGAGAGTCAAGAGATCTTAAGCTAGCAAAAATAATGCAAGAGTGTTCATTTTAATCGGTCAGTGATTGTTGGATATAGTAACAATATAGTTGATCTGAGTCAAAAATAATATAAAAGAATGAAGCTTTTTGTACTTGGGGAGACAGGACCTTGATGGCCTTGACTTCCACGTACATGTGCTCTGCAACAAACAAGACTATTCTCTGCTAAACTCAGAATAGGAATAAAGAACCTTATACTTGTTGATCAGCTTTTAATGAAATGCAAGAAGAATCTAAAAATTACAAAAAGAAATTTATTGTTAGAAGTTTAAAATACGATTCAGCTAGACTGACAACACAGCTGCAGGCAGCTAATAGAGAAGTAAATACATTGTAAAAATGTGCAGAAGAAAAATCCCATACCTGGGGTCTGTATTCCTTATAACAATTAGAAAAACTGACAGTCAGTCAAATTCTTCTGACACTAACTGACCTCTGATTCCTTCTGCCCCTCCCCCACCATATAGTCAACCTGCTTCTTACAAAGCTGACAGCCCTCCTTCTCCAAGACGGCAGGTGGAGGCATGAAATGCCAATCTACCTACTACCTCTTCATAGACATCTCAGGTTATAATACACAATTTACACAACAGCAGCAACAACTATCTGCTGTGATATCTTCAGATGAAACATTAATGAAAATAGTTAACAAAGGTAAACAGTTGTATCAAAAATATAGACATGCAGCTACTGCAAAGCATGTAGGTAAATGAACATGATTTAGTAATAAATATTCTTCGGCTAACAAAGTTGGCAGATGACTGAAAACTAGGAGCCATAATCGAAATTCCTAACGATGTGGACATACTACAAAAGGGCCTCACTGAGACAGATGCCTGGTGTCAAAGCCATGGCCTGAAGCTCAATGTCAAAAAGTGTATTGTCATCCCCTTTGGTAAAAACTCTGTACCAATGAACTATCACATAAGTGGTAGCCTACTTAATGCCGAAAGTGTGATAATAGACCTTGGGACACAGGTGGACAGTAGTCTCTCCTTTGATAATCACATCACCACAGTGGTCAGGAAATTCTTCTACATGGCTCACCTCATCACAAAAGGTTTCTCATCCAGAAAAAAGGAGGTCATTGTTCCCCTCTACTCATCACTCATTAGACCCATTATAGAGTACAACGCCCCTTTTGGTATGTACCTCACAAGACATCTACAACAACTGGAAAGGCCACAGAAATACCTCACAAGAGGATTACTGGCTTCAAACAGATGCCTACGCAAACTGCCTCAAAAACCTCTAGCTTTACTCCGTCGCATATCGCCTACTCAAAGGCGATCTCTGCCTAACATACAAAGTTATGTCAAACCTAGAGCTGTTGGACATGCTCCACTTAAAGAAATCCCAATCCCTCAGAGCTACACGCTCTAGGGACCTAGACCTTGTCACCACAATAAACAGAATACGCTGGAGGGATAGATTCCTGTCCCAGAGACTTTCCATACTCTGGAACAGACTACCTATCTATGTCAAACAGAGCTCCTCATTAGCACTCTTCAAGAAAAATCTTGATGATTGGATGGGAAATAGGAAATTCACCCCAGGGATCACTTATGTGGCTTTGCTCGACAGGGGCACAGGAAAATAATTTTCTTGGGTGGCGAAAGCCAGGGTACCTTTTTGGCTAGGAGTATATAGGTCCTAGGGCTAATAGCCTAGTACCTACCTATGAACCTATAAAGGTGCTACAGGAAAAACAAATACCCTGAAAACAATTACACAGTTAGTCACAGTTTCCAATAATTATTGAGGGAGAAGAATATCGGTGGAATCTCCTTTCTAAACAAAGTACAGATGCGGTATCAGATTCAGATTCTTCCACAGAAACCGAAATCCCTAGTTTCCAAATGCATCCATTGAGAGACATACCTAATCCTGCAGTCACTCAGGATGTCAATGCAGGACTTACCATAACAGTAGTACACCCATGTTCCGCAGTAAAATTCCAAACCATTGCAGATTTTCTCCCTCCAATTCAAACATATTCAGTTAAATATGCCAAAACATTAGAAGGTCATGTACAAATACAAAATTCTATCAAAGATTTAAGAGTAGTTTTGGAAGTTTCAACACCCCCTGATATTTTCAGGAGTATGTGGGAAATGTCCACCATAGGTGATAATATTATGAAACATATAGACAATGGGTTTCCTTGGAATAATACACTAAAAGCCATTACTACAGCATGCCCCCAGCACCTGATTGGCCAAGACTTAAAGTAACTGTAGAAAAAGAAGTGAGTCCATTGATGCATATTTGTAATGCATGACAAATGCAGTTAAAGCCTTTTCTGGACACCCAGAACCTAGAGAAGGAGTGGCAGACAGTAGGCTGTCAGCATATTTCACGGAAGACTTGTTACCACCAATCCAGGAACATATTTAAAAGGTTTGCTTAAACTGACCAAGTTTAGGCATTCATGAAATTGTTATTTAAGCACAATATGTGGCAAGCTATATAGTTAGAAAATAAAAAGAAATACAAAATAAACCAGTATATGTCCAACTTCAACAGTTCAATACTGATTCACAGGGACTGGGAAAGGTGAGAAGGAATCGCAGAGGAGGAGGAGATTTAAATTTTCTATCACAAGCCCCAGATCAATATCACAAAAAAATACCCCCCCCCCCCATCACCACAAGCCTCACAGTGTGAGCATCACAGTGACAATTGCTTTAACTGTGGATAAGAAGGACATTGCCAGAAAAAACGCCTACTTTGTTCTCAAATCAGTATATCCTTTCAGCAGACAAATTTGTCAAATGCTCAAAAAACACAACAAGCAGAAAAACACTTGCTGATTTAAAATATGGTGTGGCAGCCACCAGTGTGGCAACAAGACCTTAAGGACAACCATGAAGACAACCACAGCTATTTTCTTTGGTACCAGCTGACCAAGAAGGTCCCTTTGTTAATATTACAGTATGTAACTCTTTTCTTCTCTTCCTTTCCTTATTGACACAGAAGCAACTAGATCAATAATTACTTCAGCAAAAAATCTCTCACTATTTACCAAAACAGTTTGGAAGTGTGACCGCTGGAGTTCCTCTGGATTACCCAGCAGCTAAGGCTATTCCTGTACAGTTTGGTTCACTAAAAAGAGCAACATGTCATTGTTGTAGGAAATACTGACCCTTTAAATCATTTAGGTAGAGCTTTATTAAGCATGTTGCGATGTATTGTTTATTATACTCCGGCTGGAGTTTTTTTGACATTACAAATGAGCCCTCACCTTTGAGTTTGCACTCAGCTAACATTTCTGCAGATATAAACACCCTTTTTGTTCTCTTAACAAAAGAAAGTGAGGAGGACTCAAAAGATGTTGAACCTGTAAAAGTACTTTTAAACCTACAGATGGTAAACCAGTATCCCTTCTCAACAGAGACTGAGAAAGAAATGAAACCTATTAGTTCTGCACTACTGCAACAAGGAATAATTGTCCCAACTCCAAGCCCATGTAATGCACTCATATTACTAGTTAAAAAACAGGAAAAAAACAATCCATAGCTTTGTATAAGATCTATGAGCAGTTAACATAGTAGCAGTGCCAAGCTTTTCTGTAGTCATTCTGCTACAACATTAAGTTCTATTCTGTCTGCTGCTACCACCCTCTCAGTGATATATATATTTTTCACTGCTTTTTTTCTCTAGTCCTATACACCCAGACAGTCAACATCTGTTTGCAGTCACATTTCGAGGACAGCAGTATACATCGGCAAGATTGCCACAAAAATATGCAGTGTTACCTACTATTTTCTGTAGGAGAAATAAAAACAGCTAGACAACATTGAGTCCACATGTAGATCTAGTCTAATACAATATGTAGATGATTTACTTTTAGCCTCAAATTCTCATTACAGGTGCAAAGAAAAATACAATCTTCCTCATGACTAAACTAGCAGAATTAAGATTTGAGGTTAATACAGGGAAATTGTAGTTATGGAAACCACAAGTTCAGGTAGATTTTACCCTCAAGTATTACTGCAATACAAACTGCACTATGCCCTACAGTATTAAAACAGCTGCAAGCTTTTTTGGGTCTAACAGGTTATTGTAAACAATGGATTTCTAATTATGCAGAAGTAGTAAAAACATTATTAAAATTATTGAAGAAAGATACACTTGAAGCCTTTCCCTGGCAAGAACATAACGAACAAGCCTTTGTTCGTTAAAAACCTAACTTTCAAATTCACCTGCTCTTGGACTTCCAGATTATTCAAAATATTTTTCTTATTTTGTTGTGAATGGAATGCAATGGCAGTAGGATTATTATCACAAGGGAGAAGTGATGGTTTTTGACCTATTTCTTGTTTTAGCACAAATCTTGATCCTGTAGCAGCAGCCCTCCATCGCAGTATTACGACACTAATTGTGAATGTACATTTGGTAGAATGGCAGCTACCCTTACTCTCAGGCACAAGACCTACCTAGCAGTTCTGCATTCTGGAGAAGTACTGTTGCTAAAGACAAAAACACAATATTTTTCTGCTACACAACTGTCGAAATATGAATTATCTTTACTTATATAAGACTTTTCTTTTCTTAACAACCTATCTTTACAATCATTAGATGTCCACTTCTTAACCCTGCCTCTTTAATTCCTACAGCAGATGGAGGAGAAGCTCATGATTGCATTTTTATAGTTAATGTGCTTCCTTCTAGGTCTGATCAGAAAGATGTGCCATTAGTAAATCCTGAATTACTTCTTTTTGTTGATGGATCCTGTGTTCGAAGAGAAGACAGTATTTTAGTAGCAGCCTTTTCTGTGCGTACCCAGGACAGAATTTTGCTGATGAGACAATTAAATGGAAATATTTCTACTTAAATAGCTCTACTTATAGCGATTATGAAGCATGTTAATTAGCAGAGGGAAAAACAGTTACAATTTTCATAGACTCATATTACGTTTACAGGGTATTTCATGATTTTAGTACACTTTGGAGAGAAAGAGAATTTAATCTAGGCACAGAATGACAATAAAAATGCTGTTTTTGCTCATGAACTATTGAATGCATTATTATTGCCAAAATAGATAGCAGTGGTAAAGTGTGCTGCACATAAGACTGATGATTCATACATTTCAAAAGGAAATAGTTTTGCAGGTATGGCGGCTGGACAAGCTGAATTGTCTTATCTTCTTCTGGCTTCATTTCTGCATCAACTTCACTTAACTAATACACCTGTTTCCTTATAGAACTGTTACCTTTCCAAGAGCATGCTGATCAACTCTGAAAAGGAGAGGTTGATCTGTGACTGCTGTAGACATTTTCCAGGCCTACTATGGCACCACCTGGATGTGCGGCTGGTAGCTCCACACGATTTTTAGCCTGCCATTTTCCTTTTCATTTATGGAAAAATGTACTAGTAAACAGATTTTAAATGATTGGCATGTCCCTCAGATTTAGAAATCACTCAGCACTTTGTAAACTACTGTACTATTTGTTTAGAATACAATGTGTCAAAGAGTGTTCTGTTGCCACACAGTCCTTGGCAAAGTAATGGGGGCTATTTTACTGTGTTCAATTTGATTTTATTGAGCTATAATAGGCACAATAGTATAATATATTATTATGGTTCAATACAGAACAAAAAGAACAACAGGAGCTAAGATTAATGGCTCATGAGGTAACAAGTTGCAAATTGTAAAAACAAACAACATACTGATGAACTGAAATATGGCCAGATACATAACTTTATTTAGTTAGTGCTTTCACAGGTATTCCATCCAGTTCTTCAGACCATAATAATAAAAACAATGTCTACTCTTATTTAAAACTTTTCAAATCTTAAAAACCAATCACATAACAATGCTAATTAAAAAGATTGCTACATCAAAGGTAACTTAATATCCTATCAAACAAAACAGCCTGTTTTAAAGACATGAACATATCTGAAATGTATTCAAATAAAACCAGCTCTTTTTTAACCTTAAAACTACAATTCTTTTAAAAATTGTCTGATATTTCACATATAAAGTAGCAGCCCATCCAAAAATATTCTCATCAACAGTTTGATCATTTAGTTGCCAAGCTACCATATGTGCCTACTCGTGACATGAATAAGTTTTTCCAAATAGATTATCTATAAATATGCTTAAAAACCTATAATAACATAGAACTTGAATATATACTTCTCATAATATCTCTATTATACTGTTGTTATTAGTCATAAAAATGCATAGTATGAATAATTATACACCCATTAAACAAAAGGTACAACCCTTCTGCATGAATGTGAAAATAGCTTCTTCTATTCCTAACTACTATGTGTGAAATGATATATATTTTAGTAAATAAAAACAGGTCTCCTTCACATTGTCACTCTTCAAAATGCCGTATTTCATATGGCCGAGACCATATGATCGACATTTGAAATGCCGATAATGCGGAACTGGCATATCCTTACAGTGCGGAATGCCAGCAGTGTTTAGGTAAGTGTTTGTTGTTTTTTACTTTTGTTTTTTTTACTTTTGTTTTTCATATGTTCGACATTTCAAATGTCGATCATATGTTCTC
The DNA here is from genome assembly GCF_019279795.1 of Protopterus annectens. Lineage (NCBI taxonomy): Eukaryota > Metazoa > Chordata > Ceratodontiformes > Protopteridae > Protopterus > Protopterus annectens. The sequence continues at coordinate 1,635,362,910 of NC_056743.1, read as the reverse complement.
GGCCATATGAAATTTGGCATTTTGAAGTGTCGAACATATGAAGTACAGCCATAAAAACACATCTTCATACCATTAACTTACTTTTTTGCAGTAATATATATCCTGAAATGCATATATACACCTAATATGTATGTAACTGTTCATACTAGGCATTTTTATGATTAATAACAATGAGTAGACAAATGCGGCAGCTTGACAACTAAATGATCGAACGGTTGTTGAGTATATTCTTGGATGGGATGCTACTTTATATGTAAAACATCAAACCATTTATAATAAAATTATAATTTTTATGTTAAAAAAGAGCTGGTTTTATTTGAATACATTTTAAATGTGTGCATGTCTGTTTTGTTGGCTAGGATACTAAGTTACCTCTGATGTAGCAACCTTTTTAATTAATACTGTTATGTGATTGGCTTTTAAGATTTGAAAAGTTTTTAATTATTATTATGGTCTGAGGAAGAAGGTTGAATACTCGTGAAAGCGCTAACCAAACAAAGTTATTAATCTGGACGTATTTCAGTTCATCAGTACGTTGTTTGTTTTTACAATTTATATTTTTATGGCTGATGGGTAGAGGCTTATCCTTGTGCAAAAAATGATGCTGTTACCATTGCTAAGAAGCTTCTTTCTGAATTGATACCCAGATTTGTTGTGCCTTGTTGCATACAATCAGCTCAAGGAACACATTTTACAAGTCAAGTGATACAAACAGTAAGACATTTAACATAAAAATGCAATATCATTATCCACAGAGACCACAAGCTTCAGGGACTGTAGACAGAATGAATCAGACAATTAAAGTAAAACTCACAAAAGTATGTCAAGAAACTGCTTTTAAATGATCACAGGCTTTGCCTCTAGTTTTATTTAGTATACAAAGTGCAGTTAGTAGTTCTAGGAAATTTTCCCACTAGAAATGAGAATGCCTGTCATGCCTCTGCCTAAAAATTCAGAGTTACAAAATATTGATGAATCAGTTTTTCTTCATTGCAAGTTTCTCCATTCTGTTTTTCAATGTCATCATGAGCAGGTGCTGCAAGCTCAACAACAGCCTTCAGTGACTGATCATCAAATGTGCAACCAGGTGACACTGTTTTCATCAGATTGTTTTCCAGAAAACAAGGTTTGTCTCTGAGATAGAATGGACTGTTCTTGGTTTTACTTACTACCACCACTGCCATTAATTGTGAAGGACTGCCCAGTTGGACCCATGTGTCTCATGTCAAGAAGGCCCTCCCTCATGATGAATGCAGATGTGATACCACAGACACCACTCCTTTTGATGCTCCAGACCCACCTGCAAATTGTACCAGATGAAGAAATAGGGAATCCATTGTATCCAGAAATGACATTTAGAGACTCCATTGTGGCTGGGTTCAGAAGTTAAATCTAGTTATTCAACATCATCTTCCTGGTCGGATATAAAACTCTGTGATTTTTCTTCAATATCAACATTGTTTTCATTAACCTCACAATTGGCAATGAACGTTAATGACTCAGTAACAGCATGTTTTATGGACAATGATTGGAAGTTGATCCAAGAACTGGACAGTGAATCAAGTGACTGAGTATCACTTGTGGAGTCAGAAACTGCAGAAATTTTAAAATGGAGTGCGTTTGGAAAACAACTTTATATGGAGTGTAAAAGAACAGTTCATCCATGTCTGCAATTTCTCAAAAAACCCTTCAGCTTGATATTTGTATGCATTTATTGCTGGGAAGGTTGTGATTTTTATTATCATCCTGCTGTATTTCTTCTTGTCATCTGCAGTCATCAGAACTGTCAGCACCAAACAATATTTTTGTTAGAGAGAAGCTTTCTACACAAGTTAGATTTAGATGTTTAGTCAGAACTGAACAAAGAACCCCAGATTTTTATCCTAAATTTAAAACCTTTTCTGCTGCCTTATATGTCAACACAAAGACTTTGAATGCCAGTAAATGCTGGGTGTGTGCACATATACCTACTGCACACAATGGGGGTGTAGCCCACTGATCCCCATACTAGTGACTGATACAAAAGTGGGGTCAGCAATTTGCACTATTTTCTTAACTAGAAACAGGAAAGCTAAACATAATTCTATCCCAATTTTAGTAATTCCACTTCAGTTATCAGTGACTGTTAAGGGACACACTTGTTATATTAAAAACAGAACACTTTATGTCAGATGGAGTACTTGCAATTTTACTGAAAAAAAAAGTTATGTGCTCATTCATCATAATGTTCCATCTGTGTTGTCCATTTTAATTCTTCTTCAACTGTTGGGTTCAGATCCAACCACTGGATCCAACTTGGCTGTTTTTTCTAGCTCATAGAACACTGAAACTCTTGAGCTCTTCCTTTACCCACAATACCTCGATCACCTAACATGACTTAGATCATGTTTGCTACCCCTTAAGCCTGTAAGCATTATGCAGTGATGAAACAACAGCATCTGGAGCTCAAATAAAGTAACACTGGTTCCTTTAGCATCTTTAAATTCTTCCAAAAGTCAAATTTGGAGGGGTGTGAAGGGAGGAAAGTTGAGGAAGAATGAGAAGGGACAACACAGATGGAAAGTTATGTTGAGTACATAACTTTTTATCTAATGTTGTCATTTTCATTCATTTCTCAAGTATTGGGACACAGTCCCTAGCTACCTATATCCTGGGAGGACTCTAAGGAAGGATATTCCTGAGCACTATTAAGCCAAATGGTGCTCTTCCTCTAGAGTTGAGACCCAATTTGTAATGAGTAATACAAGTATGATTATTAGCCCAAGACGTGGCTGCACAAATATCATCCAATGAAGATCTAGATAAGAAGGTTGACGAAATTGCATAGACCTGGTGGAATGAGCTTTTGGTAGTTTTGGTAAAGACAAACTCAACTTTTCATAAACAAAGATAATACAATTGGTTAGCCATTTAGCTAAAGTCATTTTAGAAACTAGTTTGCCTAATTTTGACTCTGAAAATGAAACAAATAACTGGTCTGATTTCCTCAAATTTCTGGTTCTGTATAGATAAAACTGTAATTGTGAACATCTAAAAGGTGTAACCCTCCTCTGCTGGAAAATTTTGGAAAGAAAACTGGAAGACTGATAATCTGATTAATGTTAGAGGGGGTGGTTCATAAGGATACCCTATCCTCATGGTAAATCAAATAAAGAGGCTTGGAAGACAGGGCCTGTAAATCTGAAACTCTTCTAGCAGAGGTAATGGCCACTAAAAAGACAGTTTTGCAGGTCAAAAATTAAAGTTTGCACTTAGCTGATTGCTCAAATTGAGATTGTGTTAATAATTGTAAAACAATGTTTAAACCTCACAGTGGACTGGGGCCTTTTAATGGGGTCTAAGAAGAAAAGTTCCTCTTAGAAAGGCTTTACAAAATTTCAAAGTAGCTAAAGATGAATATGAAAACTGGAAATGGCAGCTAATTGTACTTTAGCAGTAGAAGAGCTAATACCTTCATTGAAAATTGCAGCTAACAATTCATGAACTTTAGGAACTCATGCTGAAAAGGGATCAATTTCTTTTAGATGTGCCCAAAAAACAAATTTTTTCCACTTCCTTCTGTAAAGTTTTCTAGTGGAAGCTTTATGGGAGGATGAAAGAATGCAACAGAAAGAGGAAGAGAACCTGGACTGTCTAGCAATCAATGGAAGTGAAGAAACCATGCGGTCAGCTTTAGGCCTGGAATGTCTGGATGTGTCATGTCTGCTGGGCAAGACAGAAGGTCTGGAATTGGATCAGGAATCCATGGGGACAAAGCAGATGAGGGCAAAGAAAAGGAAACCAAATCTGATGAGGCCAATAAGGGGCAATGAAGATAACTGTGTTCCTTAATTGAGATAATTTCTGAAGAAATTTGGGAATTAGAGATAACAGGGATAGGCATAAAGGATATCAGAGGGCCAGTTGTGAAGTAGACTGTCCCTTTGTGACTCCCCCAGTGGGGGAACATGGCAAAGAACCTGCAGCAGTTGTGCAGTTGTTGTTGTTGAGGGGAGATGCAAAGAGATCCCAGAGTGGCTGTCCCCACTGGTGGAAAATCCTTTCTGCAACCTTCATATTATGGGACCACTCATGAGGCATTAGACTGGACCTGCTTAAATTGTCTGCAATCATACTGAATTTCCTTGGAATGTACTTTGCTATCAAAAACTGATTGAATGAGATCATCCATTGCCACACTTTCGCTGCTTCTTGACAAAGGGAGTTAAGATTTGGTTCCCCCTTGTTTGTTGATATACCAGACCACTAACATATTGTTCATCTGAATCGCAATAGTCCCAGAGGGAGAGTGACTTGAAAGGCCTGCAACGCTAGGAGGACAGCTCTCTTTCCAAAACATTGATATGTGTACTGGCCTCTTCAGGGGAACCACATAGCCACAACAGTCAGGAAATCCTTCTATGTGGCACACCTCATCACTAAGGGCTTTTCATCCAGAAAAAAAGGAGGTCATTGTCCCACTGTACTCATCCCTCATTAGACCCATTATAGAGTACAATGCCCCATTTGGTATGTACCTCACAAGACATCTGCAATACCTGGAAAGGCCGCAGACATACCTCACTAAAAGAATCACAGGCCTAAAGCAGATGCCCTATGCTGATCATCTAAAAAAACTCCAGCTATACTGTGTGACATATCATCTACTCAGAGGTGATCTTTGCTTAACACACAAGGCCATGTCAAACCCTGAGCTGTTGGACATGCTCCACTTAAAGAAATTCCAGTCCCTCAGAGCCACGTGCTCCAGGGATCTAAACCTTGTCATCACAATGAACAAAACATGCTGAAGGGATAGGTTCCTGACCCAGAGACTCCCGATACTCTAGGATAGACTGCCCATACATGTCAAGCAGAGCATCTCCTTAGCCATCTTCAAAAGGAACCTTGATGATTGGATGAGAAATAGGAAATTCACCACGGGGATCATGTCAGTCGCCCTGCTAGACAGGGTCCAGGGAAGTAAATATTGTGGGAAGAAACATCCGAGGAATTGTTTGGCTAGACTTATATAGGCCTTAGGGCCGATAGCCTAGTACCAACCTATGAACCATGTGACTTGAACTGTCTTTCCCAAGAAATGCCCCCACCCCATCTGGGAAGCATCCATGGTCACTATGGCTTTGGGCTAAGGGAAAATAAAGGGATGGCCTTCTATTACCTGAGCAGAGTAAATCCACCATAGGAGGTAATTCTTGCAAGCCCATGTTATCTTGATCTAGCTGGATAACAGTTGGTGAAGAATGGACCAGTGAGTTGCTAGGGTCTACTGAAGGATTCTGATGTGGTACCTTGCTAATGGTACCAAAATGATTCCAGCAGATATCGACCACAAAGCTTGAAGGATCAGTAGAGGTGAAAGAGAAGAACTTTGAATGATCTTTTTTACCTGGAAGTGAATGGTTTGAATCCTTGATAGAGGAAGAGAGGCTGTCATAGATAATGTATTGAACAAGGCTCCAATTAACTCCAATAACTGTGATGATTTAAGTTGAGATTTCATTTGAATGATGGTAATTCCCAGATGAGAGCATAACTGGAGTACATAATCTCATGTTTTGATCAGGCCATGCCTGGTTGGAACAGTTATGAGCCAGTCATCCAAATATGGAAACACCTGGAATCCATGTAGCCTCAAGTGAGCTGCTTTTACTGCCATACACTTGGTGAACACCCTGGAGGCTGTGGTGAGACCAAATGGCAGTGCTCTGAATTGGTAATGATTGGCTACCAGAAAGAAGTGTAGATATCTCCTGAATTCTTTGTTCATGTTGATATGATATTATGCATCTTGAAGATCTACTGAGCACATCCAGTTGTCCTTGTAAAGAAAGGGCAGAATGGAATGAACTGTGACCATCTTGAACTTGGTGTACTGAGCTGACTTGCTCAGATTGCTCAGATCCCAAATTGGTCCCCAGTACCTGTTTTCTTTGGCACTAAAAAGAAACTTGAGTAAGTTCTGGATGCTCTCATGTCTGGGAAGACTTCTTGGATGACTATTTTTTCTAGCAGCTTGTTTATTTCTAGTGCTGCTGCTTCCCTCTTATTGGCTGTAACATCAGGGATTTTGTTTACTATCAAAGGAGGTGGTAGGAAAATGGGTATTATATAACCTCCAGAAATAATCATCTGCACCCAAGAATCTTTTGTAATCTCTAGCCAGGCACGCTGGTGCAGGGATAAATGACCCTAACTGTCTCGAGAGATGGGCAGTTTGCCCTGCATTCAGTAGCACTGATAGGATCTGTCAGAAAAGGTATCTCTAGATCCCTAGTTCTGAGGACCACCTCTGCTGCATGGATAGCATCTTTCATTAGAATTCTCCCGTCTGCCCATGAGGGAACTAAGTCCATGTGGAACTTGAAAGGAACCCTGGGACTTTCTGAACCACATTTTTCATCTGTATTATTGGTTCCTAGAAAAGGTCCTTTGAGGAGTCAAAAATTCATGCCCAGACAGGGCTTTACCTTCCTGCTCACATGTGAAGAGTGTGTCTTTTACTTTGGGGACAAATAAAGAACTTCCATTTAAGGGAGTATTAATGATGGAAGACTTGAAGGACACAAGCACATCCAAGCATGCCTTCTGACTGAAATGCCTGAACCCACCACCCATGATGATAGCTTCAGCTGGGTGGGAGATACGTTTGACAGACGAGTTTGAAATGGATTGAAGGGTAGCCAACTACAAAGTAATACTGTTCTCTGCCTCAGAAGAAATGGTTCCAGAGAGGGATTTTATAAGTTTCTTAATCAAATCCCTCTGGAGTCTTGTGGAGTGTGCCAAATAATTCAGTGACCAAAGGACAAAGGTCAAGCATATACACACTTTCCAAATCTGTCCAGCACCCTAAATGCCCTATTAAAGGGCTGGACAGATGAACTCTTTTCTGCCAGTTCCTTCTTTGTGGCTGCCGCTAAGATTGTGGCATCAAGTGGTACTCCCTTGCTCTAGAAATCTCTGTCATTCTGTGGTACCAGGATCCTATCTGGTCTCTTGTATATTGGTTCAATGGTGTCAAGTTCCTTCCGTACCCAAGCAGAGACCAAATCAATAAGTTTGCTGAAAGGTGGAGTCACCCTGGAGGTAGAAGGGCCAGTTCCAAAAGCCTCCAGGAATACTGACTCCTCTTGGGAAGGGTTGTCAATAGACCAAACACCCCTTTGCTTTAGAAGTTCTAGAATGTCTTCACAGTAGACATCATCAGGTGGTGATCTTGGAGACCCTTCCCCTCATCAAAATCTGTATCCTCTGTCACAGATTCCTGTGGAGAGTCTAAGTGCCTCCTCTTGCACTTTTTCTTCCTGGAAACTTCTTTGGTGGGATGCACCGGAGATGTATCAGAGGAAATTGATATACCATGATAGGTATCCTGGTGATTTGTCTGGGCTGGTTGTCCCCATGGAACAGAAAGTTGAGGATCAAGATGCAGAGACAAATGGGGCTGGGAAGTTAGAGCAGAGGAGGGGGAAGACATCTAGGAACAGAAAAAGCTCTGTTCACTACTTTGAAAGTAGAATGCCTTGACCAGTAAGAAACCAATGGCACTGAGAAGACATAATTCCAGACAATCAGCTCCTTTCATCCCAAATGCAGACTACCAAAGGAAGGAGTCAGAGCTGTGCTATCTAACGCTGAAGCTCTGAGGGTCAGAGATGGCTCTGACAATTTCAGAGTTGACTCCAACACCCCAAAACAGATGCTGATACTATTCAACTGAGAGTCATCTGGCTTTGAAGTGCTCAGAGTTGGTCCACTCAGACACATAACTGGAGTTGAAGAGACCCATGATCTTTGGATCTAATATAGATGACTCTGGAATCTTTGCATCCAACTGCTCAAAAACCAAAGATCAGATCAGAGAAGCAGCCAGTATTGGTGGGCTAGAACTAACAAATGTCTCCTGACTCAATGAGGTCACAGCTGGAAGGACCCCCATTTGAATTTGCATCAGGAGGAACTTCCACATCATTCTGTCCACATTGGCTTCAGTCAGATTTCTGGAGGAAAGACTGGAAGCTGCTGTTGATGGTGATAAGTGATAACAAATGACAAGAAGGTGTTTACAAACCTATTTTAGGAATGGAAATAACTGATGGTGTAGAAATTGGGACTAGCAAAGAAAAGATGGACAGAAGTTTCAGTTTCATTATGACTTATATCAAAGATTCACCCAGGATATGCCAGGTAGTTAAAAAGAATTGGGATTTATTACATATGGATAAGAATGTGACAGAAAAACTGGGGACAGCACCTAAATTTGCTTTTAAAAGGGACCAGTCCTTCAAAGATATATTAGAATTAGGTAGTGATATTGAAGTGGGGGGGGTAACAGGAATAGAGGTAATTTGAAATGCGGGATGTGCCATCAAATGCCCCTCTGTTATAACAACAGGACAAACATTTTTTTTTTAAATGGCAAGGATATATTTATTAATGGACATTACAATTGCCAGAGTTAAAATATGGTGTATACGGCAAAGTGTTTAAAATGTCCTATATTTCATGTCAGGAAGACCTGGAAACAATTTAGAGAGAGAATTTATGAGCATTTACAAGATATTAAAAACAAAAAATTGACTAATGCCTTATATAGACATATACAAACACAAGATGAACATAATTTTGGGTTTATAGTCATACAGCAAACAAATATGGATTTGCAGGGTAAAATAGTAACTGAGCATTTGGATATTTGTGAAGTCAAATGGCATCTAAGGTTGGATGCCACAAAATACCCCGGTATTAATGAAACAGTATTAATTACGTGCTTAAGTTGAAACATTTAAAAGGTTAGTCAAATACTTCACGTTTTTTAACATTTTTAACTTTTATAACATATTCAGTTATGATTGTACACAGTTTTTAATAGTTTTATTGTTTAACTGTTAATTGTTAATGATATAAATGGGTTGAGTTGCTTTGATGTACAGTTCTGAGGAAGTTCCTAGCATATTGGGATGAAAACGTTAAACTGCAATACAGTGAAATAAAGCGTAACTGAAATAAAGTGTTGGCACTGTGGCTTTTTTGAAGTCCACAAAGTTGACAATGACTGGTTTCTTCCAAGCTGTTGCTTTATCTATAATTTGTCTTAGTGCAAATATCTGGTCAGTGCAGGATTGACCTGATCTAAATCCAGCCTGTTCCTGTCTGAGTCTGTCATCAACTGCTCCTTTCTGTCTATTCAGTAATACACTGGTGAAAATTTTGCCTGGGATTGACAACAATGTCATTCCATGCCAATTCATGCAGTGTCTAAGATCTCTCTTTTTGGAAGAGGGATGATGGTACCATTTTCCCACTCATTAGGTATCCTTTCTTGAGTCCATATGTTGTTCAAGAGACATGTGAAATATTCTACTGAAGACGTAGCATATCTTAGCAGCTCTGATTGTATCTGGTCTCTTCCAAGAGCTTTGGCTATGGCTTCCTTTACATCAATCTCGCTAATGCCTGCCAAGGTCACATCCAGAATCATTGTTGACACTTGGCCGTCATTGCCAAAGCTGTGCAGTTCATCTGGTGTAGGACAGTTTAGCATAGATTCAAAAGGTTCTTGCCATCTCTTTAATTGTTCCTCTTGTATTTTTCCAGTTTTTCCATTTTTTAGTCTAATACATGGTCTCTGTTTATTCTTGTCCATAAGTTCTTTGGCAACATGGTATAATGCCCTGGAATTTCTAATTGCTGCCACTGTTTCTGCCTATGTTGCCAGTTTCTCAATCCATAGCTTTTTGTCATTCTTGCACATCTTTTTGACCAGTTTATCTTTCTGTTTATATTCTTCAGTCACAGTGTCTAATAACTGGCCAGTTTAGTATGGCTGCTCTCATCTTCATTTGCAGTCATGTCATGCATCAGTGGCTTTGCAAGGTTCAGCTGTTACCCTTGCTTCTTTTCTTATGCGTCGCTTAGATCCAGTTGTTGTATCTGCATTCTTTGATGATTATCTTAACCCTAACCCTAACCCTAACAGCAGCATTAAATACATTTTATTATGGTTATGGAGATCAAGCATGTCCCTGGTTTTCAACAGACTGGTTTGGTTGTTGTTATAGAGAATGTGTCATTCCAGCTATACAACACACTTTACCTACTGGAGGAATTTGTAAAGTTTGTTACAAGAGTGAGACAAAGGGCATTAAAAATCCATTTATAAAAATGGATTTTTCCTGGATTTATCATCATGCTGATGAATAGACTGCATTTAGAGGTTTAGCATACATAGATCTCACTCATGATGCTATTTCTAGAGCAGGATTTATACCTAATTATGGGGCAGTGAAGTCAATATGGGAATTGAGGAAGTTGTCTAAGCTACTAGAAATACTATGCGATGCTACATTTGTCTCAGTAAATTAGGTCACAATTGAAATGGCTGACATGCACAAAGTGGTGCTGCATACTGGTTGAAGGAAGGTTGAATACCTTCTAATGTAAAGGTGTTGTGTAAATATGCATGAGTCTTTGCACTCGTTGCTTGGTAGCTAGTGGCGTCATTGTTTTGAAGTCCACTGGTTAGTTAATACATCTCTTAGATGTTTGAGAACATTTTTACATGAACATTAGCACAATTTCCATTACTGGATACATCGAGTGATGTACATATTGCATAACATACTATAATAGTACGGACTTGAGTCTAAGGTAATTACCTATGTCATATATTGTACATCATATCTGAATAAGCCTTACATTTTACATTTGCCAGTAGTGTTGTTGTGAATGTTATTAAATGTCCACATTTGTAGTTCCTGTTATAGGTACATTATTGTTCACTTCTTCAGATTGACCTGACTTTTCTTTGTAATAATTCACTTAGCATAGTTATGTAGATAAATGGTCACTAAGTACATTAGTTTTCATTGTATCATGTACCTTATTACAGAATATGCAACATAGATATGATTGTTCTTTTTGAACTTGATTTGGCCAACAGTATACACTATATACCTTATTTGGTCATGTTTCATTTTCTGTATTTTGCTGACAGTGTAATCGTGAACGTCAGTGTGTATCATTCGCCTTTCAGAGCGATTTGACTTTTCTTTGAAATTAATTATTTAGTTTGTATCTTTTATAGCATGTGTCATTGAAGGGTCACGTTTTAGCATCTAATATTTTAAGAATTGCTCATGATGTTTGTGAGACGTTTATATTTTATACACTGAAGTCTTGTTATTGTTCACACTAGCAGCAGTCTGCTATTAATATATTGTTAGTATTCTATGAAATATACCTGTACTTTCAAGTATTATGAAGTTTTTTAATTGGTTATACTGTCTTCTTCTTTCAGCTTTTCCCAGTTAGGGGTCGCCACAGCGGATCACCTGTCTGCTCATGATTGGCAGTGGAGTTTTACAGTGTTGAGTTGCCAGCCCGGCACCCAACCTTCCACAGAAGCACACACACACACACACACACACACACACACACACACACACACACACACACACACACACACCTATGGCCAATTTACAGTGTCCAATCCACCTGCAGCATGTCTTTGGGATGTGGGAGGAAACCGGAGCACCTGGAGGAAACCCACGCGACCACAGGGAGGACATGCGGACTCCGCACAGAAGGCACCCCAGCCGAGGATCAAACCGGAGAACCTCTTGCTGTGAGGCGACAATGCTAACCACCGGAGAACCTCTTGCTGTGAGGCGACAATGCTAACCACTGCACCACCGTGGCCGCCCAGTTGGTTATACTGTATATATTATATATATATATATATATATATATATATATATATATATATATATATATATATATCGAAAGTTAGTGATTGTTGTTGTCAGCAGCATTTTATGGTTAATATATTGAGTGCCGTGGGAGCGATTTTTATGCTTCTAATGTTTTCAAATGCATTCTGAAAGCACAAGTTTTACTTGATTGAGTGCTTATTCTTTAATTAAACAGCATTAGTTTAGTACTTCAGTTAAATGCTAGCTTTCCAGATTTACATCGTATTAATTTGTTATTCATGTGAATATGGCAACATTTTGAGCTTTTACTATGTGTACCCACTAGGGGTTTTTTGCTACAATGTAGTGATTTCTACTAGGATGTGATGTCATTTTTTCAAATCATTTGATTGGTTCCTTTATGTTTTTAAATGCTTTGCAATAGTTTGTTAGAGGGTCTGATGAAGCTATTTAGTGAAAGCGCTTACCGTTTGTAATTAAACGTGTTTTTTTATTTTATGACTGTGGTTGTTCAATTTTTGCCATTTCTGTGGACTGCAATTGTTATTCTGTTTGTTGGGACTTATTGAATTGAAAATGTTCATATTAAAAATAGAGCAGAATTACTGACACTGACTACTTTAGTAAGGTGTTATAGTGAAAAAAACAATGAAGATAAGGTATTGCAAAATTTTAACAAATTATAAGATAATCTTTTTCAGGGGGAATGTGTAACAGAAAATTATTCAAACTGTCTTTTTATTCCATCAAGACACAGACATGTTTTTGTTGCTAACAAAACTATATTTGCAAAACAAATGACAAGCATTGTGCATGTCAGGGACAGAACGAGACTGCGAATAAAGAGTGTTTGATAGCAAGTGAAAAAGTGTCCACAAATTTGAAAACTTGTTGCCATTATGCCCAGTCATAAAGAAGTATATGACCTGAGTGATGCTTCATAGTATCAGATGAGGGAATGTGAAGGGAGATGTGTAATGGAAAGAAAAAGGTTTAATGGATATTTTATTTTGAAGATCGCTTCATTTCAAGATGGATTCCTGTTAGTTTCAGTCTGCTTTTGATGATTTATTTCCTACCAACACGGCTACGTTTAGAAAGTTATATTATGGAATTCAGAACTTACGACTAATAAGGAAAGGTGCAGAGAGAGAGTCAGAAGATCCTTAGCTAGCAAAATACTGCTAGGCTGATCATATTTAATTGGTCAGTGGCTGTAGAATAATAGTAACAACATAGTTGATTTGAATAAAAATAATATAAAAGAATGAAGATTGTTGTCCTCAGGAAGACAGGACTTTGATCACCTTGATTCCCATGTAAGTTCTCTGCAATAAACCAGACTATTCTTCTCTGCTGAACTGTGTTGTCTGAAGTTATTCTGTTACATTAATACTATCATTTCTGTGCATTTATCAGCTCAGTCAAATTAAGAAAGGATCATACATATTTCATGGATTTATTTGATTTATTTTTTATTTTATTTTATTTTACATTTGTTAACTAGGAATGTCCAACTGGACACATATCCATTTTCAGTGGAGTCCCGGGGAGAAAAGCTCCAATAGCATGTCATAAAGAAATTACACAAGAATATCATACAGAGATATAGGTTCCAAAGAAACATAAGTTATGTATAGATTAAACCAAACCAGTGGTCTGAGGACCCAAGATAAAAACTAGTAAACCTAAAGTAAGGCACACACGGAGCTCAGCAAAACGGACAACTGCTTTAATGAACAAGCACAAAAAACAATTCAAAGCAAGCTAGATCACAGCAGCACAGCACAGCAAACGAAATTGCAAAGCACAAGCAACAGCACAATAACGCTGTAAAGTTAATCCACATATATTTTCGTCACAATAACTTCATCAGATACCTAACCTCTCTTCCTTTGATGATTAAATAAACTAATCTAATTCAAATGAACCAATGAGTGAACAAATTCAATTACACATGCAAAATGCATTAAAACACATGAACCTTAAAGGTGAATGAATCTAAAAGTTAAAACAAAAAGTATATATAATAAATAGATATAATAAATAGATATGTATGTATATATATTATATAAAATGCTTCAAACATAAACCTTAGTTAAAATTGCTTTGTTAAATGTATTACCAGCACAAACCTGAAATGCAGAAGCTAAATTGAATACAAAATACAATGAAATAGCACCATCTTGTGGAAATTAAATGAAATGCATGTTCATCTTGTTCTAAGATAAATACATGTATTATTATTAAAATAAACCATGAAATACTTGCATATATAATATATAAAATTATTTAAAAATATAAATATAAATATCATAATAATAACATACTATAATTTAGCTGATCTCAATTTCAGCACAGGTTTCAAGGATAACATTTCATTTAAACCAGGGGTAGAACTTGCATCAAGAATAATTTGCCAATATAGCTCCCTATATTCCAACCGAGTCTCCCAAGGCCCACTCCTGGAGTCTCGTGGGGCTAGTTCTATGACAAGAAACTGAAATTTAGCTTTGCCACAAATGTTCTGATGTTTAAATAGAGCATTGTTATCTTTTCTTTTCCTTATCTCATATAAATGCTCGTAAATTCTCTGCCTCAGTTTCCTCTTGGTCTTGCCAACGTAAAAAGAGTCACAGATTGCACATGTAGCAATATAAATCACACCTGTGGTATTACAGTTGGCAAAACCTTGAGTAGGAATATACTTGTTCCTCTTTTTCAAAAGAATAGAATCACCTTTCTTGATGTCAATACAATATGGGCAACACCCACATTTTCATGTCCCTTTTTTGTTATTATTAGTGGGGTTAAAGAAGTTTGCCCCTTCCAATATATTCTTGATGTTATGCCCCTTCCTATATACACATTTAAATGGATTTTCAAAGATATGATTTAAATCAGACAAACTAGCAATTTTTTTCCATTCTTTACTAAGAATACTTCTCACCAGATTACTCTCCCCGTCAAAAGTGGTAAATAGGGCAGAATGAAAACCTTTTTCTAAAGTTGTAGCAATAGCAGTGTTTGCCTGAATATTTTGTACTTCCAATGTAGTTAGGGGTACACCCAAAATTGGAGCAAATCTTTCTGTTCTTCCTTTCTTAACCTCTACAATAACTGACGTTAGGAGATCTATTGGGTACCCCCTTGCTCCAAACATACTCTTAATAAATTCACATTCAGTATTAAAATCCTGATCATCTGACGTCATACTACTGGCTCTCACCCACTGACCTTTAACTATTGCTCTTTTCTGAAAATTTGGGTGAGAGCTTGCATAATGCAAGTAAGCATTAGAAAACATATCTTTTCTAAAAATGTTTGATTTAAAACCTTCCCCCATTCTCTGTATATTTACATCTAAAAACACAATTCAACTTCATCTACTTTATATGTGAATTTTACAAAGATGGTTGTATTTGAAATATAATCAAAAAAATTCCATGAATTTTTACAGGGTATTGTTCCAAAAAAGACAAACATCATCCAGGAAGCACCATAGTAGTTCCAGTATTGTTTATAATTAGAATTGTGAACATTTTTTTCTTCCCAATACAATAAAATGATGTTGGCATATGTAGGTGCACAATGGGCACCCATAGCTATGACTTTAGATTGTCTAAAATATTTCCCTTGGAAGAATATAAAATTATTGTTTAAAATCAATTCCATTAAAACAAGGCATGTACGAAATACCTTAAAATAAATATTATTCTTGCTTCCCAAAAACTCTTCAAACTAAACTAAACCTATCTCGTGAGGAATACACGTAAAAAGGCCCACAACATCCAAAGTGATAAAACTAGAGGTGTCAACCTGATTAGAATTATTAATAGGACTTAAAAATCCCAAGAATCCTTTAACACATTAGGATGTTCCATCACCACATTCTTGAGATGTACATCTACATATTTTGCCAGGGGAGCAGTAATAGAACCCTCCACAGATACAATAGGTCTGAATTAGATTAGTTTATTTATTCATCAGAGGAAGAGAGGTGTGTTTATGTATAGATTAACAATTCCTTTAGTAAAGTCAGCATACAGCATTCTAGTAGTAGGGTATATATAGAATATAAAATATAAACACAAGAAAAAACATATTTTTTGTCTTTCTAAATTATGAGTACTCTCAATATTTTGTTACAGAAATAACCAGTGATTATTAAGCTTTACAGTGAAAGGAATTAGGGGACCTTTAGTAGAATCCTTGAACATGGTATTGGTGCAAATTAATCTGGGGAGTAGCATGAACAAAGCCAACTGTTTGAGAAGCGGGTTCTCAGGAGTTTCTTAAATTGAATAATGGAGGTACTGGAGGTTATTTGTCTAGGTAGTGAGTTCCAGATTTTGGCAATAGTGCAGGCAAAGAGAGATTTGCCAGCATCATTTTGTGTCTAATAATGCTTATAAGGTTCTGAGAACTAGATCGTCAGGCTCTGGTAGGGATGTGAGGGTTAATTATACTGTGAAGTGCAGGTATTTTTCTGGAAGATAGAAGAGATTATTCACTATTGTGAGTTGATTAAACAGAAGTAGTTGAGGTAGCTTGAGCCAATTGAGTTGGTTAAGGGTGAGACAGTGGTGGGATTTATATGAGGTTTCAGTAGCAAACTTGGCTATTTTGTTATAACAAGATTTCATTTTGTTCATATCACTCTGGTGGAGATTAGTAAGGATGGAAGAGGCATGGAGAAGGATGGATAAGAGATGAGCTCTTGCAATAGTAGCTTTGGTTTGTTTAGTTATAAAGTGTTTGTTCCTATAGAGAAGTCGTAGTTTTTTATTAACCAGACCAGACAAGGAAACAACCCAGATCAAAGATAAAGTAGCATTACATACATTGTAGAAGCTTCTATCTGATGAAAGGTATCACAATTTCAAATAAATTAGATGAATCTGAAGGATGTCTACCTGTACTACTGGTGAACAAAGTCTGAGTGGCAAACGAGGTTCTGGATTTGAAGGCAGAAAAAAGAAATGAGACAGCAGAAGTCAACATAACTTTGTTGACATGAATGGTACAGATTTTCAGCAATAACTGGTCAAACTCTGGTTGATTCTGGGGGTCAACAGTAAATGGATTATAAAGAATGCAATGTGGCAACAAATGTTAATGCATAGTGCACATGTGGGATGTGTTAATCTGTGTGGTACATGCATTGAGTTGGTTGGAAGACTCCTGAAAAGGCATATAAAAAGATGTCCCCACCATTGCCCACAAGATGATGGCATTTCCTCCTGCTCTCAAGCTCTAAACCATCTCCCTCACAGGCTGTAATAAGAGGTACAACAGGGAGAAGCAATGAGTATTTAGTTAGGTGCAACAATTCTTGACACTGTGATGGGATGTGCCAAAATGATAAAAAGTACAGCTAAGTATACTGACCATAGCAAAAAAAAAAGTCTTTGAATAACAAGAATGTTGCTGTATTGTAACTCCTCATATATGGTCATTATCTATAGGTGGACATCCATTAGTCCTTCTGGGCTGACTTCTGGAATGGTTGGATATTCTGCATCTCCTCCTCTTCTGCAAAGTGGATCAGTACAGCATGAGGTAGAAACCAGAAAGCAACCTGAGCCACCATCTGTTCTTTTTAAAAATACAAAATCACCAACAAATGCAGCCTATATATTTTCTGAAAATAACCAAGACACAGTCATATCATGCCCTCCTTTATACTCTGGAGTGATCTACAAAATCACAGTACTTGCCCTGTAGGGTGGTCCTGCAAAATGCAAAATAGTATCCTTACCCACCATCTTCAGAGGCTGGAAAGGTATGAAAACTAGCACTACAAACAACAAATTACTGCAATAAGGCGTGTGGTCAGGACTGCATAATGCAGCAGAGATTTTGTTATTAAGACATCTAAAGTTATTTCACATATATTCATGCAACTATAGCTATCTCATTCACACCTGACAATGTATTGTTAACAAGATGTCAAATTCCTGAATGCTGGCAGGCTGAACTGCAATTGCATGGAGTGGTGAGTCACAATTAAATATAAATGAGTGAAAAATATTTTAAGCTGTACAAATAAAGCAGTTCTGTGCCTCAGTTGTTCAATGTAAATAACTGTCTGACATTTAAACTGCTCAGCTGTGGCAATGAATGCTGTAAATTCAGTACCATGGTTATGCAATGTGCAATCTACCTTTCA
Organism: Protopterus annectens; assembly: GCF_019279795.1. NCBI lineage: Eukaryota > Metazoa > Chordata > Ceratodontiformes > Protopteridae > Protopterus > Protopterus annectens. Next base: position 1,635,345,021 of record NC_056743.1, on the reverse strand, counting down.
AGTACTGTTGGCTTCATTTAGACAATGCAGCCCAAATTTCTAGCAATGCAGTTGTGAAGTACAGCACTGCAGGTGTAAATCAGCAATATTTATCTTAAGGATCATTGCTGAATATAATTCATTATCAGAAGCATAGCCACTGCACTGTGGGGGTACCATGAACTGGCTCCCCACCCTCTCAGCTCTTCAAGTGAAAAGCCTAAAAAAAACTTGCTACGGTTTAGCCAACACACTGAGTGCTACAGAGCTCCAGTTTGGCCACAAATGCAATACTGGCTTTGTTCCGCCCTAGCTATGCTACTGTTCATTAAATATGGGAAAGGCAGTAATGCAGTTTGTTACCTGGAGTAGCCTGAACTCAGAGCCAGATGGAGTTTGCAACATGTCCAACAAAAGTATAGTAGCAAATCCTACCATTACTTCTTGCTTGTATACCTCTTTTACATATTTTAGCTGCACAAAATCATTTCTACCTTATTACATTTCAATATAAGTATAAGAAGAGCAGTAGGACCTTCTAAAAACAAATTATAGCATTAATTTAAGACATATAATTTAGTGTCACATAGGCAGAATATTGTGGTCATTCGGCAAATACAAGTTATAGATGATTCTCAGATTACTTGACTGATAGAGACCAAGCCATAAAATAGAATTACACTATTTCCATCTCCTTATAGGTTAATGCAAGTGTGTTCCAGGGTTTCATACTCGACCAACAGCTATTCACCATGTATGTGAATTGTGAAAAATGAGAGGCTGCCAGCCCAGCTAGATAGAATTTTGTAAATAATTTTATGTCATTTGTAAATGTTAATATAATCCGCAGGCTTGTTTTACATATGTACAGAGAACTATATGTTATGATTAAACTATATGTTGTACTGAGCTTCAAATGTAACCACAGTGCACCCTGCTGGAAGAAAGCTGTTAAGTAAAGAATTTTACAACTGTGTTTGATCTCAAGCTCAGAGACAGGATGTCTGGGCTAGGAAATTCTTTCTATTGTTTTAAGACAGAGATAATTACTAGATTTTATATGTAAAGTGTTCTTTATTGCTGTGGCTTCCTGGCAGGTACAAGATTACAAATATATGTTCAATTTGAGTTCTGTGAGCCTGGAAAACTTCACCAGAAGTATCAAGAATGATGTAATCTGAAATTACTCAGCAGTAAGGTGCATTATCAATTAAGGGCTATCTCAGAAAGTATGGATAGCATTTTGTATCTTATCTTGGATCTAGTAAGAACATCCACTCACCAGCACTTGCTTGCTCTATATGTAAGTAGTATTTAGAACAATGCTTTTTCTTACAGTTAGACAGGAATTTAGCCAGATTAGTCTAGTTGTTTTCTATATTTGTCAGACTATCCTACAATATTGTTTTAAAGTATTTCCTGTGATTTCTGAACTCTGTAATGTCATTGTGTTGAAGTAATAAATATTGTCTTCTGTTTTTATTATTTATTATTAAATATTTGTAAACCTTTTATCTGTGGCTGTTTTGTGTAGAGATAATTTAAGCTCTAAAGTACTTGCATTTATTTGGTGATACTGTATAAGCCACTTCAATAGCTTAAGCCCTAGGTTATACTTACCAATTGGATAATAATAATATTACACAGTAAAATTGGACACTTTTTGCTAAGGGCTTTTATAGTAACTGGTAGTAGTGGTTAGTGGCAGTTGGTACTAACGTATAGTCTGGGTAGAAGGGGGCATAGCTGGAGAACCTGTGCCAGCCTTCCCAGGAGTGTTTGTGTATTCATATATAAATCAAATCTCAAAGTGTGTGTGTGTCAGCTACTTGAGCAGGAACACAATGTACTGGTTGGACAGAGAGGATACTGGAGGTTTTAGCTTGACCACTAGGCTGAGATCTGAACCCTGTAGCTGTGCCAGTGGGGAGTCTTATTGAGGATCTGGAGAAAAATGGGGAAACCAGCCCCATACTGAATGTGATCTTTGTGTGCTCTTAAGGGAAGTTGTACTTTACCCTGTGTGTACTTGTTATACTCCCAATGTGGATGCCCCTCACTGGTGTTAGTGGTGAGGATTGAGGCTCCTTGATTACTGGGACAGTGCATGGGCATCACATATTAATTGTTTGGCAGTGGTGGGATAACCACATGAAATATTAATTGGTTGATAGTGGTAAGTCAGCCATATCATGTATTAATTAGCTTATAGTGGTTTGGATAGCAAATTCTTGTAGCTTGTGTACAGTGATAACTGAAGGTGTTTTTGTACTCTAAATCAGTCATGCAGTGAACATTCAGAGTTTAGATCACAATTGTTTAATTTCTTTTGTTAGCTTAGTTGGTCAGGGAGAGCAGCAAGCATGTCAGCAGAGGAGTATGGCAAGCTGACAAGGAGCCAGGTGGCTGAGATGTGCCAGGCTAAAGGATTGGTGCATGGAAACCTGACTAAGGCAGACATGATTTCAGCTTTTGTCACAGCTGCATCAGAGAATACTAACCAAGAGGATGATCAGAATAGCCGTGGAGATGTACAACACTCAGAGAATAGGCAGCTCAACCTTTCTACTGAGAACTTAAAATCTGTCTGGAGCTAAAGAGACTTGAGTTGGAGGCCAAGCATTTGGAAATGGAAGCTTTGGAGAAGTAGAGGCAGAGACAACATGAAAAGGAGATGCTGACTCTTTGCCAGAGTCATGGAGGTAATGGGGAAGGGAGTAACTGGACCCCAGAAGCACAAAAGGTCAGTAAATTTCTTCCACAGTTTACAGAGGGTGATAATGTTGATAGTTTCAGTCATATGTTTGAGAGGGTATGTAAATAGTATGATGTTGACCAAAGGCTCTTGGTGCGGTTCCTGAAACCTCTTACTCCATGGTAAAGCTGTAACTATTTTGTCCAAACTGTCTGATCATGACTTTCTAAATTATAATGTTGTAAAGAATCGTTTGCTAGAATTTTTTAAGTTACCATCTGAAGCTTATAGGGAAAGGTTTTGTGAGCTTAGTTGTAAGGCAGATGAAAATGTGTGTGAATATGTTGCTGAACTAAGCACTTAATTTCATAGGTGGGTGAGTGAATGTCAGGGTACCACTTTTGAAGGGCTGGCAGTCCTTTTGGTGAGGGAACAAGCCCTTCGCACTTTGCCTGAGGGCATGAGGATCTGGTTAGCTGACAGAAAATACTCTACTACAGATGAGTTGGGGAAGAACGGAGACCTATACCTAGCAAACAGGGCATCACTGCACAGGAAAGGGACACCCAGTGCTGCTTGTGGGTCTAAGAGAACCCATGGTGGGCAGCCCAGACTGTCCCAACAGAATCTGCCAGTAGAAGGGGAAGCCTCTAGTCCAGGTACAGGTCCGGGACCTTGGGTTAAATGTTTTGAATGTTTTGAATACAACCATTGGGGCCATGTGTCATATAGATGTCCATGGAGGCAAGGTGAGGAACAAAAGGTGAGTGGAGCCAGTAAGTGAGAAGGACAAAATACCAATTGGAGGTTGTCTTGAGATAACAGGGGTACCAAACTACCATCCTGCAGATGTCCTGATAGCAAAGGATTTGGATGAGGCAGTAGCATGTGTTAATGCAGTTACATGCAGTCAGGCTTGGAGATAAGCATGTGGGTCTGGTAGCCTGTCAGGGACTCAGACAGACCACACACTTGCAGCCAGGACTGGTGAGGTGGTTACTTCAGGGATGGAGCTACCCTGTAGCAGTGAAACTGAAAGTGAGCCACAGCTGCTTGTGGGTACTGATGTATCCTTGGACAGAGTAACTGCAAGGGTAGAGGTGAGTACTAGGACCCAGGTTAACAGTGAGACACCACTGTCAGAGGATGCCAGACTTTCTATGGGATGGGAGCTGGGAAGGGTTGCAAAGAGAGAGTTGAGACAGGCTCAGCTTGCAGATCCTACATTACAAGGCCTGAGGTACAAAGCTAGTGAGGCACCTGAGTCTCAAGGGAAGGGAAAATCTATATAATGGGACAAAGGATTACTAGACAGACAGTGGACCCCTGAGGAAGGGTTAGAGTGTGAGAGGATACATCAGTTGGTAGTGCCTACAACCTATCATCTGGTACTTCTAGCCATAGCCCATGATACTCCCTTTGCAGGTCATATGGACATAAAACATACAAATAGATGTATTATGCAGAACTTCTATTGGCAAGGAATTTCCAAAGATGTAACAGGGGACTGCAAGACCTGTGAGCATTAACAAAAGGTAGGCAAGGCAGGAGGAGAGAGCTCCTTTGATGCCTTTGCCTGTGATTAAGGAGCCATTTCAGAGAGTAGCTCTGGATATTGTGGGGCCTCTGAGTACTCCAACCTACACAGGGAAAAAGTATATCCTAGTGGTATTTGATTATGCTACAAGATACCCTGAGGCATTTGGATTTGTCCTCCATTGATGCAGAAATCGTGGAAAATGCTTTGTTACAGATTTTCAGCAGGGTAGGTTTCCCAAAAGAAATACTGACTGACAGTAAAGTACAATTTCCCTTACGAGCACACAGGAATCACAGTCAGTCTGGGGCTGGTTTCTCCCTTTCTCTCCAGATCCCAAATAAGACTCCTCACTGGCACAGCTATAGGGTTCAGATCTCAGCCTAGTTATCAAGCCAAACCTCCAGCATCATCTCTATCCAACCAGTGCTTCATGCCACTGCCCACGTAGCTGACACTCACACACACACACACACACACACACACACACACACACACACACACACACACACACACACTTTGAGATTTGATTTATATACAAACACACAGACACTCCTGGGGAAGGCTGGAACAGGTTCTCCAGCTATGCCCCCTTCCACCCAGACTATAAGGTAGTACCAACTGTCACCAACCACTACTATCAGCTACTATAAAGGTTCTTACCAAAAAGTGTCCAGTTTTACTGTGCAATATTATTATTATCCAATTGGTAAGTATAACCCAAGTCTAAGGCTATTGGAGTGGCTTATACAGTATCAGCAAATACATGCAAGTACTGTAGACCTTAAATGATCTCTACACAAAACAGCCACAGATAAAAGGTTTATAAATATTTAATAAATAATAAAAAGGCAAGACAATACTTATTACTTCAATTCAATGACAATCCAGAGTTCAGAAATCACAGGAAATACTTTAAAACAATATTGTAGGATAGTCTGATAAATATAGAAAAGAGCTAGACTAATCTGGTTAAAGTCCAATCTAACTCTAAGAGAAATCATTGTTCTAAATTCTACTTACATACAGAGCAAGCAAGTGCTGGTGAGTGGATGTTCTTACTAGATCCAAGACAAGATACCAAATGCTATCCTTACTTTCTGAGATAGCCCTTAAATTGATAATACACCTTACTGCTGAGTCATTTCAGATCACATCATTCTTGGCACATCTGCTGAAATTTTCCAGGCTCACATAACTCAAAATTTAACATATCTTTGTAATCTTGCACCTGCCAGGAAGCCACAGCAATAAAGAACACTTTGCATGTAAAATCTAGTAATTATCTCTGTCTTAAAACAATAGAAAGAATTTGCTAGCTCAGACATCCTGTCTCCGAGCTTGAGATCAAATGCAGTTGCAAAATTCTTTCCTTAACAGCTTTCTTCCAGCAGGGTGCACTGTGGTTACATTTTCAAAGCTCAGTACAACATATAGTTTAATCATAACATATAGTTCTCTTTACATTTGTAAAACAAGCCTGTGGATTATATTAATATTTACAAATGACATAGAATTATTTACAAAATTCTATCTAGCTGGGCTGGCAGCCCCTCAGTTTTTCACGTGAATAATACAGTAACTAATCACTGTAGAATTTCCAAGCTAATTCATTGTGCAGATGACTCTACCATCACTCTGAATGACAGTTCATCCAACTCCATTAATATCAGACTTGCAGTTTTATTCAGTTCATTGCAGTTTTGGCTATTACCCATAGGTTTACACCTCAATGCATAACAAATTAAATCACTGCACTTCTCTGCCTGAATTACTTTAAACATCACCTCAGATTGCTTTGACTCACCACCTCTCACACACACTTCCATTGCTAATGGGCACAAATTAAACATAAAAGATCTTGACTCCACCATTATACAGGAAATTGGTTCAGGTAATCTCCTTCCTTGTTATACATTACTGAAAATCAATTAAAATGCAATCAAGAAGAACAGTGTAAATTTTACAAGGTCAACATTTTCTTAATAGATACTGCCAGCTCACCCACTGGAAATTCTTATCTATCTCCCTCACTTATGTATTTCCTCTCATGTCTTCACTTCTATTTTCTCACTATTATATGATTAATATGAGCAGACTTACAAAGCAATGTCTAGATTTGCCTCAGGACACCACAACAAAGTGCGCCATTGCTTACTTCTACACAATCTGCAATGGTCCAAATTCACTCTGCTATGTTTGACACACCACTATGCTTAGATCACAAGCTATTTTACTGTAGCAGATGCCCTTCATCAGAAGAAAGCCTAAGTTAGTGTTCTGAGCCTTAAATCCCAGACTTCAGATTTTCCATAACAGTTAGGAAAGTGTGGAATAAACTGTCATTCAGAGTATGCTCTCTTGATGTCCTCATTTAACCAGCTTGTCTTACAAACTGACATCTGATTGTAATAATATTCTGACAGCAGTACAATAAACATCCTGTATTGTCAAGTACTATGATTTATCACCTGTTACATATTCTTCTACTGTCTGTATATGCATGTGCTACTCCCATCCTGTCAGATCTCACCTGACTGATGATTTGCCAAATAATGTTTCTCTGCATTTTTACTATAACTAGAAATATTCTTACTATCATATGTAACAAACTGCAGCATTTCTATTTATATTACTAATGCTGTACATTGTTTTCAAAATCTGGTATTTTCATATGTATTCATTTTGTGAAGTTGTGTCTGTTTGTGACATTTTTTACTTTTCTTTTTTATTACTATATTTAATATAAAATGTATTTTTATTTATTTATAGTTTTATAGTTTTAACCCAGGTACAGCACTGAGCCACGTGGACATTTTTAAGATTCAGCCCAGTACCACTGTCTGGATATGTCACTTGTTCAGTTACTCACTAGGCAAATGAAGGCTGATGGAATCACACAATGGACAACAGAAAGTAGGATTGACTTTGTATATTGTTACACAAATACAATCATTATAATTGACTATGAATATATTATTTGTTTTTTACTATGAATATGGAGTCTCTGCTTGATTTTCAAGCTAAACATATTCAAAATAAATAAATGTTTGCAAGAAGTATAGAATGTGGTATCATAAATACTCTGAGATGAAACATTTCTGAAGAAAGCTGCAACAGCAGCTGCTTAGGTTGAATGTGTTCTCAGTTGTCCTACCATTTCCCCATCACTATCAGCCAAGCACTTAGATAAGTTTCTTCTCTGACACATTCCTGCCTTGCCTACATGAAACTGTCTCAGAATTGTTTACCTCTCTTGTGTCTTACCTGTCTATGCATATCCATCTATAAGGATCAAACAATAAATCAATACTTGACTGACTGGCTGACTGACAGAATAAATAAGTGCAACATTCTTTCCTTTGCTTTAGAGTATTTATTGATTAACAGTTTGACATGAAGTTAACTTTAAGACCACCCTTTGTTCAAGGGAGGGATTTTTCCAAAGTGTTAGCCTGTTTTTATATGCATTTTTCATTGCACATTAACAGTTGCAGTGTAGAAACACGTTGAAATGAGAGACTAGATGACTAAGCTCTTTAGGAAAGTCTGATTTATGTGTGGAATGGAAGTGAAAAATGGGACCTGATGAAAATGTTCATGCATCTGTACTCCAAGTTACTTGGCTGGGCAGGTCTTTCTTAACCTGATGCATGAGAAGCTGTGTCTTCTTCTAAACAATTGTTCAAAGAGAAGCAAAGTCTACTACAAAGTCTAGTTTCATTAGGACAGCAGCTAACTTTGATAATCCAACCTGTTGAAACTGGATGTCGGTTTGGGTTTATATCTCAAGCACTTGGTGTAACAATGCAAAACGATTTGTTGCATCCCATAATTAAGTAATACAGTTTGTTTTCAAGCTGCCTTAAAAAGATGGCCAAACTGAACAGTAAAGAATCTGAAGCTCAGAATCAAGGGCACTTACACATAGTTTCACAGCACAATATCTATCCGTTCTTCTTCTGGAACTAAGTTTGAGGAAACTAACTCAGCAATACTTACTACATCAAAAGCATCTCCCCACTTCTGATGCAAACATATTCAAATTCTTTCTTGCCTGAAATTAACATGACAACAGTGGCAAGATCATATTTTGTTCAGCGTTATTAAGTTATGTTATCTGCACAATCCAAGATCTTACATGCTTACTGCACTATACAGCCATCAAGTATCACTAAAATATACATATAATGTAAATCCATATTACCTAAAGTACTTTTTTCACCTATCCAGGGGTAAATGGTACCAGTGCAGGGAAAACAAATGTGCTTTATATTAAACTGTGTGGTCTGCCTATATTTTGGGTCTATATTAGTACATCGAAATTTCATAATTTCAAATGTTCTAATATCGACCCCTATTCAGCAAATGCTGAAAGTAGCGAAACAGCAGATAACCAAATGTTTTCCTAGGGAAAGAATTTGGTTGTCTGTTTCTGTCGTTTTGCTACTTTCAGCGCTGTGGTGGAAAGTTACAGGTCAGGTTCAGGTAAGTGTGTGACTGAGCATGGGTTAGGTGAGTTAGGGTGAAGGTGCACGGGAGGTATGTGTGCAATTGTGTGGACATGAGGGTTAGGGCGGGTTAGATGAGTTAGAGTTAGGGCGCGGGTGAGGTGAGTGTGTGATAGTGACGGACTTTAGGGTTAGGGTTTGGGTTAAGGTAAGTGGATAGTTAGTAGTGTTTGTACAGTTTAGTGTAGGGTTAGCTGTAAGATTTTGGGTGTATGTGTGTGGATTGCTGTTTGTTTGGTGTGCTTGTGTTGTATGTATGTGTTTCGGAACAGCAAATATTTTCCCTAGGAAATAATTTGCTGTTCTGAATGTCCGATGTTGTCAGCATTCACTGAATAGGGGTCGATGTTAGAACATTCAAAATTGTGAAATTTCAATGTTCTAATATAGACCCCTATATTTTGTACTGTGAAGTGATTCTGAACTGTACAAGGATATCAGACAGGTTTGGGGATATTATTTTTTGAGTTTGTGAGAAAAGCACAAATGTTGTCTGCAATAAATCCTGCCTTATCTTTGTCTGCTGCAGAGATGCATCTAGCAATCTAAGATAATCTTGGGCCAAAAGGTCTACAAAGAGTACAAATGGAAGCCACCTATCTGAGACCACTGCACAAACAAAAATAGTTTGAGTGACCCCCCCTCACCTATCATTATCTGAGCCGAAATGAGAGACTAGATGACTAAGCTCTTTAGGAAAGTTTGATTTATGTGTGGAATGGAAGTGAAAAATGGGACCTGATGAAATTTTTCATGCATCTGTACTCCAAGTTACTTGGTTGGGCAGGTCTTTCTTAACCTGATGCATGAGAAGCTGTGTCTTCTTCTGAGTTTATGAATGCGATATTATTTCACACTGATCCCCATACATGAGTGAAATTCTAAAAAACAGAGAAGTCATAGAAGACTTATTAAATACTGACAGCAGTCTGAATTATGAGTAATTTATTTGTTTTACTACCACTGATGCAGAAACATATTTCCAAGATGGTGAAACTCTATTGTCCCTTTTGGCATCAGTTATCATGATCACAGGTAACAGCAGCAGAAGACTGCAGACTTACTTAAAAATGAACTTGCAGCTTATCTGAGCATGTGGCTTTACCAATAAAAATTAATGTGTTAAGCACTTTCATTTTTCTTTATTTAGCCTTTGTTGACCAGGACAGTCCCTCTAGGGTAGTAGCCTCTTTTCAGGGGAGACCCAAGGTGAGATTTGCTCTACCAGTAGAAATTTGGCCACAGCAAGAATACAGTCTAAAATGGACAAGGAATTAAACAAATACAATGTATGGGACAATATAATTTTACCTTTGGGTACAAAAGCACAAGAGGTAAGAGCATTCATTATAATTAACAAAGAAACATTCTGTGACAGTTTTTGAGACTGTACAAGCTATGGAGAAAGTTCTGTGTCAATATGAAAAAAACAGGCTGATAATCCTTGGAATGAATATAAAAAAAACAGGCTGATAATCCTTGGAACGAATATACAGTAAAAGCATATTTTGGAGAGACTAAAAAGAAAGTTCATACACAATTTAGAATGGAAGTGGAAAGTAAGACTTTAAAAGAATATTTAAACAATACATGTAAATAAATACTACACAATGCAAAAGTCTATGACAACATAGATTTATGGACTGGGGAATGAAATTATAATGTTATTCTGAAAATGGAAATAGATAAAATTGTACATATTCCAAATGTTATAAATGTGGATAGTAATAGGAGTGTGTGAAGTACTGGGGACAACTAAAATTATACTATTTTATGGAAAAGATGGACATTTAATTAATAGCCATGATAAGAAGAAATGCCATATATATATATATATATATATATATATATATATATATATATATATATATATATATATATATATATATATATATATATATATAGTAAAACAGGGCATGAAGCAACAAATGTGAAGTTGAATGTTTTAAATGTAAAAAAATGGGACATTTATGGATGGATTGCATATAAAAAGAGGATGAACTAAGTACTATAGATCAGAGTTAACAGAAAGAGAAAGAAAATACTGAAGATGAGATAGAAAAGGATAATGAAGAAAGGGAATTAGAGACAGACTCAGAAGTTAGTGATAAAGAAAATATTATGGGTATTAGGGTACAACCCAACATGCTAATAATGGGCAATTTCAATTACCCCACCATTAACAGGGAAAAGTGCTCATGTACCAAATCTTTTGCTTAACGTTTTCTGGAATTCATAAATTCCAATGTCTTGGATCAACATATCCACTCCCCCACTAGGGGCAGCAATATCCTAGACCTGGTCATTACCAACATGGGTGACCAGTGTTCCACACCAGAGGTCAATTCCTTGTTGGTCAGATCCAACCACAAGCTAATCACTCTAGACATCCACATCCCCCCACCCACCCCATTAGGGAAACCACCATAAAAAATTTCTCCAAAGCCAACTTTACACTTCTTAAGACAGAAGTGGCAAACTTCATGACACCCATGCAGACAGACAATAGAGGTACGACTGTTGAATCCTACACAAATGCACTTTATAAGCACTTACACGAGTGCATGGATCATGCTACCCCTAACAGAACCAAGATGCTATCCTCCAAAAAAAGAAAGCTAATCTGGTGGCCGCCTGCCATAAACGAACTCTACAACAGGAGAGAGAAACTGTTGCAAAAGTCCCATGATTGGAAGAACTCCCTGGTCAGCCTCAGTAAGAAGCTGATATCCTTCATAAAATCCTCCAAAGCTAGTTATGAAAACAAAATCACAACTGATTCTAAAGACAACCACAAAGCATTCTATAGCTATGTCAAGAATCTCAATGGCAACACTCAGATCTGCTCTGAGTTACAGCACAATGGCACTAAATATACAGAACCAACTGATATTGCCAACATCCTGGCAGATAGGTTCAGTGCCAACTTTACCCCCCCTCTCACCCCCTAAAGGGCCCATCTCTATATCGGAAGAATGCAAAGTTCCTGTAATCATGGCTGCACAGGTAAAAACACACTCTCCAAAGCCAAGAACACAGCATCCATGGGACTTGACAACATCCCAGGCTGCGTTCTACACAAACTACAGAATTAACTGGCACCTCACCTAAGTACCATGTTCAAGCAAAGCCATACCTCAGGCTTTGTGCCCACTGTATGGCACACAGCGACGGTTATTCTACTCCACAAAGGGGGAGCCACCACAGACCCCAGGAACTACCGGCTCATTAGCCTGACAAGCCTAGTCTGCAAGGCCATGGAACGTATCATCATAGAACTTATAAACAAAGACATTGGTAATCTACAAACTCTGGACCCCACCCAGTTTGGGTTTGTAAAAGGCAGATCATGTCTCCTAAACCTGACAGACTTCTCTGAAGCAGTAACCAAAGTAGTAGATGAGGGTAATGTGGTTTACACAGCCTATCTAGATCCTATCAAGGCTTTCAACACCATCCCCCACTCTGGAATTATAGATAAACTCACTAAACTAGGTATAAATCCCTATGTCACATGATGGGCTGCCAACTGGCTCACTGACAGAATCCAGACTCTGAAAGTAGCAGACCCCAAATCTGACAAGTGGAGTACGACAGGGTTCAGTCCTGGGTCCTCTCCTGTTTGGTATCTACTTCTCTGAAGTACAGGCTAACACAGAAGGTCTTTGGCTAATGAAGTGCTCAGATGACTGCAAACTAGGAGCCATAATCAAAACTCCTAATGATGTGGACATTCTACAAAAGAGCCTCACTGAGACAGATGCCTGGTGTCAAAGCCATGGCCTCAAGCTCAATGCCAAAAAGTGCATTGTCATTCCCTTTGGTAAAACTCTGTACCCATGAACTACCACATAGGCAGTAATCTACATAACACCAAAAGTATGATAAGAGACCTTGGGACACAGGTGGGCAGTAGTCTCTCATTTGATAATCACATTGCCACAGTAGTCAGGAAATCCTCCTATGTGGCACACCTCATCACAAAAGGTTTCTCATCCAGGAAAAAAAGAGGTTATTGTTCCCCTCTACTAGTCACTCATTAGACCCATTATAGAGTACAACACACCTTTTGGTATGTACCTCACAAGACATCTACAACAACTGGAAAGGCCACAAAAATACCTCACAAAGAGGATTACTGGCCTCAAACAGATGCCCTACACAGACCGTCTCAAAAGACTCCAGCTTTACTCTGTTGCATATCACCTACTCAGAGGCAATCTCTGCCTAACATGCAAAGTTATGTCAACCCAGAGCTGTTGGACATGCTCCACTTAAAGTAATCCCAATCCCTCCAAGCTACATGCTCTAGGGACCTAAACCTTATCACCACAATATGCAGAACATGCTGGAGGGATAGATTCCTGTCCCCGAGACTTCCCATACTCTGGAACAAACTACTTATCTATATCAAACAAAGCTCCTCATTAGCCCTCTTCAAGAAAAATCTTGATGATTGGATGGGAAATAGGAAATTCACCCCGGGGATCAATTCTGTGGTTCTGCTTGACAGGGGCACAGGAAAATACTTTTCTTGGGTGGTGAAAGCCAAGGTACCTTTTGGCTAGGCTTATATAGGCCCTAGGGCCAATAGCCTAGTACCTACCTATGAACCTATGGAAGAAAGAATTCTACTGGTAGAAGAGTTAAAGACAGAAAAAGAACATTCAAAGCAATTAACATAAAAGAAAGAAAAAAGCAAATGGATGAAACCTTTCTCATAATATACTGGTATAGGATGATATCTCATAAAATGAGAATTAGATAAAGGAATAATTTGAGGATTCTTTCTGTAAATGTTAATAGTATGAAAAATATTACTAGGATAGTCACTTTGGTGTAATGAATGTGATGTTGGCATAATTATTTTGGAAGATGTAAAGATTTTAACATAGGCAGTAAGACTATGAATACAGAGAAACAACATAAAACATAGGGAATGAACAGTGTTCAGGTACAGCAATTTTATGTGGAAGAGTAGTAAATATCCTCAATATTATATTAGTCAAAATGGGAAGCACAATTATTATAAATATAAGATGGCAAGAAAAAAATTTACAGAATCATTGCTATATATGCATATGTAGCTAGTAAAGAAAGGGATAATTTATTTCAGAAACTATTGGATTGCATGTATGTAAACAGGGACATAATAATAACAGGAGATTTTATTTGTGACTTAAGTGGAAATAAAAAAAGAAGAAAGGATGCTGAAAAGATTAGGGAAGTAATAAAATGTGGGGAAAAAAGTTATGTAATTGCCATAATGTTCCAAGTGTGTTGCTCATTTTCATTCTTCCTCAACTGATGGGTCTCTGATCTGGCTCAGTCACGTCTATCAGATCCTCGGATCCAAAACTCTGGAGCTCCTCTCATTACTCATAAAGCCTTGCCAACCTAACACACCTCTGATTCAGTTTGCTGTCCTTAGAGATAAACAGATAATACCTTAAAGAAATTAATAAAAGACAGAATAAGAGAAGGAGCTGGAGCTCAAACAAGGAACAAAGGTTCCCAAAGAAAAACTCATTGGTTTTCCCAGGAGTAAATGAAAGAGGGCAGGTGGGCAGAAAGTTGAGGAAGAATGAAAACAGACACCATGGATGGAATGTTATGGTGAATACATAACTTTTTTAGCTGATGCTGTCCTTTGCATTCATTCCTCAATTGATGGGACAGAGTCCCCAGCTAGCTGAACCTTGGGTGGCCTAAATGGAAGGATATTCTGAAGTACTGTGGATCTAAAGGCAGCTGTGTTCCTGGAAACCAAATCCAATTTCTAATGAACAATAAAAGTATGAGCACTAGTCCAAGTTGCAACTGCACAAATGTCATCTATGGAAGCCCTTTACCAAAAAGCTAAAAAGACTGCCATATACCTTGTGGAATGAGCTCTAAGAGGCTTATACAAAGATAATCATCTTTTACTATAGAAAAAAGATACAATCAATTAACTATGTGGCCAGTGTAATTGTAGAAACTAGCTTGTCCAATTTGTTAGGAGAGAAAGAGACAGACAACTGGTCAGTATTCCTGAAATCCTTGGTCCTGTGGAGATAAAAATGGAGTTGTCTATGGATGTCTAAAAGGTGGAGCATGTACTCTTCCTTACTTGAAAATTTTGAAAAAAAAAAAACTAGGAAGCTAGGAAGTCAATAACCTGGTTAGTTTTGAACTCAGAAGCTACCTTAGGTAAAAAAGATGGGTTGGTCCATAAAGACACCCTGTCTTTGTGGAAAACCAAGTAAGGAGATTTGGAAGAGAGAGCCCGGAGTTCAGACACTCATTTTGCTGATGTGGTAGCAACTAGAAAAAAATAGTTTTCCAAGACCAAAATTTTAGCTCTGACCTGGCTGAAGTTTCAGAGGGAGTTTTAGTCAGGGCCTGTAGCACAATAGTTAAATACTAAGGAGGGGTACAATGGTTTAGCATAGGTCTAAAGGCAGAATTATTTTCACCTAGATGGAAATTCAAAATGGCAGGCAACTATACCTTAATAGAATAGTTAGCCCCTTCATTGAAAATTGAAGCTAATAAATCTTGTATAGCTGGTACAGGGGCAGAAAGGGAGTCTAGATCCCCGCTATGTGCCCAGAATGCAAATGTCTTCCATTTTCTTTTGGAAAGCTTTCTAGTAGAAGATTTTTGAAAAGATAACAAAATATGAAGGACCAGGGAGGAGAGCCTGGGCTGTCTAGCAATCAATGGAATTGGAGAAACTGTGCAGTCAGTCTGAGGCCTGGTATATCTGGATGAGTTATCCCTGTTGGGTGACACAGGAGGTCTGAAGTGGGATCCAGT
>NC_056743.1:1635302482-1635328998 GCF_019279795.1 Protopterus annectens | reverse complement strand
CTACTGACAGTGTCCATTGAAAAATTTACATGTGAAACCTGGCTAAAGGAATGAGGGTGATAGCAGCTGCTATGGATTCCAAAGCTTATAAAATTAGTTGTGCTGGAAGAGAAGAATGTTGTATTATTTTCCTGACCTGGGATCTGAGTGTCTGGATTTGAGTAGGAAGAAGAGAGGCTATCTGACTGACTGTGTCCAGATGAGGACCTATGAACTAAAGACACTGCATAGGTGTGAGCTGTGATTTATTGTAATTGAATTTGATGCCTAGATGGAGGCACAACTGGGCCAAGTAGTCCCTTGCCTGCAGAAGCAGATGCCTGTTTGGGGCATTTAAGAGCCAGTCATCTAGGTAGGGAAACACTCAGAATCCCAGCAGTCTTGAGTGAGCTGCTACCACCGCCATGCACTTGGTGAACATCCTGGGGGCTGTGGCGATACCAAAGTTTAGTCCTCTGAACTGGTAATGACTGGTTCCCAAACAGAAGTGCAGATATCTTCTGGAGTGCCTGTTCATTTTGATGTGATAGTGCAATTGCCCTTTTGCAGTACAGGCAGAATAGACTGAACCATGACCATGAATATTGCACAAACTGGTTTAGTTTGCTGAGATCTAGGATGGGTCTCAAGTCCCCTGTCTTCTTTGTCACTAAGAAGCATCTTGAATAAGTCCTGAATTGTCTCTGGTCTGGAGGAACCTTCTGGATGAATCTTTTTTTTTCTGGCAGCTTTTCTATTTCTGTTTCTTTCCCCTGCTTGGGTGAAACATTGAGGATTCATTTTATTCTTGTAGGGTGAAATTGGGAAAATGGTATGATATAACCTCTGGATATAATTCTCTGCACCCAGGAATCTTTTGTTATGGATAGCCAGGCTGTTTGATGCGGAGAAAAAACAGCCCTTGATTGTCTCCAAAGGGTAGCATTCAGGCCCCCTTTCAGGAGTGATAGTAGGGCTTGTCCAAGAAGGAGTCTTGGAAGCATTGGTTCTGCGGGCCAACCTGGTGTGGGGGTGGTATCTCTGTTTGAGCTCTGCCTCTGGGAGAACTTTCTGCTCATGAATCTTGAAAAGGACCCTGGGATTTATGGAAGCACATTTTTCTATATTCTTGTTGATTCCTAAAGAAGGGTCTTTGAGGGGTAGAAAAATGTATGCCCATGGCAGACAGGGTATTTCCCTTTTGCTCTTATCTGAAGAGCATGTCCTTTACTTTGGGTCCAAATAACAAAGATCCATCAAAGGGAGCACTGATGAATAAAGACATAAAGGGCTCCACAAAAATCACATAGTCACATTCAGGCATTGTCCTAATGGCTATGCCTGAAGCCGCAGCTCATGAGGTGCCTTCCACTTCATGGGATATCAGTGTCATGGATCCATTTGAAATCAACTTGAGGGTGGCCAGCTGTGAGGATACTCTATTTTGGTCTTCACCAGACATGGACCCAGAAAGAGATTTGAAACGTTCTTTAGTCAGATCTCTGTATTCTTGTAAAGTGCGTCCAGTAACTCAGTGACTACAGAGCAAAGGTTGCTGAAGTGTACACTTGCTTACCAAATCTGTCTACGTGCCTGGACTCCCTGACAGGGGGGATGGATAGAAGAGCTCTGTTCCACAAGCTCTTTTTGGTGGCTGCTGTTACAACCATGGCACCAACAGGGACCCCATTCCTCCAGTGTCCTTGTCCTTGGGAGCAGCTAAAATTTTGTCTGGATGTTTAGGGATCGGCTCCACAGTATCTGTTTCCTTTCATGCTCAGCAAGAAACAAGATCTATCAGCTGGTAGAGTTACCCAAGAAGTCACCTGGCCAGACCCAAAAGCCTCCAGGAACACCAATTCCTCCTGGGAAGGGGTATCAGAAGACCAACCCCTTTCTGTTTTAAAGTTCTAGGAATGTCTCCAAATAACATGTCTTCAGATGGAGATCTGGGGATCCCACCCATTTAATGAAATCAGTGTCCTCCATGCATGATTCCTGAGGGGAATCTAGGTGTCTCCTTTTACACATCCTCTTCCAAGGGACATCCTCAATGGAATGATCTGGGGAAGTTTTGAAAGAGATGAGGATGTCTTGAGGGACTGACTGGAGACTTTCCCAGTGGAATGGATGAACAAGGCTCAGAATAAAGACCCAAAGGAGGTATAGTTGTCTGATCTGAGGAGGGCAGCAATGTCTTTTCTCTAGATAAAGAGAATGCTCTCTATACACCTTTGAAGGCAGAGCTCCTGAGGGAAACTGAAGATGATGGCAAGGGATACAATACTTCCCAAACTGTCAGCTCCTGCAACCCCACAAGTATTTCCAACTGAAGAAGGAGTTTGACCTGAGCTGTCCAGCCAAAGCCCTGAGGGGTAGAGATGGCTTTGATAGCTTTAGAATCAATCCTAGCCAAAGAGATCTGATGCCATTGCTTCAGCTCTGAGAGTACTTCAGCTCTAAAAGGCTCAGGTCTGGGTGACTCAGGGACATTACCAGAGTTAAAAAAAAGACTGTCTTCAGATCCAGTGAGGACACCCCAGGTGTCTTGGATCTGACAGTTCCAAAACAGTGGGTGAGATTGAAGAAGGAGAGATCAGGGGTCAGATTGAAGAAGGAGAGACCAAGGGTCAGCTCACAGATCCACTGGGAGTCAGAGCCAAAAGTACTCCCATCTGGATCTGAGTTATGAGGATTTTTCTCAGCATCCTATCTATGTCAGCCTTGGATAAACTTCTGGAAGACCTGAGAGAAGATGTGGAGGGTAGATGTCTTGAAAAAAGGGTAAAGGGAGCTCAGAAGTGACCGAATCCAGTAGGAGGGAAGCTGCCTAGATCCAGGGTGATTCTGATTTCAAAGTAGCAGAGGTGGTTTGATATAATTTTTTTGATGTCTTAGCTGGTGGCTCTGATGAAGGAGCCAAAGAGGATATGCGATCAGGGTGAGTTCTTGTGAGACTCTTTATCTTCGGGACCCAAGTCTGGCTTCCCCTTATCCAATTTCTTAGCGTGTGTTTGAGCCCCAGCTATTGAAGCAGAAGCAGAAGTAGAAGGGAGAAGGCCCTTCAGTATCAGTTTGTTCCTCTTGTCATTAACGGCCCTGGAATTGAACCCAGAGCAATTAGAGAAATCCACATCCAAATGTGCAGCTCCCAAAAAATATATGCATTCCCTGTTGCCATCCGAGTTTGGGATTTTATGCCCATGGATGATGATGCATTTTTTAAAACCAGTAGACTTGTCAGTCAAACTGGCCTAACTAAGCTAAATCAGAAAGTAAACTACAAAAAAAAATACTAATTTAAGTATTATTATTGTTTAAGAGAAGAAAAAGTAAGGATAGTTTACTACCAACAATGATAGTGCAAGAATTACTGCACAAGTAGAGAAAAATGTTTAAAATATAGAAATTTTAAATAGGAGCGTACCAGGAATGGTACTACAGAGAAGTACTGAGAAATCAGTAACAACTCTAAAGAAAAACATGATAAAAACTAAGAAATAAACAAGGGAGGTTGGTGAGAGAATGGCATTAAACTAGGAGTGATTTTTTTAAGTTAAACTCACTATTCCACAAGAAAACAGCTCCAAAAAGCTCAACAGTGATAGGATCTGCATCTGAAGCTGAAAGGCGGCAAACGAGATCAGGAGTATGTTAGGTTGGCAGAGAATTATGGGTAAAGGGAGGAGTTTGAGAGTTTTTGGATCAGAGGATTTGGTAGAAGTGATTGAGTTGGATCTGTGTCAAAGTGACTTCTCAGTTGAGGAATGAATAAAAAGGACAACATCAGATCTAACTATATGGAATAAAAAAACATGGCATTACAGGAGAAGTACTATAAAAAATGAAATAGACTATCTTTTTGGATATCAGAGGGAATATGTATAATGGAAGAAGAATAAACAATAATAACAGATTTCTCAGATCATTAGGCAATATTATTGAAAATATATCATAATGAGTATACAAAGACAGGAAAAGGCATAAAAAGAATAAAAAAAAAGAATGGAATGAAAAAGGACAGAAAGATATTAAGCAATTATGGAGGGATCATATTACTATGAAAGCATTTTACGTCAACCAGTCAGAATAACATATTGCTTTTAAAAATATAACTGGTAACAAAAGGAATGGAACGGGAAACAGTAGCAAAACCAATAACCAAGTAAAAGCTCCCCGCTGAACAGGAAAAACCAATGAAGGCAGTCTCACAGTGAAAACACTCTCACAATGTCACAATATTAGAAAAGTGTTCACAATATTAGAAAAGTATACCGTTCCTCTCGTAAACGCTGCAGTCCGTAGTAAACAGTCTTACAGCAAAAGGTGATCCCTCTCTTGTGACTCTGCAGTCCATGAAAAAACACGATGTGTACGAAGTAAACACTCTTACAGCAAAAGGTGATCCCTCTCTTGTGACTCTGCAGTCCGTGAAAAAACACAATGTGTACGAAGCTTTCCAACTCTAAAATAATCCTCACGTGTGACTCTGCAGTCCGTTATAAAGACAATTTAATTTAATTCTTGACATGAAACAAAACAAAACAAAAAACAGTTCAAATTGAGCGCTTTCGTTTCCTCTCCGGAAACTTCATCAGAATGATTCTAAACGTTACCCAGAAGCTTTTATACATCTTGTAATTAATTAATTGATAAATTAGTTCAGTAATTAGTGATGTAGAACAAAGTGAATGGTTTTTGTAAAAAAATAATAATAAATCCTATCTATGTCAGCCTTGGATAAACTTCTGGAAGACCTGAGAGAAGATGTGGAGGGTAGATGTCTTGAAAAAAGGGTAAAGGGAGCTCAGAAGTGACCGAATCCAGTAGGAGGGAAGCTGCCTAGATCCAGGGTGATTCTGATTTCAAAGTAGCAGAGGTGGTTTGATATAATTTTTTTGATGTCTTAGCTGGTGGCTCTGATGAAGGAGCCAAAGAGGATATGCGATCAGGGTGAGTTCTTGTGAGACTCTTTATCTTCGGGACCCAAGTCTGGCTTCCCCTTATCCAATTTCTTAGCGTGTGTTTGAGCCCCAGCTATTGAAGCAGAAGCAGAAGTAGAAGGGAGAAGGCCCTTCAGTATCAGTTTGTTCCTCTTGTCATTAACGGCCCTGGAATTGAACCCAGAGCAATTAGAGAAATCCACATCCAAATGTGCAGCTCCCAAAAAATATATGCATTCCCTGTTGCCATCCGAGTTTGGGATTTTATGCCCATGGATGATGATGCATTTTTTAAAACCAGTAGACTTGTCAGTCAAACTGGCCTAACTAAGCTAAATCAGAAAGTAAACTACAAAAAAAAATACTAATTTAAGTATTATTATTGTTTAAGAGAAGAAAAAGGAAGGATAGTTTACTACCAACAATGATAGTGCAAGAATTACTGCACAAGTAGAGAAAAATGTTTAAAATATAGAAATTTTAAATAGGAGCGTATCAGGAATGGTACTACAGAGAAGTACTGAGAAATCAGTAACAACTCTAAAGAAAAACATGATAAAAACTAAGAAATAAACAAGGGAGGTTGGTGAGAGAATGGCATTAAACTAGGAGTGATTTTTTTAAGTTAAACTCACTATTCCACAAGAAAACAGCTCCAAAAAGCTCAACAGTGATAGGATCTGCATCTGAAGCTGAAAGGCGGCAAACGAGATCAGGAGTATGTTAGGTTGGCAGAGAATTATGGGTAAAGGGAGGAGTTTGAGAGTTTTTGGATCAGAGGATTTGGTAGAAGTGATTGAGTTGGATCTGTGTCAAAGTGACTTCTCAGTTGAGGAATGAATAAAAAGGACAACATCAGATCTAACTATATGGAATAAAAAACATGGCATTACAGGAGAAGTACTATAAAAATGAAATAGACTATCTTTTTGGATATCAGAGGGAATATGTATAATGGAAGAAGAATAAACAATAATAACAGATTTCTCAGATCATTAGGCAATATTATTGAAAATATATCATAATGAGTATACAAAGACAGGAAAAGGCATAAAAAGAATAAAAAAAAAGAATGGAATGAAAAAGGACAGAAAGATATTAAGCAATTATGGAGGGATCATATTACTATGAAAGCATTTTACGTCAACCAGTCAGAATAACATATTGCTTTTAAAAATATAAACAAGGTTATTTATTGTGGAAAAAATAGAGACAGAAAGAAAAAAAGAAAAGCAGGAATATGATAAACTATATAAAGATGCAATGACCAATCTAGAAAACAGCTGAGATTATTATGAAAAAGAAAAGGAAAAAAGAAATTTACAAGAAATA
The DNA here is from genome assembly GCF_019279795.1 of Protopterus annectens. NCBI lineage: Eukaryota > Metazoa > Chordata > Ceratodontiformes > Protopteridae > Protopterus > Protopterus annectens. Next base: position 1,635,322,744 of record NC_056743.1, on the reverse strand, counting down.
CTGTGAAAAAATAAAAAATTATTGTATAAACAAAAGTATTTTCTACAAAGGAAAAAAAGAAGTTGCACTGTATTTAAGTAAGGTAGTAAAAATGATAGTAGTAAAATGACAGAAATGAAAGATAAGGAAGGTAATATGAAAAAAGTCAGCAACAAATTATGAAAATTGTAAATTATGTGAGGAGATGTTTAGTAAAAAAAATATGATATAGAGAAATGGGAAGTAAAAATATTTTCTGAAGAAAATAACAGAGAACTTAGAAAAGAGATCACAGTATATGATTTGAAAAAAAAATTAAACAGTTAAATGTAGAATCAGTACTGGGTCTTGGTGGTATTGGATATGAAATGTATAAAAATATAGAAAAGTGGCAGAAAAAATATTTAATATGTGTGTTTAATGAATGGTGAAATGAAGGATTTTTTTGTTTGTTTTTTACATGTGAGAGAGTTAAAAATTGTGGAATAAATTATGTATAAACTTTTTTTTTGGAATTATAAACAATTATGGAGATATAAAAATGGACATGATCGAATATGGATATTATGAAAATATAGACAAGAATCTAAAGACAGATTTAGATAAGAAAGTATTTTATATAATTTGGGTAATATGGAATGAAATAATTAATGAAATAATGTTAAATGGGTATTTTCACTAATACTAAAGAAAATCAGATAATGGTTATGGAAAAAGGAGTAGAGGGGGGTCTCTATAAAAACATAAAAGGCCACCTTTGATGCATAAGGTCTGACAATTAATTAAAAGGCTTGTATAAATAAAGGTCCCCTACTCTTTTTGATGGGTGCTATGAGTTCTATTACATTTACCTGAGCCACTACCAATTCAGGTAGATGCGATCTCAGTTTAAGATCTCAACCAAATGACAACACACTCAGCAGTACAGCAGTCTCCTTATGCTGCACTGCAATGTCAGCAATGCATCTAACTGGTGTGAGATTAGAACTCACAACCTTCCATACCAATGATGAGAGTAGTACCTGTTGCACTACTGACACTTCATTTATTAAGGGATGATCTGAGCCCATTTTTGATTTCCCAGCAAGAAGCATAAGCCTGAAAAAGTCAGAAAACCGATTCTACATTTGGACACTATCAGGAGACCAGTCTTGTACAGAGAGCAGTAAAGAGCAGAGCTGTAATGCAGCCCTATGCATCCAGCGATAAAGTAGCCAGGTGAGTATTATGGTGGTGTCTGACCATTATAATTAAGCTCAGATATACTACTGCTTCAACATGACAGTTAAACTTTTTATAACCATAGCGTATCCCTCAACATATCTTAAATTCCAGAGCCTTCAGAGCAAAGTCAACACATCTGTCTAGCATAAGTCACATTCTGGATTTGGTTCATTGTATGAAGACTTCTCAGTCAAGTTTATCTGCAAATATTTGATGTAACCTGCATTAGTCGATCATTCAGCCTCTCTTCTAATTATTCAGTTTCTGACATCCTTTAAAAGTCCAATAAAAGCTACTTTTAAGTCACTCTACTAGACCTTGGGTGGTTAACCAATGACAACATTACTGTGACCCCCTTATTCACACCCAGTCCTGGAAGACAGGATCTTAGCAATGATAAACACAGGATTCCAATGGGTAGAATGGTGTGGGGCTCCTAGTGAACTGATTGCATGCATTGCCAGAAAGATACAGTGGCAGTGTTTTAAGATTCTGTATGGACTAGCTGTGCTCCTAACAGAGAAGAATGTTTTCTGTTTTACTACATATTATATGGATGAGTAAACAGCACATCAACTGGCACAGTGGCACATTAGGTAGCATTGTCACCTCACTGCAAGGGTGCCTCTGGTTCAGTTCTTGGCTAGGATGTCTTCTATGTGAAGTCTGCATATTTTCCCTGTATTCATATTGTTTTTTTCTGGGTCCCACAATTTCCTTTGCACAAAGATATATGGCAGGTAGACTGATGGCACTAAATTGTCTTTAGAGATCTTATGTGGTGTGTGTGTGTTTGTGTCAATCTACAGATAGGGTCAATATAGGAGCCGGATGGAAGCTGGCAGCAACAGACAGATGCAAACAGAAGATCTAGTCAACTTGTGTGCTTCTAGTGTTGTAAAAGAAATGTATTCAAGAATGTTGTTTACAGAGACATTTGATGAACTTTTCCACTAACATTAGTCTTGTGGACAAGATCAATTAGATGCTGGTAGGGGAAAAATGGAAAATAATCCAGTCTTTTGCTGTCATAATATTCTTTACTGAACAAATTCTACAATGCCCATTTGATAGCAGCTATAGCAGTGTCTGGAATTTGCATATCTCCCCTTTTATTGTGTGAGTTTCTCACATTTCACTGTTTCCCTCTCACACTCCAAAGACAGGCAGTAGGTAGTTAAGCGACTTTAGATTTTCCAAAGATGTGTGTGTACATATGAGTGATACTGAAGAAAGGACTGTCACCGTACTTCTGTTCCACCATCCCTTGCCTTGTAAACTGTATGGACTGTGGTAGCTGATACTGGGGTCAATATATTAGCCAGCTGTGACTCATAAGCTTGGATGGATACCATTTCAGCTGACTACTACAATGACCCCAAGATCAGCCACCACAATCCACACAGTTTGTAAGGCAAAGGTCAGCTGAAAAACTTATGAGTGCCCTCAAAAAGATTTCAAACTGCAATGCAACTAGCTTCTGGATATAAAAATGATCATCATCTGTAGTAAAACTGAAGTAATAGTATTCAGAACCTCAAAAGGTTTATTAACCACCACCTCTAAACCTCTAAACTATTAAGGCCTTAAGTGTACTTCCCCAGTGAGGTTTCCAAATGCATTGGTATTCCGTTTGAACAACATCTATCATTTGCTTCACATGCAAAGAAAAAAAATCAAAGAACTCCATCAAACATCTGCCAACTGTAAAATAAAGAAACATACTGTATGTGTAGTTGACAGGAATTGAGTACGCGACAGACTGCAGGTTTCAAATGTACTGAGTGGAGGAATGTGAGTTACTGGATGTAGCAGGAAAGTGCTGTAGTCCTAGAGTTGGTAAACATGTACATATATGGTATTACATTTGATTTTCTTTTCTGCCTAGTTTTATGTGCCTAATTATATATCCTGAGCTACAGGTATGCATCTGATTGGATGACTGTACTGTGTAGCAATTTCATTGGTTTGAGCTAACTTCCTGATGCTAGTATTATACTGTCTATATAAGCTGTGGTATTTCCTTTGTTCAGGGAGTTCTCTGGTGCTTTCCAAGGGTTCCCACATGTGTATACTAAAAGAATGAAAGAGAGGAAGTTGTCTGTCTTTAGTAATATTTTTACAATTGGCGCCATACACTCAGATCTGAACTGGATTTTTTGTTCTGCGGGATGACCAGATGGTGAAATGACATGCTGGTCTAGGCGCCTTACTGACAGTTTTCTGTCATTTTCCAGCATCTCCTCCAACTCCTGGCTGCCTTCAATAAATATGTTGCTATAAAAATATGATGATGACAGCTTTTACTTAAATAAATCATGCAAAATTCCTCTCCTTCAATCTAACGGTAAGTGGCATGTTTCCTTTTTCTTATTTTTGTTCAAACCGAATGTATGGAGATTGAATGAGTGCAGGTTTAAATGAAAATTCTGGTGACACAGGTATGAAGGCGTGAGTGTGGGTTACAATAACATAGACCGTTATTTTTCTTTACTCCAACTTCTGCACTATAAGGGGGAACAACCGGAGACAAAATAGGAGCAAATGTGGGTAGTGTAGAAAGGAACTCCTGCAGGTTATATGCATTTCCATGAGTCCCAGGACAGCTGTTTGTATATAGATAAATGGGTCTCCCTTACAAAAGATGACGGTAAATTGGCATTCCCTGAAAATGGGTCTTTTGATCGTAATATTTTATTTAACCTACAAGCCCAACTAAAAAAGAAGGGAAAAAAGGTCCCAGGACCATGTTGGGCAGCCTTTAATGACTGGATGGCAGAAGCCAAAGATAGAGAAAGAGATTCCTTAGTCAGTAGTTTAAAAAATAGTCAAGAATGACTAAAAGGCCAGCTCAGTGTTTTGATACACACGACAAACCAGCTGGATGTAGTAAACAGAAAACATTTAAAAGAACCACAATTTAAAGGCTTTTACCCGGTAGCGGAATTGAGTAAGCTCCAAGTAGCTGAATCGTCGGAAGACGATAATACTTGGTTCCCGCTGCCACCACCAATGGCTCCCCCTCCCCCTTTACTTCATGTGGCTCTACCTCAGTATGCCGCACAACAACCATGGGCAGAACAGCAACAACAACCACAACCAGACTCCACCACCCGAGGGAGGGAGCTGGGGAAACCATAGATACTGAGGAAACAAAAGATGAAGATAGAATAACTCGAAGCAAGAAAGAAAAGAAAGGCTATTCTGCAACAGTTATGTACTTCAGGCCAAGATAAAAAAAAAAAACGAAAGGGTGGTGGCCAATATGGCCGATACAGGTACGACAAAACGGCAAAGGTTTTTTTCCTGATAATAATAGACAGGGACGACGGATATGTGGACCCAGATAAATTTAACCCAGATTCCCCTTACCCATCTTCATCAGATGAAGATGACCGACCTCTCATGCCCTTATGCGAGGTGCCCAATCCAGCACATACAAGGGATGAGTGTGAACCAGCTACAATCATGGTTCCCAGAGCATTGTCAGCGGTTGACTTTCAAGCAATAACAAAATCCTTACCACCCATTCGCACTAACCCTGCGAAATTCCAATGCATGTTAGCGGGAGACATCAATTTGCAAAACCCAACTATTGAGGATGTCAGAGCTATCCTTCAGTATGTTGTACCGCCTGACCTCATAAAATGCATTTGGGATCATGCAACGGTCCCTACCCTCATTCCCAAACATGGGACAACCGGAGACACGACGCCATTACTACAATTGTTCTTCCCACTCCAAACTGGTCAAAAATTAAAGCAGTACTTCAATGAGAGGATGAGCCAGTAGAGGATTACCTCAACCGACTGACTGAAGCCTTCGAAGACTATTCTGGCTATCCCGAGCCTATGGAAGGACCAGCAGCTAGTGGTCTCTCTGCAGTGTTTGTGGATGGGCTACACCCCGTACTACAAGATAAACTCAAAGAAGTGTGCCTCAGTTGGCCCAGTTTGGACCTACATTGGTTAGTAACACTAACACAATACTTAGCAGATTTTTTAAATAAACAACAAAAGGATCTACAGACTAAGCTGTTAAATGCTCAATTGCAAATTTTCACTTCCTATGGACAGAGAGGAAAGGGAAGAGGGTGAAAAGGGGGGGATAAATAATCGAGGTAGACAAGGAAATAATAGAGGGCAAAGGCCATTCATGGAAAATAACCCACCCCAACAACAATACCAGCAGCACCAACACCTGCAGCAGCAGGGTGGTGGGGAATGCTATAACTGTGGCCAGCCAGGCCACTGGAGAGACACATGCCCATATTTGGCACCTATGCCTCCCCCACCTACATCCCAGAATAGCCAGCAGTGGAACACAAGTTGGAACCCACCTGTCTGGAACCAAAATCAAAATCAGCAACAACATGGATGCCCTGAACAGCAACAGCAATTGTTTCCCTTACTGCCCATTGATCAGGCAGGACCATATGTTAATCTAGGTCTTCCTACTGGTACACACCAGTTTCTTATTCATACTGGAGCTACTAAATCAATGCTAACTGCTAAATCAGCCTCCCAACTCCCATTATCTGGCTTTGTGACAAAAGGAGTAGGAGTTTCAGGAGTACCTATTGAATATGCAGAAACTTCACCTACCACGGACATGTTGGGACCACTATAGGAAGAACATGCCTTCCTGGTAGGTCATTCAGCACCCTTAAACCTTTTGGGCAGAGATTCATTATGTAAAATGGGGGCCATCATCTTTTGTACTGACACAGGCGTACACCTACAGATTCCGGATTGAGTCCAAAATGAATCCGTTGCCCTTCTATCAGAATCATTTTTTCAAATGATGTTAAAACCGGGTCAATTCTGACCACACCTAAGGCTGGAATATCTTCCTCCTTCCCTGTGGACCACTCATGATAATGATGTAGGATACCTACACTCTGCGGACCCAGTAAAAGTGACCCTAAAACCGGGAGCAAAATTGCCCCGAGTGGCTCAATATCCCTTGTCCGCTAATGCAAAAATCGGCATCCAGCCAGTCATATCAGCCCTCTTACATCAGGGCATTATTATCCCTACCATTAGCCCTTGTAACACTCCTATCTTACTGTAAAAAAAACAGGAAAAAATACTTATAGATTTGTGCAAGACTTGCAGGAGATCAAATAAGGTGGTTCTATCAGCCTTCCCGGTGGTCCGAAACCCCGCTACTATCCTTAGCTGCATTCCACCATCAGCTACTTTTTTTTACAGTAATTGACATTTCTTCAGCTTTTTTCTCTATACCTATCCATGTAGATAGTCAGAATTTGTTTGCATTGACATACTGAGGGCAGCAATATACCTGGACCAAACTGCCACAGGGATATGTCGAATCCCCAACATTATTCTCGCGTGAGATGTTTAAGCAATTGCAGACTTTGCAATTACCCACCTCATCCGTTCAAGTACAGTATGTTGATGATTTTTTGGTAGCATCCAATAGCGAAGAGGCCTGTTCAAATGATACCTTAACTATGCTAAAATTCTTAGCAGCATGGGGGTTTAAAGTTAATAAAGCCAAGCTACAATTCTGCCTACCTCAGGTACAGTACTTTGGACATGTAATTTCAGCAGGAACTAGACAAGTACTACCCTCTCGCGTTCAAGCAATCAAATCTGCCCCTAGACCAACTACACAACAACAATTAAGAGGGTTTCTGGGATTAGCGGGATATTATAGACAATGGGTGCCAAATTTTTCCGAGATTTCAGGCCCTCTCTTACACCTTCTTAAAAAGGACACTCCAGAACCTCTACCCTGGACAGATGACCAAGAGACGGCCTTTCAGTCAATCAAAACTGTCCTCATGAACCCTCCTGCCCTTGGCCTCCCAGATTACTCTAAACCTTTAACTTTATTCTGCTGTGAATTAAATAAATTTGCTATGGGGCTTTTAGCCCAGCATCACTCAGGAGGATACTGTCCAATTGCCTACTACAGTATCCAATTAGACCCAGTGGCCTCAGGCCTCCCATCCTGCCTTCATGCAGTAGCAGCAGTGGCTCTTTTAACTGATATGGCCCAACCCTTAGTTTTAGGACATTCCCTTACTTTAGCTGTCCCACATGCTGTCCAGACATTACTTTTAAAAACGAAAACACAGTATTTGTCAGCTGTCCAACTCACTAGGTATGAGGTTAATCTACTTGGAAATATCACCCTCCACATTGTTTGCTGTCCACCTCTGAATCCAGCCTCTCTAATACTAACATCTAATGAAGGGGAACCCCATGATTGTGTGTGTGTTGTTAACTCTCTTCTTCCTCCTAGAAATGATCTACAAGATTCACCATTAGATAATCTGGAACTGACACTTTTTGTGGATGGGTCCTGTCTACGAAACCATATGGGACAATTGTCAGCGTCATGGGCTGTGTGTACCCAGCTCTTAGTAGTATCCACTGGACCCCTTCCACCTGGAACTTCTGCACAGGGGGCCGAACTTGCCACATTAACCGAGGCATGTAAACGTCTGGCAGGTAAAACAGTTACCATCTACACTGACTCCCGGTATGCTCACGGAGTAGTACATGACTTCAGAACATTGTGGAAAGAAAGAGGCTTTCTTACATCCTCCAGGACTGTCATTAAACAAGCCTCATATATCAATGACTTATTACAAGTGTTACTGTTACCAACTAAAACTGCTGTTGTTAAATGTGCTGCCCACCAGTCAAATGATTCATTTGAGAGCAAGGGAAATGCCTTGGCTGAATGGGCAGCAAAACAAGCTCCTTTAAATGTTCAGGGAACATGGCAGCAATTAGTGTTTCAACTGGCTTTAAACACTTCATCTTTTACAAATGAAGTTTTACATGCCTTACAGAGTGAGGCCCCTGATGAAGAGAAGGAAACCTGGAAAAAAAATCACTGCACTCCTGATGCAGACCAACTTTGGCAACATCCAGATGGCAGACTACTCTGCGCTCAGTCTATGCATACTTCTGTTATCAAGGCTTACCACTTACTCGCACACATTGGTGTGCATGCATTACTGAATTTAATTCTCCATGATTGGTTCTCACCGACATTCTCTGCATCGGTGTATCACTTTGTCAGCATATGTTCTGTTTGTTTACAGCACAACATTGCCAAAGGAACAAAGGCTACTTCACAGCCTGTGCCCAAACCCATGGGCCCTTTTTGTGCATTGCAATGGGACTTTATTGAACTGCCTTCATGCAATAAGTTTAAATACATTTTGACTATTGTTGATGTATCTTCAGGGTGGTTAGAAGCCTACCCATGTGTTAAAAATGATGCTATCTCAGTTGCCAAACATTTATGTTATGACTTCATTCCTAGATTTGGAATTCCATGTTATATTTATTCTGACCAAGGAACTCATTTTACTGCTCAGACCATGCAAGCTTTGTGCACTATGTTAGCAATGCAGTTAAAATTTCATTGCCCATACAGGCCTCAGGCCTCTGGTGTTATTGAGCGAATGAACCAAACCCTTAAAAACAGGTTGACCAAATTAACTGTTTAAACTGGCCTTAATTGGGTCCAAGCCCTCCCATTAGTCTTATTTTCTATGAGATCCCAACCACATCCCACCAAGGGCTTATCACCTCATGAAATCCTCATGATCTCCTCAGCTGTTTGCCTCCAGGGCTCACCAGTCTGGATTCATCTTTCACATGTTAAATGAGTCAAACCCAGCAGTACTCAACAACCTCTACCATTCACTCCTCCCACAGACCAGCCCATCTCCTCCAGGACCAGACGCAAATCGAAGCCTGCCACAACTGCATAGTCTAATGATGACTAATCCAAATCAACACATCAAATTACGTTGTTACGTTTCTATCATCCTTCTGCTTACTGCTTGTATCCTCCTTTGTCCCCTACTGTTTTCTGAATCACCTTCTTCTGCCCACAAGCGGGCAGCATGGCATCCTCCTTTCAATACTTATTAGGCCATTAAGTATGCATATGCTTCCAGCTTCAACATCTCTGACTGCTGGATCTGCGCCGCTATCCTCACTTCACATGACAGATTGCCATTAATGGCTAGTCCTTTACCCACTACTAATTATTCCACCATTCTCTTTAATATATCTGAGGGATTGTGTAAAAAGACAAATTTAGACCGAACTGTATCGCTGACTCTGGCATATCAACAGCGAGGCATCTTATGCCTAAAACAAAAGGGACTAAAGAAAGTCGGGTCAAGTAATTGTAGCATAACAATTCAGAGAGTGTGTGCTATCACAAATTACACAGCCTTACAGTCAATCAATGTTACAGCATGGAATAAGTCTATCTCCTATTCAGTGTGGTGAGCTGCCATATCTGCACCATTCCAGAACTATTCAGACTGGCAGACCTGTGAAGCAACTGGAATGATGCTGGGGCCAAAACAGGTATGGATATTTGAAAATAGCCCTAGACTGGCAAATTATTCACAACTTTCATGACTTAAGCTAGACTTATATGATGTATTCTCTCAAGTAGTGTTCAACAACAAGGCCACCACAAAATTTCTACTATGCTCTTAGAAGAAGGATCATATTTTATCTGTGGTAGAAAGGCATATAAATGGTTACCAGGAAATTGGTCTGGTAGCTGTTTCCTGGGTTATCTTATCCTAGCAATTCACCATGTTACTTCACTACCCCAAGGAAAGATCAGAAATACCCAAGAAATAAAAGCACCTGACAACCCGGTGGGGAAACGTGGATGCATCATGGATTTATCATCATGACCTCGCTCACGTAAGTGCCAAAGGACTCTCCCACATGGACCTGGGAGATGATATCATAGCTGGAGCTGGTATCCTACCAGCTTATGGAGCAGTAAAATCAATTTGGGAATTGAGAAAACTGTCTAAACTTCTTCAACTTTTAAGAAATGTTACCTTTTCTGCACTAGAACTAGTAATTGAGGAATTGACTGCAATGAGGGCTGTGGCCCTCCAAAATCAAATGGCCCTCAATTTTGTGCTTGCAGCAAAAGGAGGAACTTGTGCTTTAATCCAGGAGGAGTGCTGCATGTTTATACCTGACAATCAACATGAGATTGAGAGCCACCTTGAACTGATACAGAAGGTGTCAGAACTTTCAGAAGCTGAAAAGGCAGATGGGTTGACTTGGACTTGGTTAACCAACCTGTTCTCAGGTTGGGGGGTGGACTGTTAAAATTTATAATGTTAACAGCAATTCTAGCTATTGCTGCTTTCCTCATGTTGTTTCTAATTAAAACTCTGATTCTTAAACTAATGTCTTCTAAAACAAAAACTAAAGTGCCTAATTTTTATATACCAACAGTAAAATATGATAATCAAAAGAAATAAAAATCTGTTCGGAGTTAATGCACTTGCCAAAACAGCTACAATTCGAAATAAAAAACTAAATCCAAATGGCAAGAGCAATACAAGGCAGATATACCAAAATGGCATAAGGAAATCCTCAATATTTCAGTAGTCCACAGTATTCAAACAAATAGCCAGTACTGCAACTAATTCAGTATAAAAACAATATGATTTATTAATCACAAGCAGGTTAGCGCTTTCACCAGATGGCTTCATCAGACCTACTAAACATTTCACTCTTCAGTTTAAATACAAAAAATAGCGGGAAAAAAGCCATTCTTAAAATGAAAGAATCAATTATTTCAATTATTACTTCCAACCCATCTAAAATCTATAATATACACAATAATCAATTTATCTGTTCAAAAACCTTCACATATATCTAATATATAATATTTAATAGTTTATAATATTTATAGTTTATACACTAAAAGCATTATCTATTCATAAATAACATACCTAAAATGTATATAAATGTATATATACAGACATGAACACATAAATGGATGTGAAAATAAAATAAAAATAATATAAAAATAAAAAGTGAAAACAAGCCATACTACACCCTAAACGTGCAATATGAGTATGGATGTAAATATATAAATAGTGAAAACTAAATAGATGCATATCTGAACTGTAACTAAGCCCTTAATTTCCTCATTTTGAGGAAAGGTTGAATGGGAACCTTACCATTTAATCCAGGACTAACGTCAGACCTGAATCTCATGATCCAATTGGTTTCCCTCGCTTCTGTAAAAGTCTTAATGTCCCCTCCTCTAATGCTCCTATATATATTCTCCACTATTTTAAACCTAAAACTATGTCCTTCCCCTCTCTCTGTGACATGTTTTGCAAGGGCATTGGTCATTGATCTAATTCTAATATGGTAAGTATGCTCACACATCCTATCCCTCAGGCACCTATTTGTCTTGCCAATATAGAATGCGGAGCATCCCACACAAGTAGCTGAATAGACCACATCAGTGGACATACAATTTCCTTTAGCTCGGAACGTAAACACACCAAAACCAGAAGGATGTATAAATATAGGATCAGAGTCAATCAGAAAACAAAAATTACAATGGTTACAAGGTGATGTGGAACAAGATTCACTATGGCCATCCTGTCTACTATCTCTTGGGTAGCACAACAGTCTCTTCAAATTCATTTTATTCTTATATACAAATTTAGGTATACTTCCTATAACTTCTCTTATAGTCGGATCCACTGATAAAATATGCCAATGTGTCTTAACTACATCTTTTATAATTCCTACAGCTTTAGTATAAAAAATTGGAAAGATTGTATTATTAGACTCCATTCCCCCTCTGGGTATGCTACCTTCCAAAGGAACATAATCATTAGTCCTAGTGGAGAAATAAGGGGCTGCTACATTAGATCTCAACTCATTAATATCTAGCATCCCATTGGTAAAATCTCTACTATAATAATTACGTGCTCCTAGCCTCTGTTGTAAATCATCTAGTCCATTCTTAAAATCTAAATCTATCGGATTGTATCTAGAGATACGCATAGCCTGTCCTCTGACAATATTACTGTATACATATCCAGGATGCATACTGTGTCGATGCAACAGGACATTCTTATGGCATGGCTTCCTATATAGCCCAGTATTGATCATACCATTTCCCAACTTCTCTACATATATATCTAAAAAAGGGATCCTATCTAAAGACCAATCAACTGTAAACTTCAGATATCTGGTAACAGAATTCACCTCTCTCACAAACTCATCCAACTCATCAGATGTACCTGTCCATAAAAGGAATAGGTCATCTACAAAACATCTATAGAATGGAACAAAACTATTGTAACCAGTCATCTGAAACATATACCTGTGTTCCCATTCTGCCATGAAAAGGTTGGCGTAGCTATTGGCACAAGAAGTGCCCATAGCCACGCCATCCTTCTGTAAGAAAATCCTGTTGTTAAAACAAAAAACATTTGATTCCAAGATAACTTCCAAAAAAGTCATTAACAAATCTATGTCTATGCCATCTATGTTTGACATTCTCTTTAGGTAGCTACCCACCATCTCAATCCCTTCTAAATTAGGGATCACTGTAAATAAAGACTGGACATCCATCGTAACAAAAATATATTCTTGATTGGAGGGTGTTAAAGCAATAAAATTATATAAATCTAACAAAAACTGTTTAGTGTCCTTTAATATGAATATATTAGCATTAACTATTGGTCTCAGTTTATTCTCTATATAAATGGAAAGCGGTTCAGTGGACCAACCCCTTCCAGCTACAATGACAAATTGCATATGAACAACTTGAAGTCACGTAAAGTCTCCTCAAAATTACTATAAGTAGTGGGAATAAATGACAGTCCCTTAGATAGGACATGGCTTTTTTCCCGCTATTTTTTGTATTTAAACTGAAGAGTGAAATGTTTAGTAGGTCTGATGAAGCCATCTGGTGAAAGCGCTAACCTGCTTGTGATTAATAAATCATATTGTTTTTATACTGAATTAGTTGCAGTACTGGCTATTTGTTTGAATACTGTGGACTACTGAAATATTGAGGATTTCCTTATGCCATTTTGGTATATCTGCCTTGTATTGCTCTTGCCATTTGGATTTAGTTTTTTATTTCGAATTGTAGCTGTTTTGGCAAGTGCATTAACTCCGAACAGATTTTTATTTCTTTTGATTGCTGTATTTTGCTTATTTATCTTGTTCGGAGACATGGTGGAAGGTGAACAAGCATCAGTGGAACTTCCGTATACCCTACGAGAGAGGAGAGATGTTGTTGGTGAAGTTTTACGTCCAGCGTCGGATAGATTTGCGGATTGTTTGCGACAGTGTGGTAATCTGTTGGAATCATATGAAGACAGTGAACGGGTGACGAATGGTTCTCCTGGGATACAATACGATAGAGAGAGCTTACGTTTAGCAGTTGAAAAGCTGGAAATGGATTTATTCAGGTTAAAAAGGATGCAAACCCAGCGACAGCACTTTGAGGTGTGCATCCAACGACGTCTTTTTCCGAGAGGTCTCAGGGTACTCAAGATGCCCACTACCGGAATTACCTATCCTGTGTTGCTATTTGAATGGCAGCAACTCAACATTGAGGTAAGCCTCAATTATATGAGGTTAATGAACAAGTTTTTCTTACCCTTAAAAGAAGCGTTGAGGCTGGATATACAGGAAAAGAGAACTACTATATATGGAAGTTATCCAGCCTCAGCTGTTGATGGTTGTTGCCATATACTTTTAGACAATGTTGTACAATATGAGAAAAGACTTTTTAACCAGAAAAGAATGAAGCTACAAAGAGACATAAACGATTTTAAATTGGGACATATTTTCACTTGGCCGAGGGGTAATTGGGAAGCCGGAAGCCAGGCTGTATATAAACAGAGAGTTAATGGACAATCTAATAGCAATAATGTCAATGTATTTAATAATAGCCACCCTCAAGTAGTTCCTACATTAGACTCCAGGTCAATGAATGTTATTAATGGTGATGTGGTATCTCATAACAGTTCTAGTGATGTTATGGTTTTAAGTGAAGCATTATCTGTTGAATCTCAGATTAGTCCAGCTCCTAGGGTGAGCGTGGATAGCGAACCAATTGTAGTTCATTCTGTTCAAACAACTCAATTTGAACAGGTAGTGAGGAGGAAGATTCATACCTCCCAGGTTCCTGGGATGAGTAGGAGTGGGACCATTGATAGTTCTAGTACAGGCTCTGACTACCCTTCCAACAATGGTTTTGATATTAAACATCCTTTCCCTATCAGGTCAGATTCCAGGGAAGGGAGAACACGCTCGATGAGCAGAGGGAGACAGAAAAGGAAACTGTCTCCCCAACGGTTACAGAACCAGAATATCAAGAAAATGTGGGAAGGGAAACGGATGACATAGTGTTTAATTTATCTACACATCAACTCACTATAGATGAGATAAATGTCCTATCTAAGGGACTGTCATTTATTCCCACTACTTATAGTAATTTTGAGGAGACTTTACGTGACTTCAAGTTGTTCATATGCAATTTGTCATTGAGAATAGAATTCAGAGGTGATAATAGTGTTACCAATAATCATAGTATTAAAAGACCTAGTACATATACCCCCCCCCCCCTTACATCCCTTACTAGCAGCATATAGTAAGTTAGTAGAAGATGATCTATACAGGATGAGAAGTTCTTGTGATAATTATAAGAGGGGTAAGCAGAATCTTACACGCAAACAGAAGGAGGCTCTACATAGTTTATGTAATAATACCATGATTACTATCAAATCTGCTGACAAGGGAGGTGGAGTGGTAATTATGGATACCTCTAGGTATCAAGAAAGCATGTTTGAAATGTTAAGTGATACTGACCACTATATTTCCATTTCATTGGAAGCAGTTAACTGTTTGACTGACGGGATACATGGCATGTTGAAAGATTTATTTAAGAGCGAAGTTATAGATTTTAATTTGTTTAGATTTTTGGAAGTTGTACACCCACTCATACTGGTTATCCAGGGACTCCCAAAGATACATAAAAATAGAGTGAATCCACCTTTAAGACCCATTGTAGCTGGAAGGGGTTGGTCCACTGAACCGCTTTCCATTTATATAGAGAATAAACTGAGACCAATAGTTAATGCTAATGTATTCATATTAAAGGACACTAAACAGTTTTTGTTAGATTTATATAATTTTATTGCTTTAACACCCTCCAATCAAGAATATATTTCTGTTACGATGGATGTCCAGTCTTTATTTACAGTGATCCCTAATTTAGAAGGGATTGAGATGGTGGGTAGCTACCTAAAGAGAATGTCAAACATAGATGGCATAGAGACAGATTTGTTAATGACTTTTTTGGAAGTTATCTTGGAATCAAATGTTTTTTGTTTTAACAACAGGATTTTCTTACAGAAGGATGGCGTGGCTATGGGCACTTCTTGTGCCAATAGCTCGTAACCTTTTCATGGCAGAATGGGAACACAGGTATATGTTTCAGATGACTGGTTACAATAGTTTTGTTCCATTCTATAGACGTTTTGTAGATGACCTATTCCTTTTATGGACAGGTACATCTGATGAGTTGGATGAGTTTGTGATTTACAACAGAGGCTAGGAGCACGTAATTATTATAGTAGAGATTTTACCAATGGGATGCTAGATATTAATGAGTTGAGATCTAATGTAGCAGCCCCTTATTTCTCCACTAGGACTAATGATTATGTTCCTTTGGAAGGTAGCATACCCAGAGGGGGAATGGAGTCTAATAATACAATCTTTCCAATTTTTTATACTAAAGATGTAGGAATTATAAAAGATGTAGTTAAGACACATTGGCATATTTTATCAGTGGATCCGACTATAAGAGAAGTTATAGGAAGTATACCTAAATTTGTATATAAGAATAAAATGAATTTGAAGAGACTGTTGTGCTACCCAAGAGATAGTAGACAGGATGGCCATAGTGAATCTTGTTCCACATCACCTTGTAACCATTGTAATTTTTGTTTTCTGATTGACTCTGATCCTATATTTATACATCCTTCTGGTTTTGGTGTGTTTACGTTCCGAGCTAAAGGAAATTGTATGTCCACTGATGTGGTCTATTTAGCTACTTGTGTGGGATGCTCCGCATTCTATATTGGCAAGACAAATAGGTGCCTGAGGGATAGGATGTGTGAGCATACTTACCATATTAGAATTAGATCAATGACCAATGCCCTTGCAAAACATGTCAAAGAGAGAGGGGAAGGACATAGTTTTAGGTTTAAAATAGTGGAGAATATATATAGGAGCATTAGAGGAGGGGACATTAAGACTTTTACAGAAGCGAGGGAAACCAATTGGATCATGAGATTCAGGTCTGACGTTAGTCCTGGATTAAATGGTAAGGTTCCCATTCAACCTTTCCTCAAAATGAGGAAATTAAGGACTTAGTTACAGTTCAGATATGCATCCATTTAGTTTTCACTATTTATATATTTACATCCATACTCATATTGCACGTTTAGGGTGTAGTATGGCTTGTTTTCACTTTTTATTTTTATATTATTTTTATTTTATTTTCACATCCATTTATGTGTTCATGTCTGTATATATACATTTATATACATTTTAGGTATGTTATTTATGAATAGATAATGCTTTTAGTGTATAAACTATTAAATATTATAAACTATTAAATATTATATATTAGATATATGTGAAGGTTTTTGAACAGATAAATTGATTATTGTGTATATTATAGATTTTAGATGGGTTAGAAGTAATAATTGAAATAATTGATTCTTTCACTTTAAGAATGGCTTTTTTCCCGCTATTTTTTGTATTTAAACTGAAGAGTGAAATGTTTAGTAGGTCTGATGAAGCCATCTGGTGAAAGCGCTAACCTGCTTGTGATTAATAAATCATATTGTTTTTATACTGAATTAGTTGCAGTACTGGCTATTTGTTTGAATACTGTGGACTACTGAAATATTGAGGATTTCCTTATGCCATTTTGGTATATCTGCCTTGTATTGCTCTTGCCATTTGGATTTAGTTTTTTATTTTAAAATATGATAATGTTGAGAAAAAAGTTATATAACAATGAAGAATGCACTGACGTCATGGTTATGATGGAATTTGGGAAAATATATGAAAGGCTAAATGGTGATGCTTATCTAGCATCAAATGGGGGATTGGAAAATAAAGAAAGAATACTGTATGTGTAGTTGACAGGAATTGAGTACATGACAGACTCCAGGTTTCAAATGTACTGAGTGTAGGAATGTGAGTTACTGCACGTAGCAGGAAAGTGCTATAGTCCTAGAGTTGGTAAACATGTACATATATGGTATTACATCCGATTTTCTTTTCTGCCTAGTTTTATGTGTCTAATTATATATCCTAAGCTACAGGTATGCATCTGAGTGGATGACTGTACTGTCTAGCAATTTCATTGGTTTGAGCTAACTTCCCGATGCCAGTATTATACTGTCTATATAAGCTCTGGTATTTCCTTTGTTTGGGGAGTTCCCTGGTGCTTTCCAAGGGCTCCCACATGTGTATGATAAAAGATTGAAAGACAGGAAGTTGTCTGTCTTTAATAATATTTTTACACAACATAATTACAACAGAGGCTAGAATAGCAGTAGGATTAGATTTACTTATTGCCAAGCTACACGATGGAGCACTGCCTGTAAATAACAGTTCAAAGATCATATGCAGCAAACTGTAGCAAACAAAATCTGAACAAAATCTGTATATTCATTTCCTTCTCCCACAGCACAAATGGCCACTGTGACAAAATAATAAAATCCCAATAGCTCCTGGTTACCAGCAGTGTCACACTGTTCCTAAATTGTCTTACTCAGAAGGTGTAGTACAGTGTATACTGATTCCTTAACTAGGCAGGACACTTAGAAAAAGAGCCATATTATATTCATAATATGGTTCAAACCCATTTCACTATACTCCGTATCCTACAGACTGCTAAAAGATGACCTGTGTCTGGCATGCAAGGAATCCCCTGACTTAATACTGATGGATTTACTGCACATCAGCAAGTCAAATTGCATCAGAAATATTTGGTCTAGGGATCTAAACCTCTTCTGCAACAACAAACAGAATGTTTTGGAGGGACAGCAATATCTCACAAAGGATACCTCTGCTCTGGAACAGACTACCAAGGCTCAATGCTGTCCATATTCAAGTGCAACTTGGATCTACCCCAGGACTACCCTCTGTGCTACTATGGTAGCTCCTAAATGCTTTATCCCACACATAGATTCCCTCAACATGTATATAATATGATCACAGTTACTCTCACTAGACTAATATATAATTATAAACCATGGGATGGGCAAGGCCAATCTAATACCAAACAGGGTAGGTTAATTTAAGCACCAAAAGGGAAACTGGCTAGGCTTAAAATGGCCTATAAAGGCAGCTAGCCTAGTACTTACTTATGAACCTGTGGTGAACAGTGAATAGCCAAGTGTTCCTTTTACAAAAGCCAATAGTTAGCTTAGCCATAGGGGAAAGGATTTTTACTAAGACAGCACCTGCAGTCTTGTACTCACTTCCATTTGACACATGAAATACCAATAATGCTTTCTGACAGAAACACAAATGGCATATACAGAATGAATATAAATGTACTTGTAACATTGACAGTGGATACAAATATTACACAAGCATACATCATCTTTCTGGACATTACAACAAGCTGAAAATTATAAATGGCTAATAGAGTTTAATATTGTGATAATTTTCACAAATGCAGAAATAGCATTAAGATCATTATCAATAGTAGGAGTGCTTTAATTTCTGATTTAAAAATTTCATGGTAAAAGAGAAAACTGTAAATAAGACAGCACATTATTAATGTTCCTTTAATGTCTGTCTGCTATATTTGCAAATAACACAATTTTGCTTGTGAAATCCTAAAACAGATAGTATCACAATGTGCTATATTTCTGCATGTAACAGTTGTGTTCAAATATAAATTTTATCTTAATACTGATAACCTATACAAAAGCTGCATCGCGTGTGTTAGCCATTGGCCAGGATCAGAGCTGGAAAGGGTCCTTGAGCCAGTCTACCAATTGGTTAACAAATGAAAATAAATCAACCAATTAATTAACTAATAAACTACAGAATACCCACTCAAGAGTAAGCACATGTCTGCTTGGCTGGGAATATATAAATAAATACTGTTAACGGTTATCCACATTTAATCAAGATCCCATCTCATGTCTGTCAGCCACCTTTCCATAAATCATCAGCCATTCAGCATCTTGGCCCTAGGGCATCCAATAAACTGATATGCACTTGGATTAGTGGAGGACCACTTACTGTGTACAAGTACACAGCATGAAGCCTGACATTCCAACAGTCCTAAAGGCCAGGCTCTATTCCAAATATGGTGAATAGACTGTTGTTGAATTCTGATGAATATAGGAAATTGGACAGTGACCCTGTGTTGTCCTTTAATGATGAGCTGTTATTTTTACTTGAAAAAGGTGAATGCTTGGGTTTTTTTACACACACCGATGTTAAAAAATTGTATATCCAAAAACCAGTAACACCGATTATGTATGCACTACCTAAAATTCATAAAAATTTGGAAGAACCTCCAGGTAGACCTATTATTTCTGGGATAGGTTCTTTCTTGGAAAATGTTAACTTGTTTCTGGATTCGCAATTGAAGACCTATTTATGCAAGATAACAGCTCACATAAGGAACACACAGGACTTGATTAATAATCTGGTGAATCTGAAATGGAACTTTGATTATTATTGGGTCACTGTAGATATTAAGTCTTTATACACCAATATTAACACCAAATGGGGTTTAGAATCTATATTAAATATGATGGGTGAGGGACCTAAAACTAGTTTTCTCATTACCCTTTTGGAATTTTGTTTAACTCATAGCTATTTCTGTTTCAACAACACATATTACCTGCAAGTAAAAGGTACAGCAATGGGTGCAGCTTATGCACCATCATATGCCATCATATATATGGATTACTTTGAGAAAAAATACATTTACTCTACTAATTTTTTCAAGAACAAAGTAATCTTGTATAAATGTTTTATAGACGATTTAATTTTTATTTGTAAGGGAGATATTTGTGAATTTATGGATTTTTTTGAAGTGCTAAATCAAAATGAACATAATTTACAATTTTCATATGAAACTAATAGAAATAAGATTAACTTTCTAGATCTAGTTTTGTTTGAGAAGGACAATAAAATTGAG
>NC_056743.1:1635256743-1635301982 GCF_019279795.1 Protopterus annectens | reverse complement strand
AATGGTAATATGACAACAGCAAGAGCCTTGGTCAGTATTCAGAAGCATAGGGGTGACAGGTGCAAACCATCTCTAGCGAAGCAATGAGGCTTGTCTATCATGTCATCACAGGCAGACAGAGACTGGATCCCCTTTGAATGACACCAGAAGCTCAGCCAGTTGTTGAAGTTTATCATCTTTCTGTTATATTGCAGTATCATGTAGGTGAAGGTAAGATGCTACTCAAGGTCAGAGTCATACTAGCCTGGGCTACATGATCATAGAGCTACTATATATCTCTTGTCATGTTGTCCTGGGATGTATGTCTCAGATCATTCACACTGACATGTACAAAGACCACGTCATATATGTACCTGTTCTGGAGTGATATAAGTGCTTGTGTTATGTGGCAGATCATAGCACCTGACAGACAACTGACAGTAAATTTCCTCTTGTCCACCCTAGTGAGTGGAACATCTGTGTGCCTGACTATGGAGTCACCTATTACTAGTGTGTTGGGTATGTTGTTTTGCCTTAGGGCCGGTTGTGAGGCACACTGCTTTGGTGTATTATGTGTTTTCTGGTGTGTGCTTGGAGGTACTTGTTGTTTGCTTGTCTGCTTAGGAGGACACTTTCTCTTTTTCAGATTAATATTTGTATTCTCCATGTATGGTAATGTGTATTTATGTGTGTGTTTTGCTGGTGCGTATATTGTAGGTCTATGTGAGACTGTTGGTGTTGTACTTGTATGACCCTACTCCTCTTGACTGTATTGTCCAGTATTGGGTTGACAGAGCTTAGCCACCAGTTTGACCCAGTGTGTGCCAGCATGTGGTGCATCAACCCATATATGATATGGTTATGGCCTATGCATACAATACACTAACAATACATCTAGTATGATAAGCCTGCTGAGGTTAACAAATGTGAAAATCCCCTTTGGGCAAACTGTCAGCGAGTAATGTCTGAATTGCATCCTGTAACTCCATATTGCTTGCTGAAGTGTAAAAAAGTACTTAGTTTGGATTAAGAACCCCGCACTTGCCAACTGTGTATGTGTGTGTCTATCTGTCCCTAGGGAGAGAGCAACCTTTTTAGAGACTACTCACATCCCCTTAAAAGTGATATACTCATCTTTGTCAAGTCTGATGATGTCACCATCCTACAAATACACCTGTTGGAAAGTAAAATTCTAGTAATGTGTATAGCGTGTTGTGTAAATGTGTACTGCTATAGTATCATAATGTAATTAGATAGGGGTTTGAATCCTGCACTTTTCAACTATTTGTGTGTCTGTGTTTCTCTGGGGAAAAGAGACTACTCATACCCCTTAAAAGTGACATACTCATCTTTGTCAAGTCTGATGATGTCACCATCCTACAAATACACCTGTGGGAAAATGAAATCCCAGTAATGTATATAGCATGTTGTGTAAATGCATACTGCTGTAGAATCATAATGAAGTTAGGTAGGGGTTTGAATCCTGCACTTGCCAACTTTGTGTGTGGCTGTCTTTCACTGGTGAGAAAGCAAATTTTTTGGAGACTACTCACACCCCTTAAAAGTGATATTCTCAACTTTGTCAAGTCTGATGATGTCACCATCCTACAAATACACCTGTGGGAAAATGTAATCACAGTAATGTATATAGCATGTTGTGTAAATGCATACTGCTGTAGTATCATAATGAAGTTAGGTAGGGGTTTGAAACCTGTCCTTACCACCTGTGTGTGTTTCCATGGGGAGGAAGCAACCTTTGTGGAGACTACTCACACTGCTTAAAAGCGACATGCTCATCTTTTTCAAGTCTGATGATGTCACCATCCTACAAATACACCTGTGGGAAGGTGAAATCCCAGTAACGTGTATAGTGCATTCTGTAAATGCATACTGTTGCATTATCATAATGCAGTTAGGTAGGGGGTTGAATCCTGCATTTGCCACCTGTGTATTTGTGTGCATCTGTCTGTCTCTCCCTGGTGAAAAACAACCTTTTTGGAGACTACTCACACCCCTTAAAAGTGATTTACTCAACTTTGTCAAGTCAGATGATGTCACCATCCTACAAATACACCTGTGGGAAGATTCAATCCCAGTAATGTGTATAGCACGTTGTGTAAATATATACTGCTGTAGTATTATAATGTAGTTAAGTAGGGGTTTGAGTCCTGCACTTGCCAACTGTGTGTGTGTGTCTGTCTCTCACTGGTGAGGGAGCAAATTTTTTGGAGACTACTCACACCCCTTAAAAGTGATATACTCGTCTTTGTCAAGTCTGATGATGTCACCATCCTACAAATACACCTGTGGGAAGGTGTAATCCCGGTAATGTGTATAGCATGTCATGTAAATGCGTATCACTGTTGTATCATAATGTAGTTAGGTTGGAGTTTGAAGCCTGCACTTGCTAACTGTGTGTGTGTGTGTTCTAGGTGTGTGAAAGTTTTTGACACCGTTGGTCAATGTGGAGTGAGTTTTGATTTTTCTAGTGTATGACATATCACAATGACAACTGCATGTGCATAACACATGTAAGGTAGCTGTGGGGCAAAGCCATATACATACATGTGACCTCATCTGTTATCTTTGCCAGAGTGTGCTGGTGCTTTCCAGACCTTAGGTCACTTCTGTATGCTTGTGACAAGCTTAGCCACTGCAGTAATCCCTGGGCTACATCTTCTGTTTCACATCCACTCATCACGGTTTCTATTGAAGAGTGTGAGTGAAGGTTTATGCTTGAGGTATATTTGAATCAAAGCAAGCAAAGTCTGGCAAAGATGAGTAATCATTATAGGTGTGCAACAACCTCTGTGGATCTGCATGCAAACCCTTTATTGCTTATGTGCTCCACAGAGGGATTTCCAAAACCCTTTGGTAATGTGATTATCTAAGGAGAGATGACTAAACACATGGCTCTATGTATACATTAGTACCTGTTCCACATTTTTGGGGCTACTACCTATGTGGTACTCTGGGGATACTTTGTTTTCTAAAAGTGGATAACTGTGCTTTCTTTGGCTTATAGCTTTACTGCATGATTTTGACACCAGGTATCTGTCTCTATGATACCCTTTTGGAGGATGTGTGTGTCATCTGGAGAATAAAGTATAGCCCACAGTATGCATTTTCATCATACGTGGGCAGACATATCCCTACTGTGTTTGCTTGTACCTAAGAAAGCTATATGCCAAACAGGAGTGGTCCCAGGACTGAGTGCAGGTGAATACCACTTGTAACTGGCATAGAATTGTACATGGAGGCTGCAAATGTTACTTTGTGTCCTACATCTGTGTGTCAGTTGTCAATCCATCATCTAACGATCATTTATGGTCAGTCTGTTGAGGTTATGTATAATACCAGAATGTGGGATGGGTATGAATTGCTGGTGAGCTATAGCTTGGCTGTGTGGACCTCCCCTCCCTTACCTATAGCCTTGTTAACTGGCTTGAAGTCTAGGTGTAGGAGCCATGATCTGGCCTTTAGAGAACCTAAGTGGGTATGGTGCAGTGTTTGCAGGTTCGTAATGTCTCTCTTAATGAGTTCCATAATACTGTGCTCCATAGCCTTCCAGATAACATTTGTCTGGCTTATAGGGTGAGAGTTTCCAAGATCTTTTGTAGCTCTACCCTTAATCAATTTATGTCAACATTTGCACTGGGTGTGACAAGGGTGGACAGGATTAGGAATAAGTATATTAGAGGGTCAGCCCAGGTTTGAAGGTTAGTAGACCAAGCCAGATAGGCAGGATTAAGTTGGTTTGTACATGTGATGAGGAGGGATGCAGAGTATATTGTGAAATAGATGCTAAGGATGAAGCCGCCAGGTAACAGGAAAAGAGGAATGCCTAAGATGAGGTTTATGGATGTGGTGAGATAGGACATGCAGGTGGATGGTGTGACAGCACAAGATGCAGAGGGCAGGAAGAAATGGAAACAGATGATCTACTGTGGTGACCCCTAATGGGAGCATCTGAAAGGAGAAAAAGAAGAACTTGTAGCTCAACCCTTGTGGACTATGAACACCATTACCATGCATCATTCCACAAGTACGTAACCTGTATAGAGGCTGCATCTAAACAGAGTGTTTAGGTGAGTGGTGACTTCATATGTCAGCTTGTGTATGACACAGCCAGGGACACTGTCCAGTACCATTGCCACTGTGGTTTGGACTTTGGTAAAGAGATGTTTTAATGAGAGAGTCTGTGAATCATCAGGTTTTACATTCTTCAGATCTGGAAATGTGGCCCTTGTGTAATGACAGTGTGGTGAAATCCACATTCAAACTGTCTGACAAGATATTGGTAATGTCAGAGATTTCCCCTCTAGATTATAAACAACACTAAAGAAAGCTTTAGTGTTGTCTTTGGAATCCTTGCCAATTTGTATTTTGAAGCTTGCCTTGTATGATTAATGAGGGCTTGTATTTTCCCAATGATACTGACCAGAGAGGTTATCCCTTCTTGGTATGCAATTCTTTTTTGGTACAACTTCACACCTTCTATTATATATTTAGTTTATGGCAGGGGTCCATGAGACTAATGCACTTTTAATGTATAAGTGAGAATTTCTTGTGTTTGTGATAGCACGGTCCATGCAACCCTGTAGGTGAACAGTATGCATTACTAAAGGATTATGCAGCTGGAACAGTGTTAACCTTAGTAATGCAAACCAATGACAGATAGCAACAACAGCATCACCCACAGCACGGTGACAACCCGGGTCATACACACACATGTGTACTCAAGTTCCAAAATGTGTGTAGTACAATGCATACTGGCCACCAATAGAAACTATGGAGTGTTAACACTGGCCAATACAGGGCATGTCACCCTGCCCATGTGTCCAATATGCATGTACATGCAGACAGTGCACCTCCACCATGTTCACAAATGGACACCTGCAAACCTGTGTTGCGCACACCTCACACTTACTGTCCACTGTATAACGCATGTTGACACAACTACACACATCAGCCAAGTGGCACATGGGCAAATAAAACACAATTGGAATAAACACTGGTGAAAACAATACAACATTGCTAATTACAGCTTTAATGCATCATGCCTGCTCAGCTAAACCTTCAAGGATATCATTACACTTTACTGCTGACAACATGCTACACATCCAACCATTGCTATACTTTATTAAAGTCACCCTGTGCATCAGCACCATGTTAGCCTGTTTCTGCATCAATGTTACAGATGACAGGAGGTGGCACAGGTTTCATCATATGCACAGAGTGTGTTGCTTGTTTGCCAGAGGCCTACACTGAGCCATACAATCGACATGTGTGTGTGAGTGTGTGTTTGAGGGCCATGACTACTGTTATGGGCCAATGTTGATGTCACGTGTGCGGGTATGTGTTTGCCCTAGGTTTCTGGTTTATGTGTGCATGTCTGCATGCACACAGTTCCACCATGTGGCTGACATATACGGGGATTTGTGAGACAGCTACAGACTGTACCTGGCAGGCTTTACAGATCACCATCTCTGGCCATGGATACGGAACCTGTGCCTGGCAGGGGTGCTACAGACAGTATCAGGTACTAATCCAGATTGGGTACTATCCTCAGAGGTTGACAAATGTCCAATGGATCCAGGTCCCTGCTGGGACTGGCCAGAGCCACTGGACAGCCCCCCCAACATTGCTGGGGCTGGTACTGGCACTACGGGAGTGGCTGTGACTTGCTGGACCTCCACGGCGACCTCCAGCTGGTGATGTTGTTGGCATATATCCACATCTCAACTGTTCTGCACTGTCCTGACACATGGACATGACATTGTGGAGGACATCCAATGTCTCACCCCAACATCTATCAATGACCTCAGTGTAGTTATGTATGGCACATGCTAGGTCACGGATACTGTCATTTACAGAGGTGTAATGAGCCCTCTGTGCCCTTAGCCCCTGTCTGGTGTACCGCTCCATTCATGTCTGTGCCTCCATGACAGCCTGGAACATGCATGTGGTAGAAAGAGGTGTGGCACATCTGCCAGGGGCATGATGACCAGCAGTGCTCTGATGAGAACCCCTGAGCATCTGCCTATGTGGTACCATTCCAGACATCTGACTATGGCTGCTGTGTCCTGATACATGTGCCATAGATACCACACTGTCCTGGCCAGTGCCAACCGTACACTGTCCCTCAGCTAAAGGCAATGGTGATGATGGATGTACAGGCAGTATGACTGTGTGCATGGATGGGGTGGAGACTTGTGTACTGTCAATCGGTGGCCCAGCAGCAGACCCTGACAAACCTGCCTGTGCCTCAACACACCTATCCTCATGATCACTGTCTGTGTCAGTGACATCAGGTTCCCTGCTATACTGAACCAGCCCCACCTTGCCACCTGTGCGAGGAAAGCAGGAAACACACTTTAAGACCTGAACATGACTTCAGACCACATGCATACATGCACACACACAAAACTACACTCCTCCTGAAAGCAGACACACACAACACCAGTAATCACAGAACATATATAATAGCAAGTGATGTTGGAGTACAGTATCACAAGCAAAACAGTCATATCACACCTGTCAGCAATCAATCCTTGTTACTAACAGTATACATGGCTTTGATGCATGTGTTTTGTTATTAGGTGATGGCCCTGCCCTTGGAACACAATGCATACATGGACACCACATTGCTGTGCAGGTATTCATAACCCTGTGATGTACTGTGCACCATAACTCACAGGTGTACATACCATTGCTGGATGTGTATCTGTGTGTCACATAGGTATCCAATGTTGATTGCAGCCTCTGTGTCTTTAGCAAATAATTGTAGACACGTGTTAATTGTGGACACGTTTTTAGCACATGCATAATGAGTATTCACACAACATCATCAGTGGTGCATGGATAATTGATGGAATACCATTCAGCTACATACCCAATGTACAGTACTTATGGTGAGTGTAGATCATATTGTGGACATGCCAGTCTCATCCATGACATGGCATGCTAAAACACAACTGCATATTTAAACATTACACATACCCAATATGTGTCATATGACCTAGCCACTCAATAGCATCACAAGACATATATGTGTCAGTTGTGCAAATGGTGATTGGTATGCATACTGTTTAGAGGTGCATATGTGGGCACACGCATCATTATGGTGTGTAGCAATGACAGCTATGTGTAGTACTGTGGTTACAATAACTGGATGTGGTATAGTGCCATAGGCCATCATCATGAAGCATCAGGTGTTCACTCAAGGCTACAAATGTTTCACAAACCAGCACAAATCATGCTGTCCCAGAACTGTACTACCTTGGCTAAATTTACCATTTCACAACCAGTTGTTAGATGAGTTTGTAAGGAGGCCAATAAGGAGCATTCCCTGACATGAATGTGCAGTGTGTTGCAGAGTGTTTAAATGCCCCAGGATAGGCCTCTTCCCCTCAGGTATATTCTGTGTAATATGTGGATGAGATTTTGGATACTGGAGTGTGTCTTTACAGAGGGTTTGGGAATCCTTTATGTATAGCATATTAAAATGCTGTGTGTATGACATAGATGTGTATGCTATGTGGATGTTGAGTATCAACTGTGCCTATTCAATGCTCACTACAGTCTATCTACATTTGTTTGAGATGGTCTGGGTATTGCATGTGTTTGAGGCAGCTAATCACATTAGTGAGATGTGTGTGCTCTTTCACCAAACATGCATAGCATGCATTATGGGTAGGTGTGTTACATGTGTACATGGCCTACACCTTAAGTATGACATGCACTTTTTATTTCCAATAATAAATGTAGAAGACACTCACCAGCATCTGTCCGCTGCCTTGACATCACCCCAAAGGTACCTACATAGAGATGAGACAGTTTGTCATTGTCCACAACTGTGGCATTGCTACTGTGTGTTTGCAATCTTACAGTACAACAACAGTTTACATTCACAGGGCTACAGATTATGTTCCAAATGATCTGTATTGCACAACAACAAGCTTCACATCTTTGAACAACATACTCCACATCTCACATATGCATGATCTACCAAGACAGATAACAGTAGTCTACAGATATGCCATGTTACCTGCATGCTCCATGTGTGCTTGCTGGGTGGCTCCAACCTCCATCATGGTGTATGTCTGCTGCTGTTGTTGTTGGGCAGGTGCCACCAGGCTCATGAGCAGCTCCTCCACTCTGGTGAGGGGGAGATGGATGCTAACACCACCACCTGTTGCAAGCTGTTCCATACGCACATCAGCGGCACACTGACGGACATGTCAGAGAAGATCTGCTGTGGTGGTGTACCTGCTCATATGTGCGGTTATGCAGGCCTACCTCATTGACCCTGCAGACAAGATCTTGCCACATTGCAGTACACTTCTGCTGATCCTGGCTGGTTCGTGAAAAGAGCACACGGTAGTGCTGAATTATGATGCTAGTGATGATATCATCTTCAGTCCTACTGTAACTTGGGTTCCTGTCGTGGGCCATGATCCCTGGAAGACATAAATACAAAAATATGTTTGAGAAAGTCATATGGCACATCACTGAACTGCTATATGTATATATATATATATATATATATATATATATATATATATATATATATATATATATATATATATATATATATATATATATATATATATATATATATATATATATATATATATATATATACACATACATATACTTACATACATAATACAATATGTTGTACCTGAACACATATATATACAATAATTACTCACACACATACAGCTACATGTTGGAGTAAATTTTCTGTAGTGTTGTATGATTGTACTGGATGTTCTGTTTGTGAATACATAAATGATATGTATATCTGAGATGGCTTAGTGGCAAATCACGTATGTTGTGATGTGAATGGTTGTGGGTTTTTTCCTAGTAAATGCTTTTTATTTTGTTACTAGCCAAAACAAAGTTCAGGGGCTACAGATGGAATAAGGCACATTTCAGCATTTGCAAGTGTGTTTTCAGAAGGGTAAGCACAGCTTATGGAAGTTTAGCAACCTATAAGCAAACCGAGAGTGAAACACTGTAACTGCCACTTATCACTGCTCACCCCACAACTGTTTGAAAGTGCCTTGCTCGCTCTCTATCCAATGAACCATGTTCTGCACAGCAACAAAATAAAATCACTATATAAGACTATACAGGAGTACCTGGCACACTATATGCAACGTGATGCACCATCTAGCCACAGCAGATATACATCAAGCTGATGTGTAAAGAAATATATCATCCATCACAATCAGTGTAAGGTCCAGTAAATGTATTAATATTATACCACACAACTTGTTAATGCCAAACCCGTGGCCAAAGTATGTGCACAATTGGGAATATAGGTCACACAAGCTGTAGTACACTATGAATGTTGCTAGATACGCAGTTATATGTTTTACCACACATATGTCAAAGGACATGTTACAGACATACCCACACACTCATCAGACATAATTACAGGACACAAAGTATGACAACCCAGATAAGCTTTCAGTGTGTACTATACAGTACTGTGTGTCAGTACTTACACAACCTTAATCTTGAGAAATGTAATCTGTGATGAATACAGGGACCACACAAAACAGTAGATACAAGCAATGTGGACATACACCATACTTTGCTGTACAGGCCCAAAGCGTCAATTAGTACTACAGTAAACACAGGATTTGCATTCAACATCAGTACCAATCAGTAATCATACATGTAGTACTTTAGCCTCCAATGACCACCCTAGTTAAAACCAAGGGACTTAATCACACTGTTTGCAATAGCACTTGTTCTGCCTAGCAACAGAATACACAGCTTTTGCTAGGATCAAAGCAAGGACTCAGAATACCATGACATAAACAGTTTCCCAGTAAGCTATCCCACAGATACATATCTTTGACATATGTCAAACATATTGACCATCAGAGTCAGTCAACAGTACAGAGAATCTATTGCAACAAGTAGATGTAGGTGTGTATGAGTATATATAAATATGTATATATATATATATATATATATATATATAAAAAAAAATATATATATATATATATATATATATATATATATAGAGAGAGAGAGAGAGAGAGACATATACACATCCATTTGTCTACATATATATATATATATATATATATATATATATATATATATATATATATATATAGAGGCACTATATATAGGCACATATACATTTCACCTTTCATAGTGAGAATATCAATTATACAAAGGATGTAAGGTGTACAGTAATGTAATAACATCGCACAGTCTTGGGATACATGTAATGAAGGTGTTCACAGCCCAGGTAGCTTTAGCAGGCCTTACTGACTTCAACATTGCAAACTGAATGAACCACCCACAGTGTTTAACCACCACATGTCATATACCAGCACTGTATGCTGTCTTGTTTGTCACACACTAAAACCTACATACAAATATGTGCATACTATCCTTTACCAACATATATATCTCCCCTTCGCAAACAGTTGCAATATGTCCCCTGCTCTATGCACATATGTGAATATATATGACACATATATATTTCTCTGTATGTGTGTGGCATACACACACATGGTCCTCACTGTTGTCAGTCCCTGGACCTCGCAGCTGAACTGTTGGACCTTGCTACAACAGAAACAGGTATCACATATGAACACAGACTAACATTAGGGGTGTATATATGGCAACAGATGCTAGATAAGCATACTAAACTGCTACAGCAGTTGCCAATGCTAAGCTACACTTTAGTATGACTATCATGCATTTGTTGTTCTGTCACATCCATGTTTATATAATGTCAGCGCTAATATCCCCAACAGCCATTGGCCACACTACTGTACAGAACACAGATAACATGGATCAGATCTTTGACATTTAATGCTGAGTTACACATTTCATAGGTATGTCCAACTGCCCACAGGTACACACAGTATTGCCCATAGCAGTAGATAAGCAGAACATCTGTGCAGATAGAAGTACTGCTGCCACATATGAATATTTCACATTATGTAGACTATTCTTCAATAACATCTACTACATGCCAGTAAATACATATGTGTCACATACCTTTCCTGTGTATAATTTGGTAATATTTCTTTTTCTTTCTCTCTCTCTCTCTCTCTCTCTCTCTCTATCTCTGTCAGTCTCTGCAATAGAGTGATTGAGTTTGTTGGAATGGATTGCGGCCGCTTTTGTAGGAATTGCACATGAGCATGTGATGGCCTCTGCACCAATTAGTGCCCAACATTTGCTAATTGCATGCAGCCTGCTGTGTAGTAATTGCAGTAATTACTGTCATAGCAACCCAGTACTATAAAGTACTGACTCATGAAGACGTGGCTCTTTCATCTTTCCAAGATGGAGATCATCCTTGTTTGGTGTGGACATCATTGTTTAAGACAGAAGGTTGGTATAGTTCTTATATCAGAAGCCAGGGGTGTAGCCAGAGATTTACATTTTGTACTCAGACCTAATGTTGCTGCTTCCAGTACCCACTTGTCAGTGTAGAAATGTGCTCACTCCTCAAAATGCTACCGCAAAATACATGGAAAGATTTACTTTCTTTTCAACTTTTACAATTAACTGCCATACAAAGTTAGTTATAGAGATGTATTCCTTTGGCCCAAGAATTGTTTGTGAACTGCTATACTGTGAATATTCATTTACACAGCTCTAAACATTTTGTGCTTTTTTAGTGTTGACATTAGCACAAGCTGCTCAGGAAAACTGGACACATTTCAGTACAGTGATTATGCTTACCTACATCCTTGGCAGACCCTGCACACGCAGGTATATTCTACATTTGGGTAGGGTTGCAGAAGTACAGAGAGCGTAAGTAGTATTGTGTTGATTTTATCTTGCTGGACTTACAGGGTTGCTGTGTACATGTTAGTTTATCAAGGCATGTAGTCTGTCTGCATAACTCCCAATTGTGGACCTATCCACATGATAGCCAGAGAATAGCCTATATTTTGTCTGTGCACCACACAGGTCTTTTCAGCAATAGAGCAATGGCATTCTTGCAGTTGGTTGCTACCAGTACATGGCTACATCCATTTGTATTTCAGTGTTTAAACTCGCAGTGGTGGTGCTGCGGTAGCATTGTCGCCTCATAGCAAGATGTTCTCCCGTTCGATTCTCAGTTAGAGCGTCTTCTGTGTGGATGCATGCCTGAATGGGCCTGCCTTCATTGAAGGTTGTGCATCAGGGCTGGTAACTCGGCACGTAAAAATCCACTACCAATCATTACCGGACCGGAGTTCCGCTGTGGCGACCCCTAACCTGCATAAGCCAAAAGACACAACAACAACATTCCTACATAATGGTATGCTTCCAAAACTCCTTCCAAAGCTATTTGCACAGTATGTAACAGCAGAAAGGCTAATATGCCTCTGTGTTTCTGTCTCTGTCAGAACTCTCAACCAATCAGGTACATATTTGAACAGAATCAGGGAAAAGTCAAGAAAAACTCAGGGACAATCAGGGACACATTTAAAATATTAGTGCCATTAAGTTGAAACATTGAGAGAATCAGAGCATATGAATTGATACACCTTTTCTGAAGTAAAAGAAGTGTATAACTCTTAATTATTGTCATTATTCATTAAGTGTAATTCACCACCTTTCTGCCCAAAGTCACTAGTTTTAGGAGAGATTCAGAGGGACAGAGCTAAAATTTGGGTCAAAATCAGGGACGTCCCTGAAAATTAGGGGCAGTTGAGGTATGGCCTCTGCCCTAAACAGATATGCCAGTGTTTGTCCTGCTGTTATACTGTGTGGGGTTGTAAGGTGATGGTGTAACATTATTTCCTGCTAGAACTGCTGCTTCTCTTATCACAGTCATGTAATGTAATCCCACAACTGTTGGTCAGCATCCACAGAACAAGTTGTGTGGTATGGTATTCCTAATTTTCCTTTACATTCACTCATTCTGATGCATGATATAATTATTTAAGCACCAACTTGATGTATATCTGCTGTGGCTTAGTGGTACTTCATGTTGTGTAATTTGTGCAATGTCCAGGGTTCAAGACTTACAGAGGTGTTTTATTTTGTTCCTGAGCAGAACAAGGATCCTCACATACAGAGTGAGTAAGGCACTTTTAAGCAGTTGGAAGCGGGTTTGCACAATGCTGCGCATTGCTTAGCCAGGTGCAACCAAGTGCAAACTCGCTCAAACCCGCTAACTACTGCTTAATAGTGCTTACTTCTGCTCACCCATGCGCTAATTTCTTTGAAAGAAAAGAAAAATGGGGAGACAGGAAAGTGGTGAAAAAGGGGCACAAAGAGGGAAAGACAGTATGGAAAATAGCTCGGTATGTGCAGGACGGGTGTAGGGAAGATCCATAGCTGCCCATTTCTACAACAGCAACAGCTGTGCATATGCAATAAATTTGGAGGTAGATATGAACCGTTCAACCCCTGAGAGGGGGTGAGGACTACAAAGTATGTTGTAATGCCAATTAAAATAACATTTCATGTGTCCAGTGGACATGTGTGCAAAATGGGCAGCTATGTATGGGATGTCATTTTTTTTTTTGGGAGCAGATTGCCCTTTTTTTTCAGATGAGAGTGGAATGTGGGGTAGGGGAAGTAAACAAACAAGACAAACAAGACGCATACAGGGGTGGTATATGACACATGTGGTGGGTGAACACCTCTGACGGGGAGGGATGTTTGGAAATCGCAAGCCCATGAGCCCCCAGATGGAAACAGTGGGATTGAGGTCCCCACCCATGCGCTGTCACCACTGCACCTTCACAGCCCAGAAGGCGGCTGTGCTGGGGGCTGTGTAGGAGGGGCAGGCTGACCCGGGAGTTTAGCCACTTGGGCCTCAAGCTGGCATAGAGGTTCTGCAATAGAACATTCAATCTCTCTATGCACCACAGCCCGGATCGTATGAACAGTGATAGGTGCCTGTCCGCCCACGCTTGCATGGGGGGGGCTGAGCCCCATCACCTGCAGTGCTTCCACCCAAAGGTGGCATAGGGCCAACAGAGGAGGAGGTCCCAGGCTGGGCATCAGATCTGCTGGTGCCAGGTGCCATGGCCAGCTGACGTGGGACAGGTGGGTCCGCTGGGACCGGCCTTCCCATACGAACTATGTTTTGGAGAGTTTAATAAAGATATGGGTTAGTAACAGTCAACAGCATTGCCAATTAGTTATAACAGCATGCAGAAGTATTCCCATTAACCCAACACACCATATTTTCAACAGTTGAAAAGCAAGCATGACACATGCATATATAGAGCAATAGTGGACATTACAACAGCATGCAGGTTTAATTGATGGCAACAGGCCACCAATATTGTGATATTTTAACAGGGCACATGCATAGAAATAAATGCAAGTATTTATAAACCAATAGGACATATGTCCCAACAAATGTTTTGAGATTAGACATACCGATTGAGGTGTGGAATTGCATGTTTTATGCACATACAGTAGGGTGGAAAAAGCTCAATTAACAACTTATATATCCTTCTAGTTTTCACTACATTCCTATTAACTGCAGTTATATACCCCTTACATGTATTATTACACTACCCAATGTCCTCATATTGTGCAATTGGATTTTGCTAGATCATTATATACATGAGCTGTATGTTACATACAAACTGTCCAAGATGCAGATGGTACTGCAACATATTTTGAGAGTTGTTCACACACACTACTGCTAAGATGGTACACTGACAGCTTTACTTTCATATAATTATCTAGATATGTTCAGGTGAAAGTATCAGTTATATGTTAACAGCTCCCTACATTTCTGGCAGCACACTGACATTTCTGGGGAACACAATACCAAGCTACTCATGTGCCAGATTAACCTGTACATGCTGAGCATAAACCAACAGTTGAGGGCTGTAAATATGCATAAAAGCTACTGGCACTCCCTTCATCCACGTTATATGGGCCTACCCAAGTGTGGGTTAACACTGCTTAATACAACACTACTATTTGTAGAATGCAACAGTACAACAACATATCAAAGAAAATGACACAGGCGCACTCCAGGAATTATACATTTATTAAAGGAGTATTACACCTTTATTTATTGGGTTAAAACACTTTTTGAAGGCTGCCTCGTTTATTTTATATAACAGTACATGCAGAATGATTACTAAACTGCCTCATGACCCAGCCTTTGCAGCCTATCTTCATAGGCTTGCAGATTCGTAGCCCACTCACCTGCAGCTGTGAAGTAAATGCAGTGATATTGAGACATATCTATCCATAGTATAGACAAGCATGGCAAATCTTAACTACTTAATACAATGGCTACTTACTCAGTACTGGGGCATTAGGCATCATACGGGATTCCTTGATCCACCGGTCCAGTTCATCCCCCCTACGCTTCAGGTCAGAATAATGGTGCCTGATCTGCTTACCAGTCCGAGGAACACCAGTGGCACTGGTGAGATCACGGGCAAGACTGTTCTAGGCTATCGTTTTATATTGGGTACCCTGGTACTGGCCCTGCAGAAGTCTTTCCTCATGTTTGCGAATGAGGAGCCAAACCATACTTTTGGACTCCTGGATGCCCCAGCATTGCACTCTAAACTGAGTGCTTTCACCAATACCAGCCATGCTGACTGCAGAAGGAAACTACAACCAGTTATAGCAAGTATTCCTGCCTGTAGAGCTTAAATATGCCTCATTTCCCGCACTTATTTGTGATTGGCCAGTTTTGGAAAAGCTCAGCTGTAGGCACGCCTGCTTAGCTGATGTTGGCAATGTTTAAAATTCCTTTGATAGATATGTGTCTGTTGAAAGTGGATGTTTGTGAAATGCTGTCATGGCTTAGTGGTTAAGTACTGTGACTATAGTGCACAGTATACTGAGTTCGAGCCCTTTCACTGCTTTTTATTTTCCTCCTGGGCAGACCTGACTGGTTAAAGAACAGTAAATTAGGTGTGAGCGTGTTTACCTGACTTTTCTCAACTTTGCCCGATTTAACCCGATGTTGCTCAACGTTGCTCAATGTTGCTTGATGTTGCCCGACGTTGTGCTGGTTAGCGCGGTGCGCAGCTACATGCAATTGTATTTAAATATGCTCAATACTGGTAAAATGTGCTTAGCAGTGCTTTATATTGCTTAAAATAGGCTACTCATGCCTCAGAATGCATAAACATTTCACTTTCATATATATATATATAATTCGTGCACTACTACATTTAACATTTCAATGCTTTTTACAAAACTTATACATAAAAAATGACAGGAAATATTTTTGCATACAGATTTGCCACAGAAAATGGAATGTGCAGTGCCTCCTCTTTGTGCGAAGGCTCTAACCACTACGCTATTACTATGTTGCTTAATTTGCATATATTTTTTTTTATTATCCTCTTCTGGTGTCTAAGCTGCTAACTGTAGCTAAGCAATGGGCAAACCCGTGCAAATCCATGCAACTATGGGCAGCTATAATCGGAAGAAAAAAATTATTTTTATTTTTTATTTTGTAAGTTGTTTAACATATGGGGAAGTGTAGTGTTACCTTGTACACATGTGAGCACACTCGCTCATATAAATGGAAGTTGCGGCATTTCTTCATTGCAGGGGTGTGGATTTTTGGACTGCTCAAAGTCGGACACGCCCCCTAAACTCGTCCACGATCCATGTAAGCCTTAAAGTTGAGGCAGCATGTCCTCATTAATATGCATGCTGCGCTGCCATCACACTCTTACACTGGCGCTTCCGTGCAAGACTAATCTAGTCTTACACGGAAGATTAGTGAATCTGGGGGTTGGTATTTCTGGAACTTGGGATGAATATTCCCTGGGGCAGCGAAATACACTCTCTCCTTAAGGATAGTTTAGTCTCAGAGTTAGTATATGTAATTAGCTGGCAGTGTGGGTGTTGCTAGCCACCTTGAAAAACACTGTTAGACTTGTTTTTATGTTTAGTGCAGCATGGATATTGTTTTGCCTGCAGACATACCATTTTGATCATCTGGGTTTTGCTGTACCAAGCACTCAATTAAGTGTGCATTCTAGTTTCCGGTCTTGATGTTTAGAAAGTTAAACACTGTGGTTTATCAACTTTCTGACATAGATATGCAGAAAACACTTGAATATTCTTATTCCTAAGAGTCTGCCTGGACTGTAACATTAACTCCCAACATCACCCTATGCCAGTGGCATACAGTTATAAAAAGCAAACATAACACAAGGGGGAAACCTTAGTCAAAGAAAACCAGAATATCCACTCCGACCAAGGAATGCCAAACCATTCTAGTAGGTGCACAAAGATTCACAAAGCTCCAAAACTGTATGTTATAATGGGGCGGATGACTATAGTTACATTAACACAACTTTTATTGTATGTTCTTCAGACATAAACACCGGAAACCCTCAACACTTCCCTATAGATATAAATATATACATATATATATATATATATATATATATATATATATATATATATATATATATATACCACACACTGCAATAAATAAAAATTGATTCAATTAACACTACTTAATAAAACATTAAAGTGACAAAGTCAAAACATTACAATGAACTCATACTCAGTAAAGATGCAAGCAAGATGTATACTTTTATACTAGAATAATTCCTGCTTAATGTTAAAAACAATTTGTAACTCAATAGCATTTTAAAACCATTCCAAATTAAAAACATATTTTAAGTATAGTAATATTTATATAATAATTGATGGAAATACAAATATGAAAAAATAAATACTTGAAAAAATACAATGTAAAATACCACAGTCCAAATAAACATAATTTATCATATAAGATACAAATTAGGATGTATTAAATTTTTTTGAAAAAAAAAATATATACATACATACAAACAACCCTGATGTACAAATATTCTGTACAATTTGTAATTTTTAATAGTGATATTTTTAATTTATAATCTAGCAGCTCTCAACTTCAAAACTGTTGCAAGGGACATATTCTCATTTAAGCCAGGTGCCCTGTTTGCCTCTAGATCTGGCCTCCCATTGGCCACCCCTAACATTCTGAGGGACTTCCTCAAGCACGTAAAATGTAAGTTTTGCCGTAGGACCGTCTAAAGTATGTTTGTAGAGAACATTATTAAGATTTTGATTACGTATGTCTCTCATGTGTTAGTATATCCTTCTCTTCGGATCTATATTATATGTTTGAAGTTTGAAAATTTTTTAATGTTAAATAATTGAATTTAAATGTTTGAAGTTTCAAACATTGAACATATAATAAAAAAAGAACAAACAAACAGAACTTACCTGACTAGTGTAGGAAGGGGGGCAAGTCCCCCTGCACCCCCACACCCCCGCTCTTTAAATATACCAACTCCGATACTGGACTATAGGGCAGTAAAGGGAATATTTCCCTTACAGCACTGTAGTGTGGTGTCGGAGTTGGTATATTTAAAGAGCAGGGGGTCTGGGGGGTCCTACAGCTTTTCGTTTTGGATTTGTTTTTCTTTTTGTTTGTTTGTTTTTTTACATATGTTCGAAGTTTTATAACTTCAAACATTTAAATTCAATATTTTAATGTTCAAAGTTCTAAAACTTCGAACATATGATACAGACCCTTCTTTTCAGCATTTTCTCAGTTTTCCCTATTAAGAATTCTGAACATGTCCTACACATCGCTATATATACCAAACCAAAAGAGTCACATGAAATATAACTAATTTCAGCAATATACCTATCCCATGCTTCTACCTCTACACCTTCAGCTTGGGCAACAAAGGGGCATTGAGGGCATCTGCCGCATTTTTATGTCCCTTGCTTATTATGGTTAGTTTTTTTCAAGTAATTTCTTTCTACAAGGTTCTCGATGTTCAATCCCTTTCTGAAAGTACAAATAAAGGATGTATTCCTACAGTGATAAAACTTTGACTATGGCTGTCATGACATGAGATCATTTAGTAGTCTAGACAGACGTCAGTGCATGCATGGAGGATTGATGCACCTGTCCTTGTGGAAGAGGGCATGCTGGGTAAAGTTCGCAATGGCCTACAACAGAGGCCAGAACTCATATCAAAGCAGATTGGCAGTTCAGGTGTATCAGAGGGTTATGAGGTGGCCCTCCCTATGAGCACTAGGGAGGGATCACATGAAACCACTCCTCATTGCCTGTTCATCTAAACTATACATTTTGGCATGCCATGGCAGGTTTTAGGGCAGGGATAGCTGACCAGCTACCACACATGTGATGGCTCCTTGTACTATGTCCTTTCCCTTGTCCCTTGGTATCCCTCTCATCCCAAGTATTCCAAGTGAGAACCATCAAATCAAATCCTATGCCCCCACTCCCCCACTGGATGCCCCTCATCTCAGGTGTTACAACTGAGTACCATAATATCGACTCCAGAAGAAGTCATGGAGCCCACCAGGTGTTAGGACTGTGTTGTACAAGCATTGCAATAATGAGAACAGCCTGGGGGCTAAGACAGGCTGGAAGGAAAGAAAAGATTGGCTAAAAAATAAACTTAACTTCTAACATCACATAGAGGGAATAATTTCTAAAAACAATAAATTGCTATTCTGAGCATGGAAATTTTCAGTTTCTCACTCCTGAAAGCAGGTCAGTAATCATCAAGTGAATACTATCATAATCAGAAGAGATCTTAACTGACTAGGGTTTTGTAGAATGTCTAGATTTTTGCCTCATATTTTTGGTCTGTTCATCATAAAATCTGTAGATTTTCTGGTAAATCACTGAGGATTGAACTCATTAAATAATGACATACATTTGAGTTTCAGAAATCTTATCCCTCAGAAAATGTTTGTGCATACAAATCCTCTTATTGAAGCAACTTTCTATGTTGCAATATTTAAACCTGTTCCTATTTTGGGGCCTTTCTCACCTCATTATTTTTTTTTCAGATTTCTTGCACTTGAAGGTTGATAGGCATGGTAATAGTAAAGGAATATTATTATCCAAACAAAAGTGCAACCTTCCCTTTGTTCTTGCAGCCTCTAAGAAAAGATACATTTCAGAGGCTCATAGTTGTATACTAAACTAATGACCACTAGGGTCCTTATAAATCTAGCGTGGAACCCAAATTTGACCCATAAATTTATGGGTTCTTATTAGAACGATGAAAACGCATTTTGTCATATGCGTTTTCGTCTACACATGTAGGGCAAACAGGCAAAACAGTGAAGCAGCTGTTCAGTGAATTCTTTCCCTGGGAAAGAAGTCACTTGACCGCTTTGTTGCTTTCCCCGTTCTGAAGTGTAGTGTGGTCCCTTGTCCGGTATAGCTCCTGAGCATGATTGTGCAACAGTTACTGAGCTTAGGGTTAGGGTGTGGGTTAAGGTAAGTGCATATGTATGAAAGTGTTTACTGTTTTTTATTTTGCGTTAGATGTATGGTTGAGTTACATGTGTATGTGTTTTCAGCTGTTTACTTTTGTTTTGGGGGGGTAGGCTTAGGGTTAAGGTAAGTGTGTATGTGTTTGGAACTGTTTATGTAAATGTGCGAGAGTTACTGACCTTAGGGTTAGGGTGCGGGTTAAGGTAAGTGCATATGTTTTAAAAATGTTTATTGTTTTTTTTTCGTTAGATGTATGGTTGGGTTATGTGCATATGTGTATTTAGTTGTTTACTGTTTTTTGGGGGGTATAATTAGGGTTAGGGTATGTGTGTATGTATTTGGATGTGTTTAATGTTTTTTTTTTTGGGAGGTTGGAACAGCGATTTCTTTCCCTATGAAAGAAATCGCTGTTCTGTGGTTTCGACATTTTCAGCTTTCGTTGAATATGTGTCGATGAAACACTGTTCGCTGTTTTCAGCGTTCGGTGTTTTAATATGAACCTAAATTTATTTATATAGGTATGATTTGTCTCTGTCCATCAAAGACATAGGCACTCCACCATGTGTCAATTTCCAGTTAACCATGCATTCTGATTACCCATGTTACTCTTACAAAATATGTCGCTTCATGACTCTTTACTCCATTATGAACAGTCAGTGCTTTCTAATTATGTCCAAAGCCAATTAGCTGCCATCAAACAAGTACTGACCTGCTTCTAACCTCTCTTTTTATAAACTCATGAAAATAAATATATCCTCCTGGTATACCAAATGACCACCTATCAAGCAATCCCAGTACAATATTAGATCACATCTATCCAGTGTTCTCTGTCTCTGTCATTATGTAAAAGTCAAAGTACACATAGTGCAGCTAAATGAAATGATGTTGCTTCATTCCCAGTGCAAGACACATACATACATGCATACAGTTACTATTTAGTACTGCTACTAATAATAATAGGACAGACACTTACAGACCTTACATGTATAAAATGTGCCATTTAGGGTATTGAACAGGTAGATATAGAATGAAGATGAATTTTCAAATTAACAGGTACATGTGAATCAAAAATCTAGCATAGAGTATGGCACATTCAAGTTTTGAGACAGATGAAGATTTGGATATTGCACTGAAGTATGCACCTGGGTCATTTGCATAAGATTCACCTGTTTATTAGGTCATTTGTATTACATGGACCTTTCTTTGTTTGCGAGTGCTTGTGCACTTCTAAGCGGTGGATACTGAATCTAAAAAGGTTTGCATTCATGTATATATTGTGGCGCGATGCGTACAAAAATGTGTAGGCTTAACTGAATTCCCCTCTATTTATTTATTTATTTACTGAAAAATACAGGTATTTCTGAGAATGAACCACCAGTGTATAAACCTAGTAATATATCTTTCACTGTTTATTTGTTGGCTTTTTTTTGTTTATTTATTTGATATTAACATTGTAATGTAGAAAGAAAAATAGAATAGATGAAAATGATACTTTTGCAATGTTAACCCAATATTTAAGGGTTAAGCAAGAACATGAGATTTTGTCTTATTATTTTGACATTATTATGCTTATAGGATGGCACTAATAAATAAAGATTTTTTGGGAGCAACTACTAAAGGAAAAACCTGGTTAATTTATGTATTTATTTATTAAAAAATACAGGTATT
The DNA here is from genome assembly GCF_019279795.1 of Protopterus annectens. Taxonomy (NCBI): domain Eukaryota; kingdom Metazoa; phylum Chordata; order Ceratodontiformes; family Protopteridae; genus Protopterus; species Protopterus annectens. Next base: position 1,635,280,078 of record NC_056743.1, on the reverse strand, counting down.
TCTGAGAATGAACCACTAATGTAAAAACCTAATAATATATATTTTACTGTTTATGTATTTGTTTTCATTTTATTTATCATTTACTTATTTGATATTTAACACTTTATTATATATTTATGTATTCATCTATCTATCTATCTATCTATCTATCTATCTATCTATCTATCTATCTATTTGGTTACCCAGAAGTTCCAAATGGGTGAAGCAAGACCCCTTTTCAGTTGTGTCCCTGGGAGAAAAGCTACAAAAACATATTTGTGAGAGGAAAAACAGAAAGAGATTATAGCAGTACCTTTGTGAGTACAAACAATATCTGAAGTATAGTGATTACAGACTCAACACAGACTAAGCATCTAGGTGAGTATGACAAGGAGCCATTGTTAAAAAAAGAAAAGTAATAGAAGGGGTGATTGCAGTAGAGGAATTAGGGAACGCAGTTGTAGAAGAATGGGAAGGGGAATGCAAGAAGAGAGAGATCAGGAGCTAAATATTCACAGAGAGCCATACCAAAATGTGTACAAATCAGGAGGAATGAGTGTAAAGTGGGTGACTGTGGACTACATTATTAATCTGTATGACTGGGATTACAGAAAAGAAAAGGTTAGGGATTTACATCAATAGTTATAGAAAAGACCAAACAGTTTGAGTTGTTGATGAGAAGAGAATGAAGTGGCAGAGGGGACAATACTGATTTCAAACTAACATTGTACAAAACTAAAACAAATTAATTTTATCTTGAACAAGAAGATAATACAAATATTTATAGGATAAAATAAGGAATTACACTAAATTACTAAAGCTATAAAATGTACTTTGTTAATTATTCAGTCTCTCTAAAACTGACTAATCATGTGGAGCCTGGAGAGTAGCCTTCAGTTTACTTAGAAATTATCAAGCTCAGGCACTCTAGCCATCACATTGGCAAAGAGCTTTAGCTCTGACTGTGCCTGAGACAGCCCAGGTTATTCTTGTACACCAGGCACTGTTAGAGCTTTTCACAGTGGGATAGGAGTGATTGTCAAAGGATGGAGCCCTATGGCAAAGGATGGAGTCAGTAATGCCTCATCATAGGACTAACATTTAGGGAAGAACTCTTATTGTTTACCAACACATGTGGACTTTTGTACTTTTGCGATCCCACAGCACCAAAGTGCCCTTATTTGTAAGCAGCTGTACACAGCTCACAGCTACTTTTAGTGTTGCGATTCATCTTGGAAGAATCCACATTGGTGAAATCCTAACCATAATAGGGTGTAAAACAAAAGGAAAAAAGTCATGGCTAAAAATAATGATAAGAGCTCTCTAATTAAACAGGGAACTAAGAGGATTAATCAAGTCCAACAAAGCCAATCACAATATCATGATAGCTTTACAGGCTAAACACAACCACAAGGTCTTCTACAGCTGTGTCCATAACCTCAAAGGCAGGACATAGCAGTGTGATGAACTGATCGTCAGTGGCACCACTGTCACTGAGCACAGCAGCATAGCCAATCCTTTGGCTGACAACTTCAGCTCAAACATCACCCCAACTCTCCCCCACCTCCCCCAAGAAACACTTAATAGCATTACTCACCAAACTATCAGCAGAGAACAGGTCATGGCAGTACTCACTAAAGCCAAAAACACTCTCTCAGTGGGCCCTAACAGTATCCTGGGATGCCTAAATAGTTTGAAACTTGACCTATCAGGAGTACTTCAGTCACTTTTCAGTTATAGCATCAAAACAGGCTTTGTGCAATGAGAATGGAGGACTGCAAATGTTAACCCTCTTCACAAGGGTGGACCACCACCTGACCCCAGAAACTGCAGAAACATTAGCCTGACTAGTCTAATATGCAAATCCATAAAACAAATTATTTTATTTATTATTTATTTTATCTTACATTTGTTTACTGGGAAGGTCTGACTGGACACATGTCCTTTTTCACCCAAGGCCTGGGGAGAAAAGCTCCATATAATAATTATAAGTTGAGGAAACTATGAGTATGAAACGCATACAAGATAACACACTTTGTGAACATTATAAGCTACATTGAGTTACAAATATGTGACCATACATAGTTAACAGATTCCATACAAACATTAAATATCCACTACAGAGAATTAGTTAGAAATACATGTCTTGCTGAACACATTGTACCACCTATTTATCAGAAACTGTAGAGAGTGACAGCTTAGAAGAAGTAATTTCATTAGCTGAGAAATGCAAGTTAATTGGGAGCAGTACATGGGCATAGCCACTCAATGGATAAGTGAGTTTTCAACATTTTTTAAATTGGTTTAAGGGTGCGCTAGATGTTATGTTACAATGTAGTGTATTCCAGATTTTGGCGATGTGGTTTGCGTATAGGGCTTCACTAGCTGTTGCTAAAGTGCAGAGTTCTGGGGGTTCCTATTGGAGCATCAGATTTTCAATTGTTCAGCTCACTAAAGGTCGACCTTTAATGATCGAACAATTGAAAATTCAAACTCTTCAAAATAACCATTAAAAAAAAAAGAAAAATTAAAGGGTGTATGCAGGGGGGCAAGCCCCCCTGCACCCCCACACTCCCGCTACTTAAATATACCAACTTCGAGATCATGCTACAGTGTAGGATAGGGAAATCTTCCCTTTCTGCACCGTAGTTCATTAAAGTGAGATCTTGCAGTTGGTATATTTAAGTAGTGGGGGGTGCACTGCTTTAACCCATCAGGGTACGTTTTCTTTGTTTTATTTTATTTTATTTTTTTTTAATTTTGAAGTTACGGAACTTTGATCATATGGTATCGACCATATGGTATTCAAAGTTCTGTAACTTCGATTTTGTAATAGGTAACCGATTTCTGGCACTGGAGTATGGGTGTAGTAGGCCTTGCAGGGATGGTATTTTCTCAGGTTGACAAAAGATTTTTCTGAACCATGCTGAGTTGGTTAAAGAGTAAGAGTTGGGGGAGCTCTAACTAGTTGAGTTGTTTGAGTGCAGAACAGTGGTGAGACCTAAGGGATGAGTTTGTTGCATACCTAGCAGTTTTATTATAAAATAAATCTACTTTTGCTAAGTTGTTTTTTCTTGTTAGTTAATATGAGTGATGCATAGAGTAGAGATGAGATCACATGGGACTAAGCAGTAGTAGTTTTTGTACTTTTTGTAAAATATTGCCTGTTCCTGTAGTGTACCTAGTTTTTGTGCACTTTTTATGGTTTGGGCTACGTGTATGTCAAATCTCAAGTTTCTGTCTATTTCTACTCCCAGTAGTTTGGTGTGAGGTGAGGGTGAGATGACAGGTTTCTTTACTGATACAATCTTGAATGTGGGGAGGGATTTTCTAGCTTTAGTGGAGTAGAATAGCATGAGTTTGGTTTTCTTGGGGTTTAGAATTTGGTGATAGCTTGTTAGCCAGCCTTCTACTTTAAAAAAGGAGTTTTGTGTTAGTGTTTGTAGTTCTTGTAGGGTAGTAGTGGCACATATCACTCTAGAATCATCTGCATATTCATCATCATCATTATAATCATCTGCACCTTCTCTCTACATTGCTCTCTGCATCCCTTGTATTAACAAACCTTAACAAGACAGACCCACACAAATTGCCCATGTGCTATAATAAAATAGCTAGATTCGCAACCAACTCTAATTTCTGCTCCCATCACTGTCACTCACTAAAACAACTAGGTTGGCTAGAACTCCCAACTTACTAAACTATAACCAGCTCACCATGACTCATTACTTCCTGTACCACCCAAACAAGATTCCTGGTCTTGTAGGCTTACTCAACTTTTACAATTCTGCTAGCCAACTAAGATCCACAAACAAAGCCCTTCTTGAAGTAGCTAAGTAGAGACAAAGTACTGGAAAATCCCACTACTCCTACACAGTTGCTAAAATCTGGAATTCTCTTCCACCAGACATCAGATTGCAAAACAGCAATCCCACCTTTAAAACCCAATTAAAAGCCCACCTCAATCTCATCTGGCAATGTACCTGTACTGACCATGGCTAACCCTAATACAACCATTTGGATAATTTTTCCTCTGGCACTACTCAAAGTTCAAGCACATAAAAACAACAGCAACAACAACAACAAAAAAACTACCATAACAAACTGTATTTTTAAATGACTGTATATAACTGTATTACTGCACTTTCTTACTCAAATACATTATATTTTCTGCTTTACTACTGTACAATCTATATAGTATACACTTAAGTAACTTCTCATCATACTATGCCATGATATTACTATTGTTTGCGCTATCAATTTGTAGTCATCTCTGGCTTTTGTATTTTTATCATGTATATGGAACTGTTGTATTTTTGTATTTTGCATTTTTATGATTGTCATGTATATGGAGCTTTTCTCCCCAGGTCTCTGCTGAAAATGAGCACCAGATTGCCCAGTCAGACTAACCCTGTAATCAAATATAACATAAATAAATAAATAAATAAATAAATAATAATAATAATAATAATAATAATAATAATAATAATAATAATATTGAATGAATGAAGCTTGAGGGGCAGAGGCATGGAGGTTATTTGTAAATATAGAGAAAGGTAGGGGACCTAATATAGAAACTTGGGGAAATCCTAGTGTCACAGAAAGAAGAGATGAAAGCTCTTTTTTCTAACATACTGCTTGCTGGTGCCCAGTTAGGTTGTCCTGGAACCAGGTGAGAGTAGGCTGAGCTAAATTCAACTCAGAGAGGACATTAATAAGTTTGTTGTGTGAGACCATAGCAAAGGCTTTTGATAAGTCTAGAAAGATAGAAGTTACGTATTTACTATTGTTTCTGTGAATGTTACTAGATTTACTAAATGACATCAACAAAGTGGTAGTACTGTGGTATGTATGGAAACTTTGCTGCATATTGGTTAGTGTCTTCTTTGTATTCAGGTATTCCATAATGTGCTTATGAACAATTCTCTCTAGTATCTTGGACAGAGGGGAAAGGATTGCAATTGGTCAGTAGTTAGACATATCTGTTGAAGTGCCTCCTTTATGGAGTGGAATAATGTGGGAGGTTTTCCAGATGGTAGGGACTTGGTGTTCCGATTTAAATCTATTGATAAGAATGGACACTGGATAGGCAATTCTTTCAGCAGCTAGTCTTAAAAACTGTGCTGGTAAGTTGTCTGCAGCTAACACACTGGGCATTAATTTCTTAAGAATTCTTTTTATAGTATCAGTTAAGGCAGGTTGGAGACAGAAGCAGAGTTGATTTTTCTCAGAATAGGAGTAGCTGGAGTAGAAGTGGGGTTTTGATTGTTAGAGAGGGCTAAAGCAGTTTCTGTAAAGTGTTTGTTGAATTGGGTAGCTAAATTGTCTGAGTCATTATTAGACGTGTGATGGGTGTGCCGGCTTTACCAGGTAGGAGTATGTCATTTATCGTTGACCAGAATTTTTGTATGTTATTTCAGTGTTTAGTTTGTATGTCAGAGTAATAATTTATTTTGTTCTGTTTAATTTGTTTTTCTGCTTTGTTTCTCATTTCTCTGTAAGTTTGATTTGTGATAGGGCATTTAGTTTTGTGCCAATGTTCCCAGGCTTTGTCTCGTGGTTTTAGCAGTAATCTAGTTTCCTTGTTTAGCCATGGGGCAAAGTTAGATTTAACTCTTATAGTTCTAATAGGAGCCTGTCTGTTTAAGATAGAGAGGAAGGTAGTATTAAAGTATTCTACAGCATCATCTAAGAGAAGTAGTTTCAGTGGTGACCAGTTACAGTATATGAAGATATTGATGAAGTCATTGGGGTTCAGGTGTATTTTGTTCCTTATTTGTTGGTAAATAGCTTGTTTAGTTGGTTAATTTGTTTTCTAAGTAGATAGGTTAGGAAGATGGTCACTAAGGCTGTTAGGGAGACAGCCAGAGTGAGGAAAGTGGGCTGGCATATTAGTTAAGATCCAGTCAAGAATGGAGTGTTTTTGGATGATTTGTCTATCCTAGTGGGAGTTTGAATGAGTTGGGTGTAGCCCTAGAGGTTGCTATGGTTAGTGGGGTTTAGAGAATTGCAGTTTGGCCAGTTAGTATTAAAATCACACATGATTATTGTTTCCTGGGGTAGTGAACTTGTGGTCCAGTTCAAAATATTTTCTAAGGTCTGGATGTTGTCTCCAGGTGGGATATAGGTTCCATTTATGTTTATACACTTTTTGTGTTAATGTTAAGCTTGGCAAGTAGCACTTCAGCATCATCAATGGTGAGAGTTATTAGATCTAAAGCAACTAGGGAAAGGTGATTTTTAAAGAGTAAGGCTACGGCACCACCTCTTTTGCTTGTTCGGTCTTGATGTATTATATTATAACCTGAAAGCAGAATTTCATTGTTGGTAATATTGGGTTTCAGCCATGTTTCTGTGATTAATACAATATCAGGTGAGTACAGAGAGAGGTTGGTATGCAGCCCATGGACTTTGCTAGTGATACTTATAATATTTTTGTTTAATAGTAATATATCAGTTTTGTTTCCACAAGGGACTGCGGTTGGTAGTGTTTGCTAGGTGTTAGTTTTGAGGCTTTGATGTTAAATTAGTGTTTGGGCCAGGGTTTGTGTGAATGTCTCCACTAAGTGTAAGTAAGGATGCTAAACTTATTAAGGTGTTTAGGAATTTATCTGTACCTGTCATATTTTATGGAACATTTAGGGGTGCTGGGGTGAGAGAGTAGGGAGTAGTGATTGTAATGAGAGGCTATGGCGGTATGGAGATGATCAGCAAAGACATTGGCAACTTTCAGATACTGGACTCAAACCAGTTTGCTTTGTCAAGGGAAGGTCATACCTACTAAACCTTTTGGACTTCTTTGAGAAGGTTATTGTAAATTGTACGGAAGCTGCATTAGATGCTATTTCCCTTTGTATCACACATTAGGTTAGTGCTTCAGCCTGGTTAACAAGACCCATAAAGAATCAAGCCTTCTACCAATTCTCCCATGGGAAACATGCACGTTTACTCTGTTTGCCCAGTTGAGCACTTCCTTGATAAAAGTCAATAGTTTTGTGGATCTAAATAGCCATTTATCTGGTGGTTGTTTGATGCTCTTCAATAGACCCATCAGATCTATCTGACATACAGGCTCAAAAACTACCACATTGGATAGCTATTTATCTATCCGGGCATGTAATTTAGTAAATTGTTGAGTCTGTGCTCAGACCACCTTAGTTCACCATGAAAGTATCACCAGCATTAATTGCACCAACTATTGTAGCTCATCTGTCCTCGCAATCTGTCTAACTCATCTTAAGTTTCTATCTGAGAGAACTGTGTCATAGAGATAGAACCCGCCTTTGTTTTGTTTTTATTTGGCAGTGAAGAGCATTGTAGGGTCACTCCCCTTTTTAAAAAATAAGCTGAATTTTGGTTCATTTATATGGACTTGCTCTCTCTGAATTTTCATTGGCTATTTAAGTAATATGAACATTTTATTTTTATTTAGATACCAATTACACTGTAAAGATTGTTGCTTACAAAACATCATATTTGAATTAATTATTCACAGTTTTTAGACATTATATAGGTTCATGTTGAGCTGCTGTGGTGGTGCTGCAGTAGCATTGTCACCTCACAGTAAGATGTTGTCCTGTTCGATTCTCAGTTAGAGCGTCTTCTGTGTGGCGACATGCGTGAATGGGCCTCCCTTCGTTGAAGGTTGTTCATCAGGCCCGGCAAGTCGGCACGTAAAAATCTACTGCCAATCATTAGCAGACCGGAGTTCCGCTGTGGCAACCCCTAATCGGGAAAAGCCAAAAGACACAACAACAACAACATATTGGTTCATAGGTTGGTACTAGACTATCAGCTGTAGGGCCTATACAAGCCTAGCCATAACAATTCCCTGGCTATTTCTTCCCACACTATTTACTTCCCTGGTCCCCTGTCTAGCAGGGTGACTGACGTGATCCCCGGGGTGAATTTCCTTTCTACCATCCAATCGTCAAAGTTCCTTTCGAAGAGGCCAAGGAGGTACTCTGCTTGACATGTATGGGCAGTCTATTCCAGAGTCTGGGGAGTCTCTGGATCAGGAACCTATCTCTCCTGCATGTTTTGTTTATTGTGATGACAAGGTTTAGCTCCCTGGAGCATGTGTCACTGAGGGATTGGGATTTTTTTAAGTGTAGCATGTCCGACAGCTCTGGGTTTGACATGACCTTTTATGTTAAGCAGAGATTGCCTCTGAGTAGACAATATGCGACAGAGTATAGCTGGAGTTTTTTAAGGCGGTCAGCATAGGGCATCTGCTTTAGGCCTGTGATTCTTTTAGTGAGGTATTTCTGCAGCCTTTCCAGTTGTTGCAGATGTCTTGAGAGGTACATACCAAATGGGGCGTTGTATTCTATAACAGGTCTAGCCTTTCATATTTTGCAATTCTTATTAATCTTGTTGAATATGTATTATATTTGACTTCTGTTACTTAGGAAATAAGTAGTGAAGTAAAAGTGAGGATGATGTTGAAGCTGTGCTACTGATTACTTACAAATGAAGTTCTCTTATTTTATCATGAGTACATTCTCAGCCTTCACTGTAAGTTCTTGGAACCTGATAATGGTCCTTCTTGCCAGGTTAAGCGTAATGAATACTGTCCTATATTTTTCATAGAGGCTAAGATAAACACATTCAAATATGCTTTTATACAAAGATCTTACTTGTCTCCCAGTTTAGTTTACTTATGTGAAATGCTTGAATAAATCATATTAAAAAGAATAGTGCTATGCCTGAAGAAATATTCTAGTTAGGGAAGGCAAGCACTTACAGTGGAGGGAGGTGTGGTTTTTGTAAAAGAAACATAAATTTGAAATGATGGGCATAAAATAATGAAATGAGCTGTCCAGCCTGATGATGCAAAGACAGTCTGTGCATCTATACCACTGCTGACCAGAGTTTGGGAATGGACCTAGAAGACTGGAAAGGTCAGTGAAGGAGGTAGAATAGGATGAAGCAGCTGGCAGCCAGCTCTTCTCTTGATTGCAAAGGGTTTGGAAAAAAACATTGGTGGTTTGATATCTGGTGGAGACCAAAAGCTTCATAGGCCAACTCTTTATAAAAGGTAGTGACAAATATGCTATGCATAGTTGGTAAATGCATACACTGGGTGCCCTGATATCACTGCATGTCACTTCCCTTGTTAAGGATATTGATTTTCTACTACAAAGTGATGTTTACTAACATTCTGTCTGCTGCTCCCTATAACATCCTTGCTGTCCAGGTCACTGCAACACCTACTCCCCAAAAAGTTAGGAGGTCCACCTGCTGAATGGACTCATCAAGATATGTCCAGCTACAGTGACACCCACATAGAGTAGGTAGGACTGAGCAATAAAAGTTTTCTGTACATCAAGTAAGAGGAAAAGTGGGGGAGTATAATAAAATATGATAAGGATCAGCAACATATCAAGACGTCCTTCTTCTTCTTCTTCTTTCGGCTTTTCCCGGTTAGGGGTCACCACAGCAGATCACCTGTTTCCATTTCTTCCTGTCCTCTGCATCTTGTTCTTTCACACCAACCACCTGCATGTCCTCTCTAACCACATCCATAAACCTTATTTTAGGCCTTCCTCTTACCTGGCAGCTTCATCCTTAGCATCTTTTTCCCAATATACCCAGCATCTCTCCTCAGCACATGTCCATACCAATGCAATCTCACCCTCTGGCTTTGTCTCCAAACTATCCAACCTGGGCTGACCCTCTAATATACTTATTCCTAATCCTGCCTACCCTCATCACACCCAGTACAAATCTTAACATCTTTAACTCTGTCACATCCTGCTCTGACTTCTGCCTTTTTGTCAGTGCCACTGTCTCCAACACATAGAACATAACTGGTCTCACTACCCTCTTGTAGATCCGTTTCACTCTTACTGGTACTAGTCTGTCACAAATCAGTCCTGACACTCTTCTCCACCCACTCCACCTTGCCTGTACTCTCTTCTTCACATCTCTTCTACACTCGCCATTACTCTGAACTGTTGATCCCAAGTATTTAAACTCATCCATCTTTGCCAACTCTACTCCCTGCATCCTCACCATTCCTCTATCCTCCCTTTCATTTACACACATATATTCCATCTAAGTCCGGCTGACCTTCATTCCTCTCCTCTTTAGACCATATCTCCACCTCTCCAGGGTCTCCTCAACCTATTCCCTACTCTCACTACATATCACAATGTCATCTGCAAACATCATAGTCCAAGGGGACTCCTGTCTGATCTCATCTGTCAACCTGTCCATCACCAGTGCAAATAAGAAATGGCTCAGAGCTGATCCTTGATATAATCCCACCTCCACCTTAAATGCATCTGTCACTCCTATGGCAAATCTCACCGCTGTCACACTACCCTTGTACATATCCTGTACCATTCTTACATACTTCTCTGCCATGCCCGACTTCCTCATACAATACCACATCTCCTCTCTAGGCACCCTGTCATATGCTTTAAGTCCACAAAGGCACAATGCAACTCCTTCTGATCTTCTCTGTACTTCTCCATCCACACTCTCAGAGCAAACATCACATCTGTAGTGCTCTTTCCTGGCATGAAACCATACTGCTGATCGCTAATCATCACCTCCCTTCTTAACCTAGCTTCCACTACTCTTTCCCATAATTTCATGCTGTGACTGACCAGTTTTATCACTCTGTAGTTACTACAGCTCTGCACATTACCCTTATTCTTAAAAATCGGTACCAAAACACCTTTTCTCCACTCCTCAGGCATCCTCTCACTTTCTGGGCCGGATTCACGAAGGCTTACATGGAGTCTTAGAGTAGAGTAAGACTCCATGCAGCCAACATGTCTGCCGAGCGATCCAGGAACAGTCGGTAGGGGGCGTGCAACTGAGATCTCTAAACTAGTCCTACACCGACAGAGCTGGGATATGCAAATTACCTCAATTGCAGGCAAAAGCTATGCAAATGATGTAAAGTTGCGATCCAGGAAACCCGAACCTGTCTGAGTAGGAGTAGTGTTACTTGCAGAAATGTACTCAGCTGACAACTGAGTACGGTTCTGCAAATAGCAAAACGGAGCCGTGATAGCTCCAAAAAAAGGATGCATTTACAGGAGGAAGAATGCCAATGACCAAAAATATGGCCATTGGCAATGTGAAGTGATGCAAAATAAAAATAAAATAAGTTGGATTTTTGTCATCCTGATCTCCAGGGTGTAAGCGTAGCGCCACGACATGCAAATGCGCTGCGCCCTAAAAAGCAGAAAATCAATAATTAATATCCACAAATGTGGATTTTATGGCCAAAAAGAAATTACAATGCAAGGGAATTTCAGGCTGAAGACAACATGGCCACTGAGTGGAGGTTGCTAAGGGGGGAAGCTCAGTCTAAGAGATGTAACCAAGCATTAGTAGGCAATCCCATGCAAATGAGGGTTAGGTTAGTGAATCACAAGTTTACATAGCAAATGAGCACAGTCAGTGGAGTGTAGGAGTAGGATAAGGGGAGTAACAGAGTAGGAGATAGGTGACATCACGAGGTGGGTATGTATGAAAGAAGTGAAGCTCATTGGAGGAGAGTGGCATGTGTTAGCTGTCAGGTACACATCACTGAAAGAGGTGTGTCAACAGGAAGGCCAGGTAAAGTCAAGAAATGGAAGGTGTATACTGTGGTTAACACCAACGTTTCTTGCTGAGCGGGTATGCATGCGTGTACATGCCCATAAGCAGGAGTAACACAGTGTGCACGCGTGTAAGCGTGAGTGAGCGCGTTTAAGCCGGAGTAGGCATGTATAAGGCTGTATAAAGAGTTGTAAGCGCGTTTGCACTGGTGTGCGCATGTTTTAACAAGAATAAGCAGGTTTTATTCCATGTAAACCTGTGTGCGCGCGTGTGAGCTGCTATGAGCATGTTTGCGCTTGTGTGCTCGCAGCTCCCCCCTGAGGAAACAGAAAGGAAAAAAGGAAGCACATTAAATAGTAGGAAGTTACCAGGGAGTACTAGCAGAGCTAGCAGGTGAAAACAATCAGAATCAGGCAATTACATAGGCAGTACACAAACCCAGCCCAGCCCAGCCCAGCACTTAAAACTCTGCAAACAACAGTCCATTATGTTTCTCTCAAGAGACAGTGCAACACTGCAGTTAACTAAGAGAAGTGAAATCTTAAAAAGCTTAACTGACATAAAAAATGTTAGGGGCTGCCATTGCTGTTATAAGGTGACATATGCAACATGCTGAGGGTGGTGATACTGCAAATCCTGCTGGACAACCCACACTGAGGAGAAGGAGAAGAGTGTACAGGCCCAGGGTAACCTACCAGGGGCTACATGAGCTGGAGATAGTGGAGCGCTATAGAGTGGATAGAGACCTCTTGCAGCAAATTGTTGAGCTGTGCAGGCCACGCCTCACACACAGAACTAACAGAGGGGAACCCATCCCAGTAGAAACCAAGGTATGTGCTGGCTTAAGAATATTAGCAACATGTACCTTCCAGAGACCAACTGGTGATATGATGGGGATATCATAGGCATCAGCATCCAGGGTACTGCACCAGTTCCTGGATGCCATGTCAGCACATGTCGGTGATCATGTATATTTCCCCAATTCCCATGAGGTATTGGCCAGCAATATGCGTCTCTTCCAGCAAATAACGGAATACCCTGAGGTAGTGGGTGCAATAGACTGCATGCACATACGCATCAAAGCACCAGCTAGTGAGCGGGGTAGGGTCTACATCAACCGCAAGGGCTTCCCCTCCATCAACTGCCAGGTCGTGTGTGATGCCCAGGGCATAATAATGAATGTGTGTGCTGGCTGCCCGGGAAGCTACCACGATTCCCATAACTGGCATCTGATGCAGCTGTACCAGACATTTGCCAACGGGGACATCCCACATGGTCACCTAGTGGGGGATGCTGGCTATGCACTGATGCCGTGGCTGATGACACCCATCAGAAACGCACACACACCTGAACAGGGACGCCATAATGAGGCATACGCACAAACACGAAATGTAATCGAGCGTGTGTTTGGGCTGCTCAAGTCACGGTTCCGGTGCCTGGACACATCTGGTGGAGCCTTGCAGTACTCACCAACTACATGTACCCAAATTGTCATGGTATGTGCTATGCTACATTATATGATCCTGCAAAAACAGCAGTAGCAGGACCAGCATAGGCCTGGGCCAAACAGCCCCCACCACTGCCAAGGCCATCACAGGCAGAGCGTGACTCGGAGGAGGAACAACCTGAGCCTGCCCCAGTAGGCAGAAGGAGGCGTGCCCAGTATGCTTTGGCCTTGGCAAAGAGGCAACGCATAGCACATACACTGGCTCAGTAGGAAGTCTGGAAATGATACCTCTCTCTGATTCGCACATATAGTAAAAGGGATGCCTAAGTTGACACTACCTGCTGTCAAACAGGTATAGGGAGTGTAGTATGTGTATCTGACATAGGCAGCCCTGCAGCACCACCTGAGGCATGATTGCCATGTGTTAAGCAATATAAAGCAGTGCTAAACAGCATTTACCACCATGTAGTATATGTAAAGACAATCGCACACACCAACTTTCACAACTGTGGTCAATGTAGAGTAATATTGGCCAACGTCCAGCAATGTATGTTATTATTGAGCAATGTTGGACAAGCTGGGTCTAAGTAGGGCATAGCTGAACAAATGCCAACATGTTTATATCTGCTCTACTGGCCCTTAAGCAGTCTGGTCTGCTCAGTATGAAAATATAAAGCAGTGATGGGCCTCGAACCCAGGATACTATACATTATAGTCATAGTACTGAACCACTAAACCATGACAGTATTGCAGTCTCAGCCTGTATGAAGAAATGTTGATATGTCTATGCAAAGTATCTCATGGAAATCCTGCAGACACAGCATAATCCCGGTCAAGTTATGACACAAAGGTGAGCCCTGCAGTAAGAATGCAACCTGACTTTCAACACACACAGTATAAATGTTAATATTGGACATGTACACACACATCAACAAATGTAGTGGACCTCAGACAGCAACATACTGAAAGGTCACACTGGGCATGCTCACACACTTGAATAAATGAGACAAATGGCAGGCGGCAAAACAATGACAGTCTGAACTGGGCATGCTCACACACTTAGGCCATGTCAGAGTACAGCAGTGGGCCACACATATCAGGCAGTTACATGTGTTAACCCAGGAACCTCACACTATCCAGCAATCTGCTCTGTGCACACAGTTATATGACAACAGACACATATACAATATAGTGGAACCCTGTCATAATCAAATATGTGCTGCAGATACCTAAGTTGTTCATAGAAAGTGGGAAAGCAAAGATGATAAAAACCTGCAAATAGTATCATCAATAAACAGGTGTGAATCCTGAACATTATCATAGGTGCAGAGTCTGATACTAGGCTATCTGCCCTAGGGCATGTACAAACCTAGCCAGGGTGTGTCTGTCTTTTGCAACCTGTCAAATTAGAATACTGTGCATGTGAAAAGTAGGTTACACAAGATAGCCCATATACGTTCAGTCTATTGTGCCTCTGTCTAGCAGGGACCCAGAAGATATCCCATGGGTAAACATACGATCACCCATCCACCTGTCAAGATGACTCCTGTAGGTGGTCAGTGGGTGGCTCTGCCTATGTGAAACCAGGATTACAATCCAGAGTGAGTGAAGCCACTGGGATAAGGATCTGTCCCTCCAGCATGTCCCAGTAACATCTGTGCTGAGGTATATGTCCCTGGAGTGTGTAGCTCCAAGGGAGTCAGCTATCCTGAGGTGGAGCATGTCCATTAAGTCTGAGTCAGATATTCCCTTAAAGAACAGGCACGCATCACATCTGAGTAGGTGGTAAGTGACTGAGTAGAGCTGGAGTTACTGTATCTGAACTGTGCAGGGCATCCATGTGAGTCTCTACATCTGCTTGTTGAAGAACAGTTTTGGCCATTACAGTTGCTGCAGGTGTCGGGTAAGGTACATGCCAAATGTGGCAATGTAACCAAGCATGGTTGTGATGAGTATAGGGGCACAATGACCTCACTTGATCCACATGTGAAACCATATGGGATAATGTGGGCTATATAGAAGGTCTGTGTATCCACTTTGGCAATGTTATTGTAAAAGCCGAGAGTACAAACAAGTCATGTTCCAAAACCCCTAACAACTACTACCATATGTAATGGAGTACTACCTATGTGGAAATGTGTGGGCATGTCATTATACCTAAAGGGGATGAATATGCAACTAATGGCATTTAGCTGTAGGGCATGGCCCAGGCACCAGTCAGTCATCTCTGTGAGACCCATTTTGAGTATGCAAGTGGCAGCTGGAGAGTTGATTATGGCACCCAATGTGCAGTCATTTGGGAACATGGTCGGACATATTCCTCCTGTATTAGCCTGTATGTCACACAAATATATACTGAACAAGAGAGGCCCCAGGACTGTGCCTTGTGGGATGCCATGTGTAACTGGTGCATAGTCACACATGGCACCTGCAATACTGACCATGTGGGTGCTATCCCTGATCCAGGTAGCAATCCATCGTGTGAGATATGTGTCGATACAGACGCTGGTGAGCCTATGCATAATGTCTGAGTGGGGTATTGTGTTGAAGGGTTGTGCAAGGTCCATGTAGGCTGTGTGGACAACTGTCCCTACACCGATGGATCTGGTAACTGTTTAAAGAATACGAACAGGTCCAAGAGGCAAGAGCTGCCCACAGCAATGCTGAAATGTGTAGGACCCAGTGTCTGTAGGTTCCCAATGTCTATGTGTATGAGTCACATTACACTATGCTCCATAGCAGTGCTGAACAGGCTAGTTAGCCTTATAGGGCAATATTGTCTGTGTTCCGTTGTGGCACCAACTATGTGTAGTGTGACCGCTGTTGCCATATGCCATTCCTTGGGAACATATCCTGCATTAACTCTGATATTGCACAGTGACATAATGTGAGGGTTATGTCTGTCATAAAGCCCATGTAAGATGCAGGCCGGGACACCGTCTGGGCCCATTGATGCTGTGTTGTCCACTGAGGGCAGGGCAGCACTCACCTGTTTATTTGTGATGTCAGGGAGGTTACATTCTGTTGGGATGCACAGTCGCTCCTGAGGGGGGATGGGGGAGACATCTGCACTGAACCTGTTTGCCAGGATGTTGGTAATGTCTGTGGAATCAGGGTATGTTTAGTCAGTATGCAGTAACTCACAGCATATCAGCGAGTGTCCACCCAGGTACCAGACTTAACCGAAGAAGGCCTTGTGATTGTCCTACGTGTCTGGTGCAATTGTCTGTTAGAAGTGGCCCTTGGAGAATAACATGACTGATTTTAGCTGTCTGCTAGTACAGACCACAGATGCCTCCACTGTCTGGGATAGTGCTCTATCATGTAGTAGCTTTCACCTTCTGTTGTATAGCTTATTAATGTCCAGGGTCTACCAGACAGGTCCCCTGCCATTGGAGGAGTGAGTCCAGTTGTTATTTGGGATAACACAATCCATGCAGTCCACTAGGAGTCTATAGAATGTGTATGTAAAGGATTCAGCAGTCTGAGCCATATGTACCACTGTCCCAGGGTCTCTGAAGGATACCACCTTGGTTTGGAGAAGTGTGACGTTTGCCTTTGAGAAGTTCACCAAGATTATCCAGGATGGGTGTGGGGACAGGATATGGATGTCCAGTGAGATAAATGCATGTTCTGACCTTACCAATGAGGGGTATATCTCAGGTGTGGAACATAGAGTCCTCATGTTGGTGATGATCAGGTCCAATATGTTGTTCCCTCTTGTGGGTGTGGTGACCAGTTGTGCCATAGCATATGAGTTTACAAATAGCAACTGTTGTGTGAGGGTGTTGGCGCCTCAGTAGTATCCCCAGTCAATGTGAGGGTATTTAAGGTCACTCAGTATAATGGTGCTTGGGGAGACCTTCATATTGTCCAGTGTTCCCAGGAAAGCCGAGTGTGGTTACTGAGTTTCTGAGGGTGGTCTGTAGCAGGCAACAAATTGAAAGGCAGATTTTCACAGTGTTAGTAGCATATGTATGGTCTGTGATGCTTTGTGCAGTGCTACTAACCTGGAGGTATGTGTATCTGTGATGTATATGGATACACCCCTATTCATGTTGGCCATTCTGAGTTTTGTGGTCAAAAAGCATGGTATGCAATATAACCTGGAAGTGCTGGAGTGCATTTGGGAGCCTGAACCACGTGTGTGTTAGTGCACAGATATCACTATTCTCCATACTGAGGAGAGTCCTGAGTTGGCGCAATGTGATGGTAACACATCTGGTGTTGAGCAGCATTACCCTTAGTTTCATGTACTCTGTAATGTCTATGGAGGTGGGTTTGTCTTGTGGGCCCCACTTAAAAAGGGCACTGATGGTGGTATCAAGTGGCTTAGCCAGTAAACGAAAGTCCAAGGGTGACAGGTGCAAGCTGTCCATTGGGAAACTACGTGGCATGTTGAGCATGTCACCCCAGGCTGACAAACACTGGATTCCCTTTGAATGACATCAATATGATAGCCAACTGTTAAACGCGATCAGTTTGTTGGTATACTGTGACATCATACTTGGTGAGTGTAAGATGCTAGACAACGTCAGGCTCATACTGGCCTGGGCTACATGATCAGAGAGTTCCTCTATGTATCATGTCATGTGGTCCAGGGAGGAACGTCTGAGGTTATACGCACCAGCATGAACAATGATGGAGCCAGTCCTGTACTTGCTTTGGAGTGACCTGAGTGCATGTGTTATGTGGTGGATCCTGGCACCTGACAGACAGCTCAAAGAGACTATTCCCTTGTTTGGCCTGGTGAGTGGGACATCAGTGTGTGTGACAATAAGTGTCACCTATTACAAGTGTATTAGGTGTGTTGTTTAGCCTGAAGTGCAGTGACTGTGTGGCACACTGACATTGTGAACTATGTGATATGTGGGTATTGTAGTGGGGTAGCAGGTGTTTGTGTGTCAGCTTTGGAGGTCTATACTGCTTGGACAAAGTTTATTTAGAGCCTCTGAGTATGTTTATGTGTGATAATGTGGTTTGATTGCTGTCGCTATAGGTTTATGTGAGACTGATATGCGGTGTGTGTGGTTACCTTCACCACCTGATAGACTGTGCCAGTAATGGGTCGTGAGAGCTCAGCCTCCTGTATGTCTATGTAGTTGCATCTCTCACATATATCTGACTTTGTTAGGAGGAGGAGAGGATTGTCTGTGTACATGAGGCAGATGTGACATTGTGTCAAACTCACAATATTCACCAGCTGGACTGGAGAGTACACACGAAACTGACCCCTGGACCTGCGAGGGTATTAAGATGACATACTCCGTAGCCTGATCACAAAGGATCAGTAGGGTGTTAAGTGTGTAAAAGAGTATAACAGGGATTATTGCTCAGGTTTGTTGGCGCTTTGTAAAGAGTAGCTGAGAAGGAGTCCAGACTGAATCATGGCACCTCCTTCAGCTATATCAAAAATAGCAATGTACACTCATATATGTCTTGAGTCAGGGCCAACTGTACCTGACTGACAATGCCAACATCCTGTCAGACAGACCCATATATACATACCCACCTCACACTGACGATAGTCCCTATCATCATACCAGGAGATATCACATGTAGAATGGCTGAACAGCTCCCCCCAAAGCTAAAAGCATGGCAGAAATTGGAATACATTGTTTCCCAATATGTGTCATGCATGAACTACAGAACAAACAGACCCTGCACCTGAACAGTCTGTTGAGCCTCACCCTCTCCACAGGATCTGGAACCATTGAATGTGTTACAGCAACATATGGCACTCCCCACAAGTGTTGGTGCACAACACACCATGGGAAGTATAGTCCAGTAAGCCTATGAAGTCTGATCTGCAAGGCCATGGAGTCCATCATGGTTGAAGTCTCAAACAGAGCTATTGGAAGCTGACAAACACACATCCCTACCAACTGTGGTATGTTCATGTGCAGATCATGGTTCCCAAACATGCTAGACTGTTTGCAAAGCAGCCACCCAGGACATACATCACTGAACAGAGCTACACAATAGCCCTTTATCAACATCTCAGACACATGTACCCACAAAACCAACAATCTGTGCATAAATATGTGTTGACATATGAAGGAATGTGAATGTGTCCATGGACAGAACACACAAAGTAAGAATTATGGGGTCCTGTTCAAGCTGTGGACACCTTCCAACCCACATGGCTCATTCCTGGAATTGCATAAAACAAAGTGTACACTCATTACCATGACCAGTCTGATGATGTCAGCATCCTACAAATATAGCAGGAGAAGAGAAACCACCCAGTAAAGCATATAGCATGCTGTGTTAATGTGTATCTTTCTAGTATCATAACATTGCTAGATAGGGGTTTGAATCCTACAAATTCTGATTGTGGGGTGTGCGCAAGTTCCTTTGAGAGGAGTGCCCTTTTTGTAGACTGTGAAAACACAATTAAGGAGGTACATTCCTCCTCTTTGGAAAGTCTGATGATGTCAGCATCCTACAAATATAGCAGAAGAAGAAAAACCACCCAGTAAGGCATATAGCGTGCCGTGTTAATGCTTATCTCTCTAGCATCATAGCATAGTTAGGTAGGGGTTTGAATCCTGCAAACAGTGGTTGTGTGTATGTGTGCAAATTTCTTTGAAAAGAGTGCCCTTTTTGTAGACTGTGAGAACACATTTAAGGAGGTACATTCCTCCTTGGAAAGTCTGATGATGTCAGCATCCTACAAATATAGCAGAAGAAGAGAAAACATCCAGTAAAGCATATAGTGTGCCGTGTTAATGTGTATCACACTAGTGTTATAACATAGGTAGGGGTTTGAATCCTGCAATTGCTGAGTGTGTGTGTGTGTGTGAGACACAGTTGGTCAATGCAGTGTGTGTTTTGCTTTTACTATAGTATGACATATCATGATTAGAACAGTATGTGCATTGCACACATCAGGTATCTGCTTGGCAAATAACTATGTGTACATGTGACCTCAATCAGTACATAGGTGTGAAGCCTGCATACTACATGAATACAGTTGTTTCCTTTGACATAATGTGCCGCTGCTTCTCAGATCGTAGGTCACATATGTATGTATGTGACAAGGCCAGCCACTGTAGTGATCTGTGGCCAACATCATCTGTGCCACACACACCCATGACAGTTACCATACAGTAGTGTGAGTGAGGGTACATGCCTGGGGTATATGTCAGACATGTTCATACACAACAATGACTGGCAATAATGGACAGTCATTATAGGTGTACAATAGCCTTGTGGATATGCATTCAGGCCCCTAATGTCTTATGTGATACACTGAGGGACTCCACAATACCTATGGATATGTGGATACCAAGGGACAGATGACATAACACATGGCTGTATGTACACATAGGTACCCAACATACATGTTGAGGGCTACCACCTATGTGGTACTGTCGGGATAGTATGGATAGTAAATGTGGATGACTATGCCATAGTCGGGTTACTGCTATACAGCATGTATCGGACAACAAGTATCTGTCTGTATGATACCCTTGTGCAGGGTATACATACCATCCAGGGAATGCATTGTAGTTCAATGCATGCATTTCCAGATGTGGATGGACAAATGCCTAATGTGTTTGCATGTACCTCAGAGTGCTATATGCCACACAGGTGTGGTCCCAGGAACGGGTGGCGGTCAATACCAATGGTTACTGTGATAGTATAGTACCAGAGGGATCCAACTGTTACTGAGTTCCCTACAACTGTGTGTCATTTGTCAGGACATCATCTGATGATTGGTTATAGTCATGCTGTTGAGGTTGTGTATACTACCAGACTGCAAATCATTGACAGATATGAGCAGTATCACCCACAGCATAGTGTCAACACATGTCAGACACACATGTGTACCCATGTTAGTACATATCCATAGTAGAATGCATACTGGCCATTGAAAGATACTATGAGATGTTAACTATGTGTACAACAGGGTATGTCACACGTCCCATGTGTCCACTAAGCACGTACATGCAGACAGTGCGCACCCACCATGTTCATAGATGTACACCTGCTAATCTGTACTGCACACATCACACACATGCTATCCACTCACTAACACATGCTGGCAACACATTACACTTCAGCCAAGTGGCACATGTGTGGACAATACATACTCAGACCTAACACTGGTGTAAACAATGCTACATTGACAATCAGAGCTTTGATACATAATACCTGCTCAGATATACCTACAAGGATATCATTACACTTTCCTGTTCACAACTTGCTAATATTGCTACACTGCTATTATGTCTTCCTGTGCATCAGCACCATGTTAGCCATGACAGAAGGTGGCACAGGTGTCATCATATGCACAGGGTGTGTTGTTGGTTTGCCAGAGCCTGACATTGACCCATCCAATCGACATGTCTGTGTGTGTGTGTGTGTGTGTGTGTGTGTGTGTGTCTGAGGGACAAAAGTACAGCACGGGCCAATGTTGATGTAATGTGTGTGCTTATGTGTGAGCCCTAGTTGTTTGGTTAATGTGTGCGTGTCTTCATACACACAGCTCCACCATGTGGCTGCCATATATGGGAGGTTGTGGGACAGCCACAGACTGTACCTGCTAGGCTGTACAGATCACTGTCTCTGGCCATGGACATGGTACCTGTGCCTGGCAGGGGTGCTACGGACAGTATCGGGTACCAACCCTGACTGGGTACTATCATCAGAGGCAGAGGTATAATGACTTAACCCATGTCCCTGCTGGGACTGGCCAGAGCCATGTGCACGTGGTCTATTAGGACGGTCAATGGACAGGCCAGCCCTAGCAGTGCTGGGGCTGGTACTGCCACTACGGGAGTGGCTGTGATCTGTGGGCCGTCTGTGACGACTGCCAGCTGTCGCAGTTGCTGGTGTGCGTCCACGTCGACATCTCAACTGTCCCGCACAGTCCCGGCTCATGGAAAACACATTGCAGAGGGCATCTAATGTCTCCCCCCAATGTCTATCAATGACCTCGGTGTAATTCCGGATAGCACCGGCAAGGTCATAGATGCTGTCATTGAAAGCGGTGTAATGGGCCCTCTGCGCCCATAGCCCCTGTTTGGTGTACCGTTCCATACGTGCCTGTGCCTGCATTACAGCCTGGAACATACTGGAGGTTGTTAGACCTGTGTGGGCACATCTGCCAGGGGCACTATGACCAACGGTGCTCCCCCAAGAACCCCTGGACATCCGCCTATGTGGTACCATTCCAAGAATTCAGCTATGGCTGCTGTGAGGGGATGCAAGTGCCATGGGTACCACACTCTCCTGGTCAATGTCAACTGTATACTGTCCCTCGGCTAAGGCCAGTGGTGATGAGGGTTGTATTGGCAGTATGAGTGTGCGCATAGATGTGGCTGGACGCTGTGTACTATTGCTTGGTGGACCAATGACAGACCCTGTCAAACCTTCCTGTGCCAGAATACATGTCTCATCATCTCCACTATTTGTGGCAGTGACTTTAGGTTTCCTGCTGCTTTCAGCCACCCCAAACTCAGCACCTGTGAGAGGAAGACAGGAAACACACTTTACAGTCTGTACATGCTGTTAGCACACATGCACACATGCACACATGAACACATGCACACATGAACACATGAACACATGAACACATGCACACATGCACCCATGAACACATACACACCTGAACACATGCACACACATAAACTCCTCACTACAGCACATACACACATACACACACACACACACACACACACACACACACACACACACACACACACACACACCAGCACTCCAACACATACACAATAATGGGTGAAGGTGGGTGACAGTATCACAAGGCAAACAGTCACCTCACACGTGTCAGCATGCATAATATGTGTTGCTCAAGACCATGCAGTGCAAGGGTAGATGGGCCTATTTACTGACAGTATATATGGCTGTAATGCATGTGTGTAGTTGTTCAGTGATTGACTACACCCTGGAACACAATGTGTACATGGACAAAACATTGCTGTGCAAGTATTCTCAGCTCTGCAATGTCTTGTGCACCATCACTCACAGGTATACATACCATGGCTGCATGTGTTATCTGTGTGCCACATATATTCCCATGTCTGATTACAGTGTCTGTGTCCATAGCAGATAATAGTGTGCACAGGTGTAGCACATGCATGCTATGTACACACACGGGACGAGTGGTGCATGTAGAGGTGAAGGAATCCCAATGCTCTACATGGCCATTGTACAGTGGTTATGGTGAGTGTGGGGCATATTGCAGATATGTAGGTGCCAGCCATGACATGGCATGCTACACGACTGCAACATTAAAAACAAACCAAACCCTTAAACCCAAAGTTGGTTTTTATTTTTGTGGGACCTAATTTAAAATTTAAAAACCCCCTTACAAAAGGA
>NC_056743.1:1635232816-1635256243 GCF_019279795.1 Protopterus annectens | reverse complement strand
GCGTATCTCTGGTATCATAACATAGTTAGATAGGGTTTTAAAACCTGCAATTGCTGAGTGTGTGTGTGACACTGTTGGTCAATGCAGTGTGGGTTTTGCTTTTACTATGGTATGACATATCAGGATTGAAACAGTATGCGCATTTCACACATCAGGTATCTGTGTGTCAAATAAATATATGTACATGCGACCTCAATTAGTACATAGGTGTGAAGCCTACATACTACATGAATACATTTGTTTCCTTTGACAGATTGTGCCGCTGCATCTCAGATCATAGGTCACATATCTATGTATGTGACAATGCCGGCCACTGTAGTGATCTGTGGCCAAGGTCATCTGTGCCACACACACCCATGACAGTTACTATAGAGTAGTGTGAGTGAGAGTACATGCCTAGGGTATATGTCAGACATGTTCATACACAACAATGACTGGCAATAATGGACAATCATCATAGGTGTACAACAGCCTTGTGAATATGCATTCAGGCCCCTAATGTCTTATGTGATACACGGAGGGACTCCACAATACCTCTGGATATGTGGATACCAAGGGACAGATGACATAACACGTGGCTGTAGGTACACATTGGTACCCAACATACATGTTGGGGGCTACCACCTATGTGGTACTGTCAGGATAGTATGTATAGTAAATGTGGATGACTATGCCATAGTTGGCTTAGTGCAATACAACATGTGTTAGACAACAGGTATCTGTCTGTATGATACCCTTGTGTAGGATATGTGTCCCATCCAAAGAATGCATTGTAGGCCAATGCATGCATTTACAGATGTGGATGGACATATCCCTAGTGTGTTTGCATGTACCTAAGAGGCCTATATGCCAAACAGGTGTTGTCCCAGGAATGGGTGGTGGTCAATACCACTGGTTACTGTTATAGTATAGTACTGGAAGGATCCCACTGTTACTGAGTTCCCTACAACTGTGTGTCAGTTGTCAGGACATTATCAAATGATTGGTTATAGTCATGCTGTTGAGGTTGTGTATACTACCAGAATGCAAAACATTGACAGATATTAACAGTATCACCCACAGCATAGTGTCAACCCATGTCATACACACATGTGTACCCATGTTAGTACATATCAAGATGCATACACTCGAGACTCTCCTCAGTATGGAGAATATCGATATCTGTGCAGTAACAGAAACCTGGTTCAAGGCTCCCAAGAGCACCCCAGCACTAACAGGTTATACTTCATACCATGTTTTCCAGCCCCAAAACTCGGACTGAACCACAAAAGGAGGGGGAGTATCCATATTTATCAAAGATACCCACACCTCCAGGTTAGTGACACTGCACAAAGCATCGGAGACCATCCATGTGCAACTAACAGTGGGAAACACTGCCTTTCAGTTTGTAGCCAGCTACAGACCACCCTCCCAAACACAGGAACCTCACTCGGCTTTCCTGAGAACACTGGAGAATATGAAGGTCTCTCCAAACACTATTATATTGGGTGACTTCAACTACCCAAACATCAGTGGGGAAAACTACTCAAGCCCAAACACCCTCACCCAACAGTTCCTAGAATTTATAAACTCAAATGCTATGGAACAACTGGTCACCACTCCCACAAGAGGGGAAAACATATTGGATCTGGTCATCACCAACATGGGGTCTCTATGTTCCACACCAGAGGTATACCCCTCATTGGTAATATCAGACCATAAACAAATCTCACTGGACAGCCATATTCCTTCCCCACCCCTAGCCAAGGAAACCACGGTAAAGAACTTCTCAAAAGCAAACTTCACACTTCTCAAAACTGAGGTGGAATCCTTCAAAGCCCCCGGGCCAGTGGAAAATATGGCCCAAAATGCAGAATCCTTTACAAAAGCATTCTATGGACACCTACAGGAATGCATGGAGAATGCTATCCCAAATAAAACCAAGACTCACTCCTACAAAGGCAGGAGACCTGTCTGGTGGACTCCAGCCATAAATAAGCTATACAACAGAAGGAGAAAGCTACTACATGACAGAGCAAAATCCCAAAAAGGGAAGGCATCACTGATCAGTACTAGCAAGAAACTACAATCCCTCATAAAATCATCTAAGGCCAGCTTCGAAAGAAAAATTGCACAAGACACTAAAGATTATCACAAGGCCTTCTTTAGTTATGTCATGAACCTGGGAGGCAACTCCCAGATATGCTCTGAGTTAGTGCAAAATGACAAAAAATACACTGAACCCACAGACATTGCCAACATCCTGGCAGAAAGTTTCAGTACAAACTTCTCTCCCCCTCCCCCCCAAAAGAGCAAATGTCTATCCCAACAGAGTGTAGCCTTCCTGCGATCACAGATGCACAGGTGAGAGCTGCCCTCTTCAAAGCAAGAAACACAGCATCAATGGGACCAGACAGTGTCCTGGGCTGCGTCTTACATGAGCTCCAAGAAGAACTAAACCCTCATATAAAGTCACTGTTCAATCTCAGCCTTACTACAGGATATGTACCCAAGGAATGGCGTTCAGCAACAGTGGTCCCTCTCCATAAAGGTGGTGCCACAACAGACCCTGGAAACTATCACCCTATAAGCCTGACTAGCCTTGTCTGCAAAGCTATGGAGCGTATCATCATGGAAATCATAAATAAAGACATTGGGGACCTCCAGGCACTGGATCCTACCGAATTCGGCTTCGTTAAGGGCAGATCTTGCCTCTTGAACCTGGTCGACTTCTTTGAAACAGTTATCAAAGCCATAGATGAAGGGAAGGTAGTCCACACAGCCTACCTGGACCTCGCAAAAGCCTTCGACACAATACCCCACTCAGGCATCATAAATAAGCTCACCAGCTTAAATATCAATCCCTATGTCACAAGATGGGTTGCAAACTGGCTCAGGGATAGAACTCACATGGTCAGAATAGCAGGTGCCATGTCAGACTCTAAACCAGTTACAAGTGGTATCCCACAAGCTCAGTCCTGGGACTTCTCTTGTTTGGTATATATTTATCTGAGGTACAGGCTAACACGGGTGAACCATGGCTGACCAAGTTCGCAGATGACTGCAAACTGGGTGTTGTAATCGACTCTCCGGCTGACACAAGCATCCTCCAAAAGGGTCTCACAAAGATGGATAACTGGTGCCAGAGCCATGGCCTAAAGCTAAATGCCAAAAAGTGCATAGTCATCCCCTTTGGGAAAAACAAAGTGCCCACAAATTACCACATAGGTGGTAATCCATTAAATACATAAGAAGTAATTAGGGACTTGGGGACCCAAGTAGATAGCAATCTCTCCTTTGACAATCACATTTCCAAAGTGGTTAGAAAGACCTTCTATATAGCCGAACTTATCATGAAAAGGTTCACATCTAGATCAAGAGAGGTTATTGTGCCCCTCTACTCATCACTTATCAGGCCCATAATTGAGTACAATGCCCCATTTGAGATGTACCTTAACTGACACCTTCAGCAACTGGAAAGACCCCAAAAGTATCTCACCAAGAGGATCAAGGGGCTCAAACAGATGCCCTATGCAGTTCGGCTAAAGAAACTCCAGCTCTACTCAGTAGCGTACCGCCTACTCAGAGGCGATCTGTGTCTGACGTATAAAGCCATGTCCAACCCAGAATTAATGGACATGCTTCACTTCAGGAAATCCAAATCTCTTAGAGCTACACGCTCCAGGGACTTGAACCTCAGCACAGAAATAAATAGGATATGCTGGAGGGACAGATTCATATCCCAGAGGCTCCCTTCACTCTGGAACAAAATCCCAATCCATGTTAGGCAGAGAACCTCACTGACCCTCTTCAAGAGAAATCTTGATGAGTGGATGAGAGATCGTAAGTTTACCCCTGGGATCTCTTCTGTGTCCGTGCTTGACAGAGGTACAGTAAA
Organism: Protopterus annectens; assembly: GCF_019279795.1. Taxonomy (NCBI): domain Eukaryota; kingdom Metazoa; phylum Chordata; order Ceratodontiformes; family Protopteridae; genus Protopterus; species Protopterus annectens. Next base: position 1,635,252,366 of record NC_056743.1, on the reverse strand, counting down.
CTAACTTTAAAAGGGCTACCTTCTGTGACCTACTATACAGAGGCACAGTCAACTAATCTAAAAGGGTGATAAAAGCCAAATGCACTCTGTCTAGGCTTATAAATGCCCCAGGGCAGATAGCCTAGTATCAACCTATGAACCTATGAACCTATATCTGTAGTAGAATGCATACTGGCCATCGAGAGATACTATGAGATGTTAACAATGTGTAAAACAGGGTATGTCACACATCCCATGTGTCCACTATGCACGTAAATGCAGACAGTGCACACCCACCATGTTCACAGATGTACACCTGCTAATCTGTTCTGCACACATCACACACGTACTGTCCACTCACTAACACATGCTGGCAACACTATACACCAGCCAAGTGGCACATGGCTGGACAATACATACTCAGACCTAACACTGGTGTAAACAATGCTACATTGACAATCAGAGATTTGATGCATCATGCCTGCTCAGCTATACCTGCAAGGATATCATTACACTTTCCTGTTGACAACTTGCTAATATTGCTATGCTGCTAAAATGTCACTGTGTGCATCAGCACCATGTTAGCCTATTCCTGCATCAATGTTACAGATGACAGGAGGTGACACAGGTGTCATCATATGCACAGGGTGTGTTGTTGGTTTGCCAAAGCCCGACACTGACCGATCCAATCAACATGTCTCTCCATGTGTGTGCGTGTGTGTGTGTGTGTGTGTGTGTGTGTGTGTGTGTGTGTGTGTGCGTGAGGGACAACAGTATAGCATGGGCCAATGTTGATGTAATGTGTGTGTGTGTATGTGTGAGCCCTAGTTGTTTGGTTAATATGTGTGTGTCTGCAAGCACACAGCTCCACCATGTGGCTGCCATATATGGGAGGTTGTGGGACAGCCACAGACTGTACCTACCAGGCTGTACAGATCACTGTCTCCGGCCATGGACACAGTACCTGTGCCTGGCAGGGGTGCTACGGACAGTATCGGGTACCAACCCTGACTAGGTACTATCATCAGAGGCAGAGGTATGTCGAGTGGACCCATGTCCCTGCTGGGACTGGCCAGAGCCATGTGCACATGGTCTACTAGGATGGTCAATCGACAGGCCAGCCCCAGCATTGCTGGGGCTGGTACTGCCACTACGGGAGCGTCTGTGATCTGTGGGCCATCTGTGACGACTGCCAGCTGTTGATGTTGCTGGCATGCATCCGCGTCGACGTCTCACCCATCCCGCATGGTCCTGGCTCATGGAAAACACATTGTGGAGGGCATCTAATGTCTCCCCCCAACGTCTATCAATGACCTCGGTGTAATTCCGGATGGTACCGGCAAGGTCACGGATGCTGTCATTGATAGCGGTGTAATGGGCCCTCTGCACCCTTAGTCCCTGTCTGGTGTACCGTTCCATATGTGCCTGTGCCTGCATTACAGCCCGGAACATACTTGAGGTTGTAAGACCTGTGAGGGCATGTCTGCCAGGGGCAATACAACCAGCGGTGCTTCCCCGGGAACCCCTGGACATCCGCCTATGTGGTACCATTCCAGGAATATGGGTATGGCTGCTGTGAGGGGATGCAAGTGCCATGGGTACCACAGTATCCTGGTCAATGCCAACTGTATGCTGTCCCTCGGTTAAGGCCATTGGTGATGAGGGATGTATTGGCAGTATGAGTGTGCACATAGATGGGGTTGAACGCTGTGTACTGTTGATTGGTGGACCAACGACAGACCCTGTCAAACCTGCCTGTGCCACAATACATGTCTCATCATCTCCACTATTTGTGGCAGTAACATCAGGTTCCCTGCTGCATTCAGCCACCCCAAACTCAGCACCTGTGAGAGGAAGACAGGAAACACACTTTACAATCTGTACATGATGTTAGCACACATGCACACATGAACACATACACACATGCACACATGCACACATGAACACATGCACACAAATACACTCCTCACTACAGCCGATACACACACACACCAGCAATCCAACACATACTCAATAGTGGGTGAAGGTGGGTGACAGTATCACAAGGCAAACAGTCACCTCACGTGTCAGCATGCAGAATATGTGTTGCTCAAGACCATGCAGTGCGAGTGTAGACAGCCCTATTTAATGACAGTATACATGGCTTTGATGCATGTGTGTAGTTGTTCAGTGATTGGCTACACGCTGGAACACAATGTGTACATGGATACAACATTGCTGTGCAAGTATTATCAGCTCTGCAATGTCCTGTGCACCAACACTCACAGGTATACATACCATGGCTGCATGTGCTATCTGTGTGACACATAGATTTCCATGTCTGATTACAGTGTCTGTGTCCATAGCAGATAATACTGGGCACAGGTGTAGCACATGCATGCTATGTACACACACGGGATGAGTGGTGCATGTAGACATGAAGGAATCCAAATGCTCGATATGGCCATTGTACAGTGGTTATGGTGAGTGTGGGACATATTGCAGATATATCGGTGCCAGCCATGACATGGCATGCTACACGACTGCAACATTAAACACACCACACTTACCCAATGTGTGTCATGTGACCTATACACCCAATAGCATTCCAAGACATATATGTGTCACTTTGTGCAGATGGCGACTGCTATGCATATTGTGTATACTGGCATATGTAAGCACACACACAACATGCTATGCATATTGTGTATAGGTGCATATGTTTGCACACACACAGCATTGAGGTGCAAAGCAATTACTGCCATGTGTAGTACTGTGGTCACTGTAACTGGATGGGGTGTAGTGCCATGAGCCATCATCATCATGCATCATGTGGTCACTCACGGCTACTAATGTGTGACAAACCACTGCCTAGCATGCTGTACCTGAACTGCAATGCTGTGGCTATGTTCACAATTACATAGCCATGTTGTACATAGGTGTGTGGGTGCCCAATAGGGAGCATTGCCTAACATGACTGTGTTATGTGTTGAAGAGTGTTGCACAGCCCCATGATAGGCCTCTACCCCTGAGGTTTATCATATGTGTGTGGATGACATGTGGGATACTGAAGTGTGACCTTACAGCAGGTGTGTGGTAATGCCATATGTAGCATGTTGAGGTGTACTACGTATGATAAACGTGTTATGTTGCGTACAGCCGTAGCAAATATGCCTATCCAATGTGCAGTACGGTGTTGCCACAACTGTGTCTGATGCTCTGTGTATTGCATGTCATTGAGGCAGCTACTGACATTACTGAGCTTTGAAACGTCTTACAGCAAACATGCACAGCATGCATTATGCGTAGGTGTGTTACGTGTACATGGCCTACACCTCAACTATGACATGCACATTTCATTACCAACATTGCAGTTATACCACACTCACCAGCATGGATCATCTGCCCTGCTGTCACACCAGAGGGACCTACGAGAATATGAGAGAGTTCTTCAGTGGCCACAACTGTGGCATTGCTACTGTGGGTTTGCTAAACTACAGTAGAACAACAGTTGACAGTCACAGGTGTACAGATAATATTCCAAACATCAATATTGCACAACACTAGGCAGTGCAACTGCTAAACACACAGTACACATCTCACGTAGACATAATCTATCAATACAGGTAGCTGCAGTCTACAGATAGGGCATGTTACCTGCATGCTCCATGTGAACATGCTGGGTGGCTCCGACCTCCATGGTGACAAGAGTCTGTGGGAGTTGCTGTTGTTGACCAGGATCCACCTTGCTTAGGAGCAGCTCCTCCACTCTGGTGAGGGGGGATGAATGGATACCCCACCACCTGTGGCAAGCTGTTGTTTCTGGATATCAGATGCATGCCGCCGGACATGTCTAATTAAATCACTGCAGTGATGGCGTACCTGCTCATATGTCCGGTTATGCATGCCTATGTCATTTACCCGATGAACAAGATCTTGCCACAGTGCAGTCTGCTCATGCTGGTGTTGGCTGCTTCTGGAAAACAACAGTGTGTAGTGCTGCACCAGGCTTTGCTGGATCACCTCTTCTTCCTCTGCTGTGTAAGAAGGGATACGTTGGTGAGCCATCAGGCTGAAAGAGAAATGAACAATATGTGTGAGTGAGTCGTGTGGCACACTTTACACCCTTAACCACAGATATCACTTCACTGCCATATATACCATCGGTTTGTCTGTCAGAGGATACACACGTTCAATACCACATATTGGTTCTCAGGCCACACCTGACTAACAGTGCCTGGCACACTCTCTATATCAAACCACTATACAACAGTACCCGGCACATTGTTTGTGACACAATGCACAACCTCGCCACAGGGGTATATATCAAGCTAATGCACAGACAAAGATGTCATCCATTGCAATGAATGTAAAGTACAGTTACAGTAGTACTAGTAAGCCACCCTAGTCGTTGATGCCATAGCCCTGCCTAACATATGTGCACAGTTGTTAATATAGGTGGCATACTGCTGTAACAGAGTATATATGTTGCTAGATACACACGTATACCCTGTAACACACATATGATTGCGGCCATGGTACAGGCATAATTACACACACATAAGACAAACATGCAACACACCACTGTATGCCAACACAGATGAGCTTTACCTGTGTACCATACAGTACTGTGTGCCACTACTTACAAACCCTTATGCCTGAGTTATGTCCTCTGTGCATACTACAGGAAACACACAAGACAGTGTTTCCAAGCAATGTGAACACACACCATACTGTGCTGTTTAGGCCTACAGCTTCAGGTAGTACTGCAGTTCATATGGGAGTCGGATTCACCAACAGTACCACTCACTAAGTGTATTGCTTTAGCCTACAATGGGACACCACAGTTGTCAACAAGGAACTACGTCACATCATATGCCATACTACTATGTCTGCCTAACAATAACATACACATCTTTTGCTGGCCTCACAGCTAGGATAGACACTACCATGTCAGATACAACTTCACACTATGCTATCACACCTTTACAGACCTTGCACACATTCAGCTTTACACTTATTCAACCTCACATAGCAGTTATTGCATTGAGTACATGTGTGAGTGCATAGTGTCATAGGTAGGTGAGATGCTATTGGCACTAGGGCCTACAGCTGTCTAGCCATATTCTACCCTGGCCTTTGCCACACATGTACTTTGATTTCACTTGTGCCTGTCAACCAGAACCACAGAGGGGATTACTGGGGTGTATTACCAATCTCCCAATCATCAGGGGTATTTATGACAACTGCTAATGAGGAGCCTAGTTTGCTATTGCTAAGTGGTCTATTCCAGAGTATGGCATATCTTTGAGATAGGAAACTATCCCTCCAGCATGTGCTGTTTAGTGAGCTGATGAGGTTTACGGCCCCAGAGCATGTAGCCCAGAGGGATTGTGATATGTTGCCATGGTGGTTGTCACACAGCTATGGGTCTGACATACCTCTGCATGTCCGGCAGAGGTCACCTCTGTGTGGGCAGTATGCAATACAGTCTAGCTGTGGTTTTGTGAGTCTGTCTGCATAGGGAATCTGTTTGAGGCCTGTATTACCCTTTGTGAGGTATGTCTGTGGCCTTTCCACTTGTTGTAGTTGTCATGTGAGATACATACCACACGTGGAATTGTGATGAGTAGAGGGGAACACTGACCTATATTTCCCTAGATGACACACCTGTTGTCATGACACATACCACATAGACAGATTACAAGTCTAGTGTGGTACTGTCTTTATCAAAGGAGAGGCTACTGTCCACCTGTGTCCCATGTTCCCTTATCACACCTTCAGTGTTAGGTAGATTTCTACCTATGTGATAGTTAATGGGTACAGTGTTTTAGAAAGGAGGAATGGCACTGCAGTATCAGCACTTGTCTACAGTCCATGCCTTGGTCACCACACACCTGTTGCAGTACATATGACCCCATGTCTCTCTCTCTCTCTCTCTATATATATATATATATATATATATATATATATATATATATATATATATATGTATATATATATATATATATATATATATATATATATATATATATATATACATATCCATACACATACATGTACACATCCACACATCCATTGCTGTACATACATATAGGCACATGTACAGTCCACCTTATGGTGGGGATATCACTTATGCAACAGTTGTGGGATGTATAGTTATGTGATTATATTGCACAGTGTTGTGCAGAATGCATTTTGGTGACCTCAGCCCATGTAGATTTAGCAGGCCTCACTGGCTGTAACATAGCAGATCTGACAAATCAGTCCGACAGCGTTTAATCACCACATGACATATATCAGCACTGCATGCTGTTTTCTATGCCTCACACTACGACTTACATAGATATATGCACATAACATCCTTCAACGACATATATGTGTCCACCCTTCACTAACAGTTGCAGTATGTCCCTTGCCCTATGCACATGTGCAGATACAGATAGATACATACTGCTGCCACATATGGATGATTTGCAGTGTGTAGAGTACTCTTCAGGAACATCTACTATATGCCGGCACATACATATGAGTTACATACCTTACCTTTGTTTTCCCTGCTCCGTCTGTTGTTACTGTTTTGTTGTTGTTTTTTTTTTATTTTGGTTGTTTGTTTTGGGATTTCTCTGTCTGTTTCTGTTTCTGTTTCTGTCTCTGTTTCTGTCTCTTTTCTCTGTGTCTCTGTCTGTGTCTCTGTTTCTCTCTCGCTCTCTATCTCCCTGTTCCTGCAATGATATTATTGTATGTGTGGACAGCAGGTACAGTCTTTTTTTCTAGGTATCTGCACATGTGCATGTGACAGCCTCTGCACCAATTGCTGCCCACCATTCAGTAATTGCATGCAGCCTGCTGTGTGGTGATTGCAGTACTCACTGTGATTGCAACCCACTGCTATAAAATGCTAGGTTAGGTAGGTGTAGCCCTTTCAGCTTTCCAAGATGGGGCCCATGCTTGTTTGCTCTGGACACCATTGTGTCAGTCAGAAGGTTGGTATATGTCTCTTATCTGAAGCTAGGGTTGTAGCCAGTGATATGCATGTTGTACTCAAACCTGAATGTTGCTGCTTCCAGTACACACTTCTCAGTGTAGACATTACTCACCCCTCCAAATGCTAAGATAGGATACATAGGAGTATGTACTTTCTTTCTGAATTAGACAATTAACTGCCATACAAATGTGGTTATTGCAATGTATTCCTGTGACACATGCACTGTTTGCGTACTGCTATACTGTAATTATCAAATTACTCACTTCTGAACAGTTTGTGGTTTGCTTATGTTGACATTAGCACAGGCTGCTCAACATAACTGGACATATTTCAGTACTGAGTATGCTTACCTGCACCCTTGTTTTTGCCTGAATACACAGGTATGTTGTACCTTTGGGTAGGAGTGCAGAACTGCAAAGAGCATTTTTTATTATCGTGTGAGGTTTATCTTGCTGAACATACAGGGTTGCTGTGTACCTGTTAGTCTATCAAGGCAAGTAGGCTGTCTGCATAGCTCCCACCTGTGGACATATCCAGATGGTAGCTAGAGGTTAGCCTATTATTCTTTGTCTGTGCACCACACCAGTCTTTTCAGCACTGGCACAATGGCATTGTCACAGTTGGTTGCTAGCAGTACATGGCTACATCCTGTGATATTTCTGTGTTGTACTCCTATATAAGGGCATGCTTGTGGAACTCCTTCCAAAGCTATTTGCAGAGTGTGTAACAGCAGGAATGCTGATATGCCTGTGTGTTTCTGCCTCTGCCAGGCCTCAGATACTCTCAGGTATATATTTGAATGGCCTCAGTGAAAGGTACATATAAGTGAGATACACCTGCAATATATTACAGACATATTGCAGTTGGGACTTTCTTGGGAATCAGAGCATATGTATTACCACACCTTTTCTGACGTGCAAGCAGTGTCTACTCTCACCTATTGAAATTATTCATTAAGTGTGATTCCCCACTTTTCCTTCTAATGTTAGTACTTTTCAGAGTAATTCAGAGGGGCACAGCTAACATTTGTTTACAAATCAGGGACATCCCTGTAAAGCAGTCACAGTTTGGGAGTCTGGCCTCTGCCCTATTAAACTTTGCCAGTGTTTATCCTGGTCTGATACTGTGTGGTGTTTGTAAGGTGCTACTGTAACATTATTCCCCGCTAGAACGGCTGGTTCTCTTTTCACAGTCATGTCATGCAATTCCACAACAACTGCTTGCAAAGGCCAACAGAACAGGATTTGTGTTATGCTATTCCTAAATTCCATTTCCATTCCCTCATTGTAATGCATGATATATTTATTTCAGCACCACGTTATTTATATATTTGCTGTGGCTTAGTGGTAATTTATGCAGTCTATTGTGTCAATGGTCTGGGGTTCGAGACTGGCAGAGGTTTTTTGTTTTGCTGCTGAGCAGAACAAGGGCCCTGACATAGAGTGACTAAGGCACATTTAAGCAGTTATAAGCGGGATTGTGTGGGTTTACGTGACACTTAGCGATGCTTAGCTAAGCGCACACATGAGCATACTCGCTTAAACCCACTTACTACTGCTTAAAAGTGCTTACTCCCACTAACCCCCACGCTAATTTCTTTTAAAGAAAAGAAAATGGGGAGATAGGAAAGTGGTGAAAAAGGGGGCACAAAGAGGGACAGACAGTATGTAAACAAGCTCGGGATGTGGAGGACAGGTGTAGGGAAGGTCCATAGCTGCCCATTTGTTTACCAGCAACATCTGTGCATATGCAATAAATTTGGAGTGATATTTGAAACCTTCCACCCCTGGGACAGGGGTGAGGACAACAAAGTCTGTTGTACTGCCAATTATAATTATCAGTTTACATGTCCAGCGGACATGTGTGCGAAATAGGCAGCTATGTATGGGGTGTAATTTTTTTGTGGGTACAGATTGCCCTTTTTTTTTTTTTTTCCAGGTGAGAGTGGAAAGTGAAGTAGAGGAAGTAGGTATGTTTGGGGAGGTAGGTTGGGGAGGTTAACAGACAAGACAAACTAGACACATACAGGGGCTGTGTATGACACATGGTTTGGGTGAACACAATTGAAGGGGACGGATGTTTGGAAATCGCAAGCCCATGAGCCCACAGATGGTAACAGTGGAACTGAGATTCCCACCCATGGGCAGTCACCACTGCACCTTCACAGCCCCGAGGGTGGCTGTGCTGGGGGCTGCGTAGGATGGGCAGGCTCACCCATGAGACGCGCCACTCTCACCTCGAGCTGGCATAGGGGATCAGCGACTGAACCCTGGCTCTGCCTACGCACCACAGCCTGGACTCTTTGAAGGGTGACAGGTGGCCCTTCTCCACCCACACTTGCATGGGAGGGATGAGCCCCATGCCCTGCAGTGCTTACATCTGAAGGTGGCACAGGACCAATGGAGGAGGAGAGCCCGGGCTGGGCACCGGACCTGCTGGTGCCAGGTGCACTCGCCAGCTGAGGAGGGACAGGTGGGTCTTCTGGGACCTGCCCTCCCATACGTTCTGTGATTAGGTGTGTTTAATTACAACATAAACAACAGCATTCCAGATTAGTTGTAACAGCATGCAGTAATATTCCCATTAACCCAACACACCAAGGTTCCATCAGTTGAACAGCAAGCATAACACATGCATATATTGAACGACAGTAGATATTCCAACAGCATGCAGGGATGATTGGTAGCAAAAGGCCACCATGATTGTAGTGTTTGAACAGGGCACATGCATCAAAGTGAATGCAAATATTTATAGAACAATAGGACATATGTCCCAACAAATATTTGAGATTACACATACCCATTGAGGTGTGGAATTGCATGGTTTATGCACATACAGTAGGGTGTAGAAGGAAACCTCAATTAACATCTTATAAGTACTTTTAGTCTACACTACATTCCTAGTGACTGCAAGTTTATATCCCCGACATGTATTATTACACTTGCCAACATGCATTAGGTTGTGTAATGGGTTTGGCTAGTTCAATATATACCTGACCTATATCTGACATACTGTCCATGATGAAGATGTTACTGCTACATATTTCTTGATTTCATTTATATTTCTTTATCTACATATCTGGATGTGTTCACATGACATTTTCAGTTCAATTTGTACAGAACCCTACATTTCTTGTAGCACACTCACATTTCTGGGGAACAAATTAACAAGCTACTTGTGTGCCAGATTTACTTATGCATGCCAGCCAGTAACTGACTGTTGAGGACTGTATATATGCTTCACAGCTACTAGCACTTTCATCACCCACTTTAGATGGGACTGCAGTTGCCAGCACTTATTAAAACAGTACTATTTGTATAATGCAAGGGTAAAACAACATTTCAAAGTAAGTGACACAGACACACTTCAGGTTTTATACCTTTATTAATTACATTACACACTTTTCCACAGGCTCGCTCCTTTATTTGATATAACAGTGCATATGGAAGACATATTCAAGACATATTATACCTTTATTAATAGGTTAGAACACTCTTTTTCAGGCTCGCTCACTTATTTTATATAACAATACCTGCAGAGATATTATTCCGGACATATTTTACCTTTCTTAATGGGTTACTACACTCTTTTTTTCTGGCTCTCTGACTTTTTTATACGACAGTACATGCAGAGGACTTATTCAGGGCATTTTATGACTGTATTATTGGACTACAGCACTTTCTTTCATGCTTTCTCCCCTATTTTATATAACAATACATGCAGAATAATCACTAATCTGCCTGGTGGCGCAGCCTTAGCAGCCTATCTGCATAGGCTTGCTGATTCGCAGCACGGTCACCTGCAGCTGTGAAGTAAATGAAGAGATATTGAGACATACCTATCCATTATACAGAATCAATTATCAATTCTTACATACTGCATTCCATGGCTACCTACTCAGTTGTGGGGCATCTTGCATCCCAAGGGCCTCCTGTATCCATTGGTTCAGGCGGTCCTGCTTCCGTCTCTTCAGGTCTGCATAGTGGTGACGGACCTGTTCACCAGTCCGAGGAACTCCTGTGGCACTGGTGAGGTCATGAGCTAACCGGTTCCAAGCCTCTGCCTTGTACTCCATCCCTTGGAACTGGCCCTGCAGGAGTCTTGACTCATGATGGTGGATAAGGAGCCAAACAATGTATTTTGACTCCTCGATGCCCCAATGTTGCACTCGGAAGCATGTACCCTCTCCAGCACCAGCCATTCTAACTGCAGATGTGAGCCACAATCAGTTCTGGCGAGTATTCCTGCCTATGGGGCTTATATATGCCACATTTCCCGCACTTTTTTGTGATTGGCCATTTTTGAAAATTCTTGGCTGACTGCAGACCTGCTTAGTAATGATTAATCTACCATTTCTAAGTATATGTATGTTAACAGTGGCTGTTTCCCCTAAGCTGTCATGCCTTACTGGTTCAGTACTTTGATGATGGTGCACAGAATCCTGGGTTCGAACCTTGTCATTCATTTTATTTTAATACTGTGCAGACAGGCTAGGGGGTGTGGCTGTGTTTAAGCAACTTTGTTCTACGTTGCTCCACATTGCCCTATGGTGCCCTGGCTGGTGCGGCGTGCATGTCTGTGCAAACAGATTGCGCTGGTTAAACTGCTATTTAACTATGGGCAACTCTATTGCACTGGGTAAAGCGCTATTTACCTCTGGGCAACTCAATTGCACTGGGTAAAGCACTGCTTAACTGCGAGCACTTATATATCAGGATCCTTTAAAAATATATATTTTCTTCACTGATACATAAGCCATTTCACTGCTTTTTACTAATATTTTAATCATATATGTCAGGTATTATTTCATATACTGATTTAAAACATAAATAAGAAGGAGAGTGGTGGGACTCGAACCGTGAATGCCTCCTCTTTGTGCGAACGCTCTACCATTTTGCTGTTGCTATTTGGTGCAATTTGCATATACATTCTTTCATATGCTCTTCCATGTCTGAATTGTTAGCTGCAGCTAAGCAATGGGCATACCCGCGCACACACACGCAAATACGGGCAGCTATTTCGGGTATTTAAAAAAAATAAAATTAATGTTTTACTTTTTATAACTGTGATGGGGGTTTACAATGTCAGGGAGTGTGGTGTTGCGGGAAAGGACATTTGAGCGGACTCGCTCTTGTGTGTTTTCATTTTACTTTTTGAACCCTTGCAGGGGCGTGGACATTTAGACTGCTCGGCAGTCGGACACACCCCCTGCTTTCCAACATGGTCCGTGTAAGACTTATGGTTGAGTCAGCATGCCCTCATGAATATTCATGGCACACTGATGTCATACCTTTCAACTGCAGTCTCCGAGTAAGACTTATTAAGTCTTACACGGAGGATTCGTGAATCCGAGGGTTAATATCTGTTGTAAGGATTAAGACACATTATTAGATTTGCATTACAGTGAGTTGTGAAGAACAGATAGTTTTAGAAGGTGATTAGTATTTAGGACTATAGATATCTGTGGACAAAGTATGTTGTCTGTTTAATATTTTTGTAGGGACTGAGAAACATTATTGGACTACTTATTATTGGAGGGGGTAGACATGTGAAAGACAGGTAGTTTAAAAGGTAGCTAGTATTTATGACTATAGATATCTGTGGGTGATGTATCTTAGCTAATTCTAAGATTATTGTTTTTACATTGATTGCAAAGGGCAGACTGAGACTATTAAGACCAATCTGAATTTGTGTATTGAATATGCATTTCTTATATATGTGAGAATTCTAATTCAAGTGGCATGACCTGAGTCACAAAACCTTCTATCTTTATTGACCTGTCCAAGACATTTATATGCGTAATCTAGTATTGTGAACCATATATTTCAGTCAGTGGTAACACTGAAGTTGTCAGGAAAGATGTCTTCTGCTAGTTCACAAGCCTTCATTCCCATAGAACATTTATTTTATTTATTTTACATTTGTTAACCGGGATGGTCCGACTGGATACATGTCCTTTTTCAGCGTAGGCCCGGGAAGAAAAGCTCCAACATAATACATGGTGATACAGTTCTTCTCTACCTAACCATATAAAAGCTGATGTGAACCATAACTAAATACTGGAGCCATTAATGTTGTACTATTCTGCAGTCAGATAGCTGGGTGTAAAGCTGAAACAAATCAATGCAGTATACTGATGAGACCCTCATACTGTGTTGAGCTAATAGCATGATGACATTAATTGAGACTTTAATGTCAGGCTGCAACATATTTGTTGACTGTGTGAATAAAAGCAGACTGCTCCTCAGTGAAAAAATACCAAGGTTGTATACTCTGAAAATCAAAAAGATGAAAATAAAAGTATCACAACTGAAGGTATACTGGGACATCAGTATCCAAAGAGATATTTCTTAATGTAATGAAAAGAAATGCATACAGACCATCAAATTATATTTTAAAACTATGCAGACATTATCATAAAACATTTTACAATTATTATTATTATTATTATTATTATTATTATTATTATTATTATTATTATTGTTATTATTTCCATTTTTTCCAGTGGAGACTTCCAGTTGCACTGTACCATTTTTTTCAGGACTGGCCTTATAGAATTACCAAAAGAAAAATAGTTAATTGCAAATTAGAACTTTGATGTATAGGTGTAGATACACAAAATGAAACCAGATTCATAAAAAAACTTGTGAAACTTAATAAAATAAGCAAAAACACAGATGAAATACGATGTACAATTACTCAGACTGTATTAATTGCAAAGTTTCTTAAAAGAGTAAATTGTGATATGTAATCTACTAGAGAATGAACACAGGAATAATACTCATATTAGATTTTCTAATAATAGCACATTCCCAGCTTTTATCTCTAAATATTCTTCAAAATATAGAAATAGGTTGAATGGATACCACATTCTAGTGGTTTGTAACAGAAATTTTTAAAAGCATACAAGATGACAGAACCATATTACAAGAGAAATTATTTTGACTATAAAATATCATAAAAATTCTGTAACTTTGATATTAAACAAATACAGCATGAAGAGTATAGGTACACTGAAGGTATATCTAATCTCCAAATCACCCTCACTAATCCAATATATTCTTAAATGTTAGTGTTTGTAATCAAAACATCATAGTTTGCCTTCCTCATCCCAGCCTTTGCTTGCATTCCATCATATGTATTGTCCCCTAATTATTTTGTATATTTAGATGTATTGCAATGGTGTGTATGTGGAGCTTTTGTCTTGTGGCATATTCTGAAAATGTGTTGGGCTTAATATGGCTAACCTGATTAACAATACGTTAGTAAATAAATATAGTAATGTATGAACAATGTCAAAGTCAGCAGAACAGAACAGAACGCCATCTGGTTGTCATATTCCAAAATAAATTCTGTGCAATCTATGCTTTCCAAAGTGTGGCAAGGAGGTTGATTTTAAGTAATCTGAGCTCCCAGATGTTCTTAGAGGTAGAACAGTATTTTTTTTTAATGATTATTGCTTTAAAGGCCAACATATGCTTGTATATAGGTCTACTAGATACGATAAAAAAAATAAAATAAAAAAATGTCAATGTCCCTTACGTAGACAATAAAACACTGGTGATGAAAACGTTAGCACATAAATATGCATGCACAGATGGTATTTCTCTGACATGCAAATGCGACAAAAAAAAATGCAAAAATGAAAAAACTTTTACATGGGGTAAGGCTCTCTGCCCCCCCCCCCCCCCACACACACACACACACACACATTGGGTGTGCTGCATCACCCACATGCCCTGCTAAAAAAAAAAAAAAAAAAAAAAAAAAATCTCTTGTTTTCCCACCTTACTGAACTAGAGTAGTCCAGTTTCAGAGTTGCTGATCCCTGGGCTTTGTTTTTAGTTCCTGTTACTGATCCATTGCCTTATTAGGAAGGAGGGAAGTTTCTTTGCTTACCAGTGGGAGTGGGAAGCACTGAGCAGCCTTTTGTCCGAATTGGTGAAGTTTCAACCAGAAACTAGTAGCCCATTGGTCGTTTTGGGCCAATTCCTAGCTCCTTGCAGCCCCCTGCTATAAAACACACTAAACACGATTTTCCAGCTTGTACCAACTCAGCACAGATCCTCGTGGTGGCCTGCAGAGTGATCCAAGCAGCAGAGAGCTAAAGAGTGACTTTCTACCAGATATAAGTATTTTTGTGGCTTTCCCACTGTTATTAAGCTAGCGACTGCATTTCGCCTGTTTTACTGCTACTTTAAGTGATTTCTGCATTTTACACTGTTTATTGCACTTTAAGTTACTAATTGTTGCAAATTGTTTCTGTAGGCTACACACTAAAGTACGCTAGCCGATTTACAGCATTTATAGCATTTACTGTCTGTTTTTTCCTTATCTCTGTAATAAAACAAAAAAATCTCTTGTTTTCCCGCCTTACTGAACTAGAGTAGTCCAGTTTCAGAGTTGCTGATCCCTGGGCTTATTTTAGTTCCTGTTACTGATCCATTGCCTTATTAGGAAGGAGGGAAGTTTCTTTGCTTACCAGTGGGAGTGGGAAGCACTGAGCGGCCTTTTGTCCGACGGTGAAGTTTCAGCCAGAAACTAGTAGTCCATTGGTCGCTTTGGCCAATTCCTAGCTCCCTTCCGCCCCTGCTATAAAACACGCTAAATGCGCGTTAGTGCGATTTAGCGCGGAGTTGCCACTGTTGCACACAAGAGCAGCGGCGGTTAAACAAGGTTAAACTATTCAGGCCATCTAAATTCCACTCTTCAAATTTTCCTTAGAACTACCTTCCTCGAGCTGTACTGCTGATCTAACCAGCATATCCTATAACTGAAAAGTTCATCTCACTTGATTCCCAAGTAGACTATTCTCATCTGTAAAGCCTAGCACTTACTCCTACAGTACTTGCACCTTGATAAAGCACTCTTATTATAGATAGTACCCCACCAGCCTAAAACCCACTTCCCCGGAGTCCTTTGAAAGTCTCTTTATCTACTACTTCTAGTATGTCGAGGATCAGTTGCTAGTGTCCTCTCCAGCTCAACTGGTGAACCTGAATATTGAGGCAATGTTACAATTGCCTCATGTACACAGACAATCCTCTCCTTCTCCCACAAAACACAAATACATGCGAGAGATGCAACTATACGGCCAAACTGGAGGCTGAGCTCTCTCAACATAGGACTGGCAAGACCAGACAGGAGGAGAAGGTAACCACACACAATACATACCCAGTCACACATGGTACCATCACAACTTCAAATCATACACATACTCACACAAAGACATACTCAGAGGCTCTGATCAGAAATTTACCAAAACAGCAGAGGCCACCAAAGCAGACACCCAAACAACTACCACCTCACGATCCAACACATGCAACACATAGACCACACAGTCAGAGTGTCAAACAGTCACAGCCCTTAAGGCCAAACAAAATGCCAGACACACTTGTCATTGGTGATTCCATAGTCAGACACACTGACGTCCCGCTCACCAGACTGAGTAAGGAGAAGGTCACAGTAAGCTGCCTGTCGGGCGCTAGAATCCGTCACATAAAGCAAGCACTCTTGTCTCTCAACAGCAGGTACAAGTACGACTCAGTCATTGTCCACGCTGGTGTCAACGACCTGAGACGTACCTCCTTGGACTACATGAAAAGGGACATCGAGGAGCTCTCTGATTATGTAGCCCAGGCAGGTATGACAATGACCTTGAGCAGTATCCTACCTTCACCTAGAATGATGCCACAATACAGTGATAAGATGATCAGCTTTAATAATTGGCTTAAATTCTGGTGTCATTCAAAGGGGATCCAATGTCTGTCTGCCTGGGATGACATGCTGGACAAGCCACGCTGCTTAGCAAGGACGCTTGCACCTGTCACCCTGGGCTTCCAGATATTGGCAAAGGCTCTGCCACCCCCATAGTGCCTTTTTAGGCAAGGCTCAAATTCTAAACCTACCACCCTAGAACACCAAAAGGAAAAAACTAAGGGTAATGCTGCTCAATGCCAGAAGTCTCAATCTCAAGATGCACGACTCGAGGCCCTTCTCAATATGGAGAACATCGATGTCTGTGCTGTGACAGAAACCTGGTTCAAGGCTCCTGAGAGCACCCCAGCACTAACAGGTTTCACCTCATATCATGCCCGCCCCAAAATCCGGACAACACCAAGAAAGGAGGTGTCCATATTCATAAAGGACACCCACACCTCAAGGTTGGTGGCAATGCACGATGCATCGGAGACCATCCAGGTGCACTAACCATAGGCAAGACTGCTCTGCAATTTGTAGCATGTTACAGGCCACCCTCTCAAACTCAGGAACCTCACATGGCCTTCCTGAAAACATTGAGGATAAATGTATCTCCAAACACCATCATACTAGGTGACTTCAACTACCCTAATATAGACTGAGAACACTACTCAAGCCCGAACACTCTAACCCAAAGATTCCTGGAGTTCATAAACTCAAATGCCATGGAACAACTAGTCACCATCCCCACAAGAGGAGAAAACATACTTGATCTCATCATCACGAACATGGGATCACAATGTTCAACACCGAAGTATACCCTCACTGGTGAGATCAGATCATAAACTAATCACGCGGGAGGGGCTCATCCCGCCCGGACCTGAAACAAAAAAGACCACAGTGAAAAACTTCTCAAAAGCCGATTTCACACTTCTAAAAACTAGTGTGGTCTCCTTTAAGGCCCCTGAGCCAGTGGTAAACATTACTCAAACCGCTAAATCACTTACAAATGCCTTCTACCAGCACCTACAGGACTGCATGGATCAGGCAATCCCAAACAAAACTAAGACTCTCTGTACCAAAGGCAAGCGTCCAGTCTGGTGGACCCCAGCCATAAACAAGCTCTACAACAAAAGGAGGAAGCTACTACAAGACTGAGCAAAATCCTTGAAAGGTAAGACACCTTTGATCATTATAAGTAAAAAACTAAGAGCTCTCATAAAATCATCCAAGGCAAATTTTGAGAGAAAAATCGCCAAGGACTCTAAAGACAATCATAAGGCCTTCTTTAGTTATGTTAGAAACCTAGGAGGAAACTCCCAGATATGCTCAGAATTAGTTCAAAATGATGTGAAAATTACTGAACCTACACACATTGCTAACATACTGGCTGACAGGTTCAGTGCAAACTTCTCCCCTCCCAAAAGGAGAGATATCTATTCCAGAGGATTGTAGCCCCAAACATCTCCAACGCCCAGGTGAGAACTGCCCTCACTAAGGCAAAAAACACAGCATCCATGGGACCGGATGGTGTCCCCGGCTGTGTGCTTCATGAACTCAACGAGGAATTAAACCCACAGTTAGGACAGCTGTTTAATCTTAGCCTCACCTCAGGATACGTACCCAAGGAGTGGCACACGGCGACTGTGGTCCCACTTCATAAGGGCGGTGCCTCCACAGACCCTGGAAATTGCTGCCCCATTAGCTTGACAAGCCTTATCTGCAAAGCCATGGAGAGGATCATAATGGAACTCATAAATGAAGACATAGGGAACTTGCAGACTTTGGATCCAACCCAGTTTGGCTTTGTCAAAGGTAGATCCTGCCTCTTAAACTTGGTTGACTTTTTCGAGACAGTCACCAAGGCCATTGATGAGGGAAAGGCAGTCCATACAGCCTACCTCGACCTGGCAAAGGCCTTCGACACAATACCCCACTCAGGTATCATCGAAAAACTCATCAGCTTGAATGTAAACCCATACATCACAAGATGGGTTGCAAACTGGCTAAATGACAGAACCCACAGGGTCAGAGTTGCTGGAGCCATGTCAGACTCAAAGCCTGTCACAAGTGGTGTCCCACAGGGCTCAGTCCTGGGTCCACTCTTGTTCGGCATCTACTTTTCTGAAGTACAAGCAAACACAGGAGGGTTATGGCTGACAAAGTTTGCAGATGACTGCAAACTGGGCGCCATAGTCGAAAAAACATCTGACACAGATATCCTCCAGAAGGGCCTCACAGAAACGGATAACTGGTGCCAGAGCCATGTCCTGAAGTTAAACGCCAAAAAATGCATAGTCATACCCTTCGGGAAAACAAGGTTACCCCTAGCTACCATATAGGTGGCAATCCACTGAGCACAGAAAATGTCATCAGGGATCTGGGGACCCAAGTTGACAGTAGCCTTTCGTTTGACACTCATGTTGCTAAAGTAGTTAGGAAAACCTTCTATATCGCCCACCTGATCATGAAGGGATTCACATCTAGATCAAGGGAGGTCATCGTCCCTGTACTCATCACTCATTAGACCTATGATTGAGTACAATGCCACGCTCGAATGTATCTGACCAGACACCTGCTGCAGCTTGAAAGGCCCCAAAAGTTCCTCACCAAAAGGATAAAGGGTCTCAAAATATGTCTTATGCTGCCCGACTGAAAGAACTCCAGCTCTATTCAGTCTCATACCGCTTTGCTCAGAGGTGACCTGTGCCTGACATATAAGGCCATGTCAAACCCAGATTTGATGAATATGCTTCACCTCAAAATCTAGATCCCCAGAACCACAAGGGCGGAGACTTAAACCTTGACACGGTTATAAATAGAACGTGCTGGAGGGACAGATTCATCACCCAGAGACTCCCTATGCTGTGGAACAAAAATCCCGCACATGTGAGGCAGAGCACCT
>NC_056743.1:1635117293-1635232316 GCF_019279795.1 Protopterus annectens | reverse complement strand
TGGGTACTTGATCTCAGGGATCTGGTAGTGGTGTAAGGCTGGAGTAGTTGCTACAGGGCTGGTGTGTTGCCGAGATGATGTAGTACTTCATGAGCAAGTGCTAGTTGGTTGACTTGAAGGGTCAGGGGGAGTTCTAGCCAGTTGAGTTTTTTTAGGCTTTCCCAGTGGTGGGTTCTAGAAGGTGATCCTGTGGCGAATCTGGTTATTTTATTGCAGCAGCTATCTAGTTTGTTGAGCTCAGTTTTTCGGAGATTGGTAATTAATTGTTGCTTAATTGAATAATTTATGGGTGTATTTAACTTGGTTGGGTAAAGTTGTGATCTTTGTTCTGAGGAAGTCTCTGTAGTGGAGAGGAAAGCGCTTAACTGTTTGTGAATAAAGTTGGTGTCCTTTGGAGTGCTCATGTTCTTCTGGTTACGCTATTTTTCTGTGGACTCTTTTTATGGTCTGGGAGATATGAATGTCAAATTTAAGGCTATTGTCAACTTTGAGGCCTAGCAGTTTGGTGTGACTGCTGGGTGTGATAGTGGTGTTGTTATAAGAGGAGATTGAAAAGTTAGATGAGGAGGGTGGAGATCTGTGAGGGCTAAAGAGGAGTAATTTAGTTTTGGCTGGGTTTAGAATGAGGATTTGGTTACTGATCCATGTTTCTGCCAGGGAATAGCCTTCTTGTGTTAGGGAGAGGAGGTGGTCAAGGGAGTTGGCTGCACAGATAATGGTGGTATCATCTGCATATTGGACTATTGAGGCTTTGAGTATGGTGGATGGTAGATGATTAGTACATAGGGTGAAGAGTAGAGGACCCAGGATAGAGCCTTGAGATACCCCTAGGGAGACAGGCAGTAAGGGAGAGGGCTGATTTTGCCATTTTACAGCATGTTGCCTACCATCTAGATAGCTCTTAAACCAAGAAATAGTAGATAAGCTGAAATTTAAGGTGGTTAGTGTATGAAGCAGTTTTTCATGGTTGACCATGTCAAAGGCTTTAGATAAGTCTAAGAGAGTTGCAGATACTAGCAGTCCATTGTTTCTGTGGTTATTGACGGTATTAGTGAATGATGTAAGTGCAGTGGTGCTGCTATGGAAGGGTCTGAAACCATGTTGCCGAGTGGATAGTAATTTGTTTTCGAAGAGGTACTTCATCAATTGCATGTGGACAACCTTCTCTAGAAGTTTTGACAGGGGAGATAGTATAGCTATAGATCATAGTTACTATGTTCTACAGAGGAACCCCCTTTGTGCAGTGGTGTAATATGTGATATTTTACAAAGATGGGGTACTCTGCACTCTGAGATAGATCTGTTTATTAATATGGAGACAGGGTAGGTTATTGCGTCAGCTGCTAGTTGCAGATATTTGGAAGGTAGATTATTGGCGACTGTAGAGGCTGGCCTAAGTTTTAGGAGTAATTTTTGTATGATTTTGGTTGGCACTGGGTTGAAGGTGAAGATGGGGTAACAGATTTGTTTTGTGTGAAGAGAGTGTTTTAGTTGGGGATGGGTTGTTGGGGCTTAGTTGGTTGTTGGATAGGTTTTGGATAGTTTCTGTGAAGAATTTGTTGAGCTGAGTGGGGATGTTATCATGGTTGTTCACTATTTTGCAGGTGGGGTGGTTGTTTTCCCTGGTAGTAGTACAGTGTTGACAGCAGCCCAGAACTTTTTTGGGTTGTTAATATATTTACTCTGCATATTTTGGTAGTAGGAGATTTTGTCTATTTTAATAAGCTGTTTGACTTTGTTACGTAACTGACGGTATGTTTGTTTGTCTATTTGGGATTTGTTTTTATGATAGTTTGTCCATGCTTTGTTCCTATCTTGGAGTAATATTTTAGTAGTTAAAGTTAGCCAAGGTGCATGTTTAGTTCTGATTCTTGTAGTTCCAGGAGGGGCATGGTGGTTTATATTAATGAAGGTAGCATTGAAGTATAGTACTGCTTCATCAAGGTTCAAAGTTTTTAGGGGGGTCCAGTTACATAGTTTTAGGTCATTATTGAAGTTGAGTTGGTTGAAGTTTTTTCTATTCCTACATTCCCTGACAGTTTCTTGGGTCAGCTGGAGAGTTTTGCTTCTTATTAGAAATATAGGTAGGTGGTCGCTGAGGGCATCTGGCAGGCAGCCAGCATGAGATATGTGGGAAGGATGAGATACTAGCATCCAGTCTAGTATAGATTGATGTTTGGTTCTTTTGTCTGTTCTGGTGGGGGAAGTTATTAGTTGGGTTAGTCCATGTAGGTTGATAGGGTTTAGACTGGAGCAGTTGTCCCAGTCAATATTAAGGCTGCCTAATAGGATGATTTCTTGGGGAAGGGTGTTGATTATCCATTCTAGTAGTTTTTCTGTGATGGTAATATTGTTCCCTGGGGGGTGTAGCATCCTATAATGTTGATGTGATTATGTGGGTTAAGTATCAGTTTAGTGAGTATGAGTTCAGTGTTATCTAAGTCTGGGGTTGTTATGTCTAGTTTTTCTAAGATAAGGTGAGTTTTATATAGTATTGTTACTCCTCCACCCCTTTTTCCTACTCTTTCATTTCTGATTATATTGTAGCCTGGTGCTGTGATTTCATTATCTTGAATTAGGGGCTGAAGTCAGGTCTATCTGGATGGTAAAAGGAGATTAAGGCATGGAGGTCATGGACCTTATTTAAGATGCTTCTAATGTTTAGATTTATGATGAGGAGTGAGTTTGTGGGCCTTTGGAGTAGGGTTGTATTTAGGTCTGGGATTGGTCTAACTGAACCGCGTGGGCCAGGGTTGTGGTGTATGTCACCGCAGCATACTAGTGATGTTTGCAGGTGTACATTAAGTTTGACTAGATTGTTGATGAGTTTTGTGTAATTAAGAGTGGTGTGCGATTGGCTATTTGATGGGCATAGTTTGTGTCTGAGGTGGTGGATTATGGTGGTGTGATAGTTGTATGGGGTTAGTTGTAAATATGGTATGGGGTTTGGAGTATTGGGAGATGTTCCTTTGTAAGGAATGAAGAGTGTGTAGGTAAGTGGTGTTTGGTAACTGGTAATGGTGGATAGCAGAGTGAGGGAAGTGATACAAATGATATATAGTAGGAGTTGAGTGTGTGAGGGTTGAGATGGTGATATCATGGTGTAGGGGTTAAATACCTAGTGTCAACCAACAACCCCAAAAACTCATAGCTATTATTTAACAATATGATCCCACCAAAAATATGACAAATAAAAGTCAACTAGGATAACACCAAAGACTGGTCACTGTAGTTATAAATGATCAAGTGTTAAAAAGCATCCAGCAAATAAGATTCTTGTATCAATTAAAGCAAGAATGTATATGCTTTAATCATTTAGATAAGGTTACTAAAATATTGTTATACGAGTACCTTTGGCTTCACATAAACATGAGTAGGTAATAGTTCAGGATGTCAGAGCAGATAACATATGGTTTTACTTATGGAACTTGGAAGAGTCTTAAGAAAATTTATAAAATGAGTGTTGAGAGTATGAAGCCTGGCAGTTAATGCAGTGAAGTACTGGTTATTATTTTACTTTCAGATTATACTATTTTTCTCTGCATTTCATATAATTTGTTACTCTTTCTCTGTGTGGAGGTGGAATTAAAATTTGACTTGCAGGATGGCAATTGTTTGTTCGGATGCTAAACTAGATGTCTGCTCCTGAGTGGGATTTATGAATGCTTTCTTCATCGATCAAATAAGCTGTTAAGATTCTTTATCCCTGTTATAGCATTCTAGCACCAAGAAGATGAACATTAATTTTGTAAACCTTCTGTACTACTAGTATTAATATTGAGCACAACAATGTAAAGGTATCATGCCAATTTCTTTGTTCCATGACCAGAAACATGACACTGCACATAATAAAGCAAGCAGCATACTATTATGCTCAGGAGTACTCTTACTGTGTGTTCCTCACACAGAATTGTTATTACAATTCCACTTCTCTTCTCAGTGCACAGATCCAGGTAGGAAAACATACATACTTAATCAGTATGCCTCAACTAAAAATACGTTGAACATTCTCAAATAATTAGAGCAGTTCATGAATAAAGTTTGGCTGGCATGGTGAAGATGACTGTACTTTATATGCCTCAGCAACTAACTGATATGCCAATCATATACCCAGGCAAAAAGCAATCTGGAGATTTGCCTCATCTAGTACTGTGATGAAGATGCTTTAAGTTGCATGCAGTTAATGTTCCATACTCTGGGCCACAAGATGGTTGGATTTCTTCAGTGTCTTACTGTTTAGTTAGCCTTATACTGTTTTGAAGTATTGCCTTCCATCTTTTGTAAATACTGTCCAACTTTGCATATGGCTCAGGTTGTACATGAAAAGTATCTTTTGACCAGTGTGCTTACTAAAGCAAACAAAACAGAAACACTTTCCCCAAACACATTTTTCTTCTTTCTTTTCTCTCCCTCTCTTCTTTAAAACTTTTGTTTCACTTTTTGGAGCTGGTAGATTCTGCAGGTCTGTTACAGGAACATCTAGGTGTCGCAATAAATACATCTGCATTTTCATTCACTGTTGCTTCTTTAATTTTCATGCCAGCCTCTTCACCTTCACATTCATTATTCCCAGCTATTATAACATACATGCCAAGCCTTGACAGATGCTTTGCAGTCTTGTAACCAATTCCTCTGGCACCTCCAGTCACTATGACAACTTTTCCATTTTGAGATGGTAAAGCTTTGATACTGCCAGGATTCCTTCACATGTGCTCTGCTTGCTGGCTGACTGAATCACCCAGAGGCCAGCTATCTTCTTTCATCTCTCATGTAATGGTTGTGTTCTCTAAGCATCAGAAAGAGTCTACCAAAGGTAAGAGAACTTATAATAGCAACATTAACCAAGGTAAGTGACGAATCCAGTGCATCGACCTTCTTTGGAATAATCTTCCTCTGCAGGTTAAACAATGTGATTCTATATCTTGGTTCAGACTAGATCTGAGCCACTGGAAAGGTGCTTTCAAATTTTCTCCATCTGATCCGGGAGGAACAAAGTTGGGCTGCTTCTAAGGATTCTGGGCCTGGATCATAGTCCAGATTCTAAGTCCCTAGTTGGTTCCACACTACAAACATCCTCAGGAGGCTTGCAGCAGCTGCAGCTAAGTCCCAGGCTCCTGCACTACTACTTGACATCCTCACGAGAGCCACATATAGAAAAAAAGAATTTGTTATGCTAATTTATTTATGAAAAATGCTAGAAACTTCTACATGGATGTTTGGTAATACAGGAGAAGCTGCTATAAATTTGTGCTGGTAATGCCTAGGTTTTTAATTTTCCATATCCTTATGAAGATGGTGTGTGAGGCAGCTGCAGTAAATGCCTGGTGAAGTACATGGACAGCACATTTCATACCAAGCTCTATTCAGATATATAAATAGCTTTTACTACAGATAACACTCAACATTGTGCTCTACTTCAGAATACAGTTTGGGCCTTGAGGTGTGGTTTCCATTTCTAGGGATGTTCCTATACAACACATTCTGTTGAGGGAGCCATTTTTAAACTTCTCATTTTAGGCTCCATGCTAGGTCCAGCGTCCTGCTTTAGTGTGCTTGCCAATTTAAGCACCCTTCACATTGCGACTGCATTTCCTTGCAACTGTGACCCTTACTAATGCTCTGAATTGGAACCAGCCTTACAAAACAAATAAGAAGAGTTTAAAGTTTTAAGTACCTTTCATATGGCAATTGCATTTCCCTGTAACTATGACCTTCGCTATCGCTCTGAATCAGACTCAAGCTTACAAATCAAAATAAGAAGAGTTTAAAGTGTATGTCCCATCTAAGCATTGTATATCTACTATACATATATTTTTAGAAACGTTCCTGCATTTAATACCTGTGGCTAGCACACTAACAGGACCACTGCAATCACTTCTCCCCTATCTCTCTCTCAAATGAGCTTCCATCCCCCACGCTGGGTTAACCTTGCAGTAAAACAAATGCAGTTTCCTAAGAGATTAAACTTTGTGCAAATCCAGCTCACAACAGTGTTCAATCTAGGTGAAATTCTCTGCCGGTACTGACCTGTGGCAGGCTCGTTGAAGCTGATCATTTTTGTCGAAACTGTGTCTGCCTCATGGTACGATACATATTATGTATTATATGGTTTATCGATTTAGTTATTTGCATGTGTTTACCAGGGTGTCTACTGGGCCAGGGTGAGCCCATTTTAAGTAGAGGCCTAGGCAGAAAAGCTCCAGAAACAAACAACACAATAAAGCTACAAAATCAAAATACAGAAATCAAGCAGCGATGGTACTGAACACGACATTATAGAATAGGTGATACAATAAAATAGATAACACTAGTTATACAGATGTTAGATTTTAATTATGCAAGCCAAACAAGAATATAATTGATGAGATGGGATAATAGTAAATGTGTGATCAATACAGTATAGCAGTTCTGCAGTAGAGAAGCAAAGATGGAGAGCAGCAGATTAAACATACTGAGAGTGAGGCACAGCCTTAGAGCTACTGCTATATAGGCATCAAGACTGAATAGAAGAGATGGTAGGTAACTGATATAGTAGAATATGTGTGGCTGGGTGGCACATGGTGCATTTAGTAAGTTGGAAGCACTGAATGTATATATGAGGAATCTGAGCCGTAAGTGAGATGGGGAGGAAAAGTATGAAGGCTAGGAATATTGGGGTTTTTTTATAGTCAGTGCTGGTACATGTACATAGCCAGTGGGAGAACAGATGTTGTTTCAGCAAAGTCTTAAAGCAGTCAGGGTTGATAGTAGACCTAATTTAAGGATGGAGAGCATTCCATAGTTTTGCTATAGCATATGGGTGGTGCATCTGACCGGTGGAAAGGTTAAGTTTTTCTACATTAAGGGGCATCTGATTGACTGATCGCAGAAGTCTATTTGGGTGATACATAGTGAACAGAGAAGAGAGGGCAGGACAACTAGAAGGCTTATAGATTAGCTTATGAGCTGTGGTTAGTTGCAGGTATGTTAGATGTTGGCGAAGTTCTAGCCTGTTTAGACGTTGGAGTGATACGCAGTGGTGGGAGGAGTGTTTGTTGCTGGTTACAAATTTTGCAATTTTACTGTAGCATGTTTGCAGCATAGTTTAACCTTTCTGTGTCACAGAATACCTGTTATGTCAGTTAGTTTTAGCCTCTCCTCCCCTAACTGGTATTACAAAGTTTATTTAGCTTTCCCAGTGGCTAGGGCACTATTTTTAAACTACTCATCTTAGGGTCTGTGCTATGGCCAGCATCCTACTTTAGTGTGCTTACCACATAAGTTATGTTTTGGCTAATTCACAATATGTATTGATTGTTTTGGTGATACTTGTGTGTTGTTTTGCTACTGACTTGTTCCTCTTGCAATGAAGTATACCTGACTACCGCTAAGCTTGCTATCTTCATGGTTGCGAATAATACAGCATTACTTTGCTGGATGCCTGTGATTAATGCCATTATTTGAATGTTAAGTAATTAGTTAGTTTTTAATGTATGTGTGCACCTTGCTGAACTCCCACTGTAATTAGCCAGCTATTTACTCCACTGGCAAGTCTAAGTTGAGTCTCATATCATTCTTGCATATGTGTGCTTGATGTCTGCATTATTTTATATTCCTCTAAGCTTTTAAACATAGCCTTGCTTCACCCCTGTATAATATTTTGCAGTTATACACAGCTAGTAGTAATGAATGTTTTAACCCCTATGATATTTTAACTTGTATTATATTTCTGCCCAATCCTTTAGTCTTTTCTCTGCTAGCTATTGAAAAGATGTTAACCTGTCACACTCCTGTTTAATGTACAATGTTTGTTTCTGCTACTTTAACTGTTATAGCTGCTCCTGCCATAAGCCTCTGTTTCTCATGCTAACTCTATTCTCCCTTCTCCTCCCCCAAAATGATACTACTTCTCTCTTTCTATTCACTTTACAGTTTAAGCACCCTTCACATTGTGACTGCATTTCCCTGCAAATGCAACCCTCACTAACATTCTGTATTGGAACCAACCTTAGAAAACAAAATAAGAAGAGTTTAAAGTGTATGTCCTATCTACGCATTGTATATCTACTGTACATATATTTTTTAGAAACTTTCCTGTATTTAATACATGTGGGTTGCACTCTAACAGGACCGCTATAATCACTTCTCCCCCACTCTCTCTCAAATGAGCTTCCTTACCCCATGCTGGGCTACCCTTGCAGTAAAACAAATGCAGTCTCCAAATAGCTTAAGCTTTGTGCAAATCCAGATGGCTACGGTGCTCAAACTAGTTGTAATTCTCTACTAGTACTGACCTCTGGCAGGCTCATTGAAACTGATTGTTTTTGTTGAAATTGTGTCTGCCTTATCTTGCAACCTACTCGACTCCCCTACCCTACCACCATTCCCAGCCACCTCCACATCTATTACATTTATACCAACCACACCACACCCACCACAACTCACCATCCAATCATACTCAACCACACTGCCACCACATTACACCACTTCTTAACCCCACCCATCTTCTGATATCTCCTGAATATTCTCATGCAATATCAGTTATACTCTACTCTCCTTCTTAACACCCACTTCACCGGACCCTAACCCAAACATGCTACTCATTCACATAAATAATCTCTCTAATAACAATTGCCCTCATTCTAACCACACCTCACAACCTTTTAATTATCTACTTAAAATCTTCCACCTTCCCATCCACAAATCCACCACTAACAGAAATTACCAAATTTACAATAACATCTCAAATCTACAACTCCACCAAAACTGCACTATTCTCATACAGATATTTTCATTTACCTTCATTTTTGCACATATCTCTGAAACACTCCCAGACATCGACTAAATATTTAGGCCCAACAGCTCGCAAAAAAATCAAACCTCCAACTATGTGGAGACATACATCCCAACCCAGGCCCAAATCACTCCCAACAAAACCATTCTATTCCACAAATACATCCTCAAACAACAATACAGCCTAATATCTTGCCATTTAACAATATACCCAAAAATAAATCTGACATCCTTCTTATTAATATAAATCTCAGAAGCCTGTTAAACAAAATACACAAATTCCATGCCACCCTCTCCCTATACACTCCAGACATTGCTATTCTAACTGAAACCTGGCTTAAACCCCACATAAACAATAATGAAATCATATCCCCTGGCTATAACATTCTTAGATAAGACAGAACAAATAAGCAAAGTGGAGGTGTAGCAATAATATATAAGGACTCTCTTAACTTTGAACAACTACAAGTAAACCCCCCAGACCTAACCAACACTGAACTACTAGCCTCAAGCCTAAAAATCAACAAAAATAAACAAATAATCCTACTAGCAGTATATATCCCACCCAACAACAACCCATCTACTATAGAACACCTACTCTCCCTGGCATCCACTTCTTTTAACCAAGAAACCATTATAGTTGGTGACTTCAATACTGATTGGCAAACATATACCTCTGAAAACCCCTCCAACTACATAAACATACATGATTTCTTCCAACTGATATAAACACCTACCAGGGTAGACAAAAAAAAACAACAAAAAAATCAGTTCTCATCTGGACCCTAACAAACAGACCTCTGCTTATTTATCACTCATGTTGTTTGCCAGACAGCCTTAATGACCACCTACTAATGTATATCCCAAGTCACCACAAGTCTCTCACAAAAACTATATAATATAAACAAGAACACAACACACATACCTTCTCCACAGACACCTTTAAATGGGTCTATATTAGTTTGCTGAAAGTTATTTTCAGTGAACACCTCTCCATCAACACATGTTCAGTGAAAATCAGTTCTGCAATTCACAGAATTTTCCAAGGGCAATGAAGTAGTTGGCCAACTACACAAATTTGCCCTTTTCCCTTATGTACTGCAATCTCAGAGTTGGTATATATAGTTAGGGGGTGTGAGGGGAGCAAGCCACCACTTGGGTGGGTTTGATTTAGTTAGTTTTGGGTTTGTTGTGTTCTGGGGCAATTGTTTCATTGCCCTTGGAAAATTCAGCAAATCACAGAAATGATTTTTGCTGAATATGTGCCGATAAAGAAGTGTTCACTGAAAATAACTTTTGGCAAACTAATATAGACCCCTTTAAACAACTGCTCCAAAACTGCAACTGGTCCCCACTAAAATATCTCCCATTAGATGCAGCAGTTCAATATTTCAACAATAAATTTCTTGATATACTAAATACCCTGGCCCCTACTAGACACATTAGATCAAAAATAAATTATTGTCCATTGCTCACAAAGGAAACCAAACTACTAAAGCAAAGAGACAATCTGTGGTACCAACGTCAGGCAAACAAAACAAAAGCCTACCATGACAAATACCATCATTAAAGAAATATTTACAAAAAGCAAACCAAAACTGATAAAAAACTGTACTACTCAACAATGCAACACAAATGTCAAATTAACCCACAAAAATTCTGGGGCACTCTCAAACAACTTTTTCAACCAGGCCATACTTCCACCCCATCTCCAAATATCCATAACATAGAGGAGAGTATAGCATCCCAATTTAACTCCTTTTTCATAAATAATGTCACTAATAAAAAAAACAGCTCTTACAAATTCCTCAACCTGTAACCAAAGTCACCTCATCCTCACTCACTCTCAAACCCATCCAAATAGGCAAAATAAAGAAATTACTGAACAAGCTAAAACCTACAACTGTTGCCACCAACAAACTACCAAATGAATACCTCACACTAGCAGCTGATGTCATCTGTTACCCAGTATCAATTCTGACCAATAGATCTATCTCAGCACAATACATACCAAAAATTTGGAAAATCTCCTACATAATCCCCCTCCACAAAGGGGGCTCTTCACTTCAACTCTCTAGCTATAGACTGATATTCATACTATCCCTTCTATCTAAAATTTTAGAGAACTGTGTCCACTCACAGCTAATGGACCATCTACTAACTAATAAGCTCCTTGCAAACTCACAACATAGATTTTGGCCAGACCAAAGTACCACTACTATCCTGCTACTGTTTACCAGTACTGTAAGTCAACTAAAAAATAATGGTAAAATGGTCTCCTCAATATTTCTAGATATGTCAAAGGCATTTGACACAGTGTCCCACAAACAGCTCCTACAAGAACTAGCATCCCTTGACATATCAAAAATACCCTAGCATGGTTCCACAATTACCTCTCAGATTGCCCCCAAGCCATCAAGTGGCAAAATGATCTCTCTTCAATACTTCATGGAACAGTAGGTGTTCCACAAGGATAAATTCTAGGTCTACTGCTCTTCTCTGTCCTCACCAATAACCTCCACACTGCAACTAACCTTGCTACCATCATACAAAATGCAGATGACTCCACAGTCATCTGCTCCACTCCCTCCTTACCACAGCTACAAGACATTACCCAAAGATCCTTCACTGATATTGAATCCTTCCTAGATAAAGATCAGCCCATCCTAAACCCCAACAAAACCAAGCTAATGCTATTCTCCAAAAACAATCACAAAACAAACAACCTCAGCCAGGACTTTAATATCACCTCATCCAACCACACCCTAATTGAACCAATTGCTGAAACTAAACTACTAGGTGTCACTATTGCTAATAATTTAAAATTTGACAAGCACATATCACTGGCAATAAAAAGGCTCACATTAAGTTAGGTTCTGTATACAGGATTAAGTCTTTTCTAACTATTTTTTTCAGACAAGCAATCACTGGGACCCACCTACTATCCACCCTATTCTACACCTCCTTATACTAACAAACCTAAGGAAAACTGACTTGAGCAAACTTGAAACATGCTACCACAAAATAGCCAGATTTGCTTCCAACCTACCTCACAGAACCCATCATTGCCTCACCCTAAAACAACTCAAATGGCTAGAACTACCTAACCTCTTATCCTTAAACCAGCTTATCCTAACCCACTCTATAGTATACCAACCTGACAAATGCCCAGCCATACACAACCTAATACAAATCCATATCAACAATAGGACCCTAAGATCCTCTGATAAACTACTGTTAAAAGTTACAAAATCCACCAACAGCTTTGGAGACTCACTTCACTGAAATCACATCTCTAAAGCATGGAACTCTATCCCTCAGAATATTCTAAACACCAGAAACCCTAGCCAGTCCAAATACCTACTAAAGATCCATCTAAATAACAACTGGTCATGCTCTTGCTCCTCACCTGGATGTACATACACAACAGGTCTCCATCTCAGCCCACCCTCAAACTCTTGTTTACAACATTGTATTCTAAAGGATAGAACATGTTGGCAAACATTTCTTGTGTGTTACTTGACAAACATTATTGTATAGTAGTATACCGTATAGTTGATATTTATTATCTGTATAATTCATGTGTTCATACTGTGTGCTTATCTACTTTTATTATCAGCATAATTTCTGTAATGTTATACTGTCTATTTGTTTGTATGTGGAGTTTTTCTCCCCAGGCCTCCACTGAAAATGGGCAACAAACCCAGTTGGACTTCCCCAGTAAACAAATGTTAAATAAAATAATAGAATAAATAAAAATGTGTCAGACTGTGAAATGAGTCATTGTAAGAGATGTAAATTTATTTTTTTTTTATTTTTTCCTGCATTTTGGAATTAGGTACTGATGCTTTGTGGGCAGCAGCCATAGACTCAAAGCAAACTGTTAATCTGGAAAAGAAAATTGGTGCAAATATTGGCATTCTAATGGTCAAAACCTGCTACCTGGAGTGTTGAATATTCTACCCACAAAAATGCAAGTTAGGCCAGTCATTGAATATATAATGACCTATTTGGCATATACCTGTCCAGTCACATGCAACAAATGGAATTCTCAGAGAAACCTTACTGAAAGGATTCAAGGCCTAAACAAAAAAAGAAAAACACAGATAAAGCAAAAAAAAAACAACTGCAGAAACATAAAATCCAAATGTTAATGCTCCAGCGCCTTGGCTAAACAACTTGTCCTAAATGGACCAACTCAAAGCCCAGTAACTATACTCAGTATCCTACAGAATGCTAAGAGGTGGCCTGTGTCTAGCAAACAAAGCATCTTCTGACTGATTACTGATGGATAGACTGCACATCAGGATGTAAAATAGCATCAGAAATAGTTGGTTTAGGGATCAAAACCTCTTCTGCAACATCAACAGAATGGTTTGGAGGGACAGGTATATTTTGTAGGGGATACTGCTGCTATGGAACAGACTTCCCACCCACATAAAACAAAATTCAGCTCTGTCTATTTTCAAGTGCAACTTAGATCTATGGATGGGAAACAGAAAATTGACCCCAGGACTGCCCTCTGTACTACTAATGGACAGATGCAGCTTCCAAATGCTTTATCTCGTGCATGGGTCCCCTCAAATTATCTATGGTATAATATAACAATAACCCATGCCTGGGTGAGGGTAATGCTGGATTTACCCATGGTTGGTGTGGTTTGGTCACGAGGGCGAAGCTCGAGTGGCCAAACAAAGCCAACCGTGGGTAAATCCAGCATTACCCACACCCAGGCGTGGGTTATTGCTATTATACAATGACATTATTTAAGAAAAAAAATAATTAATTTTCTTAAATAATGGCATTGTATAATGCCTTATTGCTGCCCTTCCACAGCTGTCTGATATTCTGCGGCAGTTCTGATGTACTGCGCATGCATATGCCTACGCAGTACATCAGAGCTGTGGGCAAAAGCAACGGAGAAAGCAAGATCTCCATTACTTTTTGCAAACTGTTTCACTATGTTAAATGGGTTTAACATAGTGAGGCAGCTTTAAAAAAAGCAACGGAGAATCTCCATTGCTTTTTTTAAAGCTGTCATGCCAAACCCATTTAACATAGCGAGACAGTTTTGAAAAAAGCAATGGAGAAAGCAAGATCTCCATTGCTTTTTACAAACTGTTTTGCTATGTTAAAAGAGTTTAACATAGCAAGACAGCTTTAAAAAATGCAACAGAGAAACTCTGTTGCTTTTTTAAAGCTGTCTCACTATGTTAAACTCGTTTAACATAGCGAGACAGTGTGAAGCAACAGAGATCTTGCGTTCTCCGTTGCTGTTAAAAAAAAGAGTTATAGTAATGGAGAAAGTCCGGGCGACCGGGCCTTTTTCCATTACTATAACTCTGATTTACAACGTGCCCGCTGACCAATCAGTGTGCACGTTTTTGAATATTAATCGGGAGTCATTGTATAATGCCAGTTATTCTCATTAGGGGTAATATATAATTATCAATCATGGGATGGGTAAAGCCAATCTATAACCAAGTGGGACAGATTATTTCAAGCACAAGAAGGGAAATGAGCTAAGCTTAAAATGGCCTGCAAGGGCAGTTAACCTAGTACTTACCTATGAACCTAGGTGATTTAACAGGGAAAGCCTGCCACCTTTAATGTGAATTTCTGGGAAAATAACTGCAAAACAGTAGTTGGGGAAGCTAAATTGAAAATACTGGTTTGCTAAAACAAGGACCGTAAAATATTCCCCGGGATTCATGAAGCTTGCGCCAGGCGCACGCATAGCGTAGGCGTTATAATGCCAAATATGGCCGCCGAGCGATTCAGGTATGATCTAATTCCACGTGCACTACCGGCGTACGCCAGATCTGCGCAGCCCCCGGCGTAGGTATGCAAATCACCCCATGTGCAGTGTTGCACCATGCAAATGAAGGCATATAGCGATTCATGAAGTGGTGCAGGCGTAGCGTAAGCCCACGGAAATGTAAACCAAAAAACACGGTTTACATTTTCCCAAACATAACATCGGAGCTATGGAAGAGGGCCAGACCCAGGTATCACAACGTGAACATATGCCAATGGCGAAATACACAGCCAATGGCATAAGAAAAGATGCACAACACGTAAATAACAACATTTAATGTCATGTCCACAGTAACGCACAGCAGAACCGCAGGGCATGTGTGCGGAAGCTGTAACATAAAGAAATAATATAAAAATGTCATAAAATCGCAACGTAATAGAAATCAGGTTTACAGCATAACACACAATGGTAGGCATGGAACACCACAACCAAGGTGCAAGGGTTGCTAAGGGCTTGCGATAGTGTTCGGCGCGGTAACTATGAATTAGTAGTCAATGCCATGCAAATGAGGCAGATAATACTGAATCGCAAATGTCCCGCCGGAGGAAGGTTGTACCATACGGCGCAGCGGTATAACACCGAGGAGTGGCTCAGAGGAGATACATGACATCAGCAGAGGGGTGTGCCACTGTAGCACTAAGCACATTGGAGCATTGCAAATCTGGCCTGTCCGTTGCTAAGCAAAGCTGCAGGATAGGGGTGGGGAGGAATCGTTTAGCTGAGAGCACACATGGTGGCCAAAAGCGCATGTGTACGAGGATGAAAACATGCCGAAACCCAGTAATCGGACACACGCGCCGCAAACAATAGCACAAACAGGAAGGTCAGGGGAAGAAAGGAAATGCGGAAGTAGGGTAATTGGAGTACTAATGAGCAATCAACACCAATCAACCCACGAAGGCCAATCGACGGCAGCTGACAAGTCCGCTTGCAGAAACCTGCAAAACAGGATAGGGGAGGCATGTGAATGCAAAGAAAGGAGGGGAGGTATTGGATTGCAAAGATAGGAGACCTGACACAGCAGAGCAAAGCAAACCGACAGCAGACCGGCAGTAGCACACATAACGCAAGATACGCCAGGTCCAGGAAAGCACAAATGAAAGTAGGCTGCAGGATGCACGCCAGAAAATGGTAGGTGCAACGCAGAAATGTAAAGGGAAGGTCAAGAGGTAATCCACGGCAGGCAAATGTAATTCAACACCAAAGGCACCACAATAGTAGTTCCGCAGTAAAACACATAACATAACCTGTAGCTACGAACGTACATACACACCCTATGACATCATCGGTGTTCACAGCACAATAGTATAAAGTGTGTAAGCACCCAACACACACCTGTGTATTCCCAAACACCGCACCATAGGTGTAAACACACGGGAACTTTTAAAATGTACATGTTGGGAGCTGCCATAGCTGTGATTCATCAGCATGTGTTAGAGACTGACGGTGTTGTGGAGGATGATGCCGACAACCACCGCAGGCCTCGGAGGAGAAGGAGAGTGTTCAGACCAAGGGTAACCTACCAGGGGCTACATGACCTGGAGATAGTAGAGCATTACAGGGTGGACAGGGACATCTTACAGCAAATAGTGGAGCTGTGCCGGCCACGCCTGAGAACCAGAAACAACAGAGGGGAACCCATACCAGTGGACACGAAGGTATGTGTAAGCCTGCGAATACTGGCCACAGGTACCTTTCAAAGGCCAACTGGAGATATAATGGGTATCTCACAGGCATCAGCATCCAGGGTACTACACCAGTTCCTGGATGCCATGTTACCACATGCCAATGAGCAGATATACTTCCCCAGAACTCAGGAGGAGTTGGCCAGCAATATGCGTCACTTCCACCGTGTGGCACAATACCCGGAGGTACTGGGTGCGATAGACTGCACGCACATACAAATCAAGTCACCACCCGGTGAGCAGGGTATGCGCTACATAAACCGCAAGGGATTCCACTCCATCAACTGCCAGGTCATGTGCAATGCCCAGGGCATTATCATGGATGTGTGTGCTGGCAGCCCTGGAAGCTACCATGACTCCCATATCTGGCATGCCTCACAGCTGTATCAGGTATTTGTCAGGGGACATCCCACATGGCCATCTCGTGGGGATGCTGGCTATGCACTGGAGCCGTGGATGATGACTCCCATCAGAAATGCACACACACCCATGCAAGAACGCCATAATGAGGCACACGCACAAACCAGAATCATCATAGAGCGTGTGTTCGGGATGCTGAAATCACGGTTCCGGTGCTTGGATACATCTGGTGGAGCCTTGCAGTACTCTCCAGGCACGTGTGCCCACATCGTCATAGTATGTGCCATGCTACATAATATGATCCTGCGGAAGCAGCTGCAGCAGGGACAAAATGGTGAAGGCCCTCATAGCCCACCGCAATTGCCAAGGCCAGTACAGGCACAGAGGGATTCAGACCATGAACACACTGTGCCAGCCCCAGTAGGCAGATGGAGGCGTGCCCAATATGCCTACGCCTTGGCAAAGAGGGAACGTATAGCACATACACTGACCGTGTAGGCCCCTACGGACTGACACCTCTCCACCTGCACACACAGTAAAATGGATGGCACACAAACATGACCACCTGTAAATTGTAATGTATAGGTGGCCCAATGTGTGACTCCTACATAGGCAGCCCTCAAACATTGTAAACACAACAGCCAGTGCAACACGGAATGCCAACACCTGAACAGTACATGAGTCTTACAGCATATGGTGGTGCTGTGTGCCTGTCACGTTCCCTGCCAGATATATATATATATATATATATATATATATATATATATATATATATATATATATATATATATATATATATATATATATATATATATATATATATATATATATATGTACACATATGCATATATATAATACAGATAGAAAGGGCAATAGAGGGATATATGGTGATATAGATGGATTCAGCGATATCTGCAAATATGATAGATAGTTCAACGACATTCATAACATCTTGGAGGTACAAATAAATAGGATACCGCCAACCATGGAATGTGTAACATACCGACATGCGTAACCACGAGGCTGAAAGACCGATAGAACACAGTACCGGAACAGTACATCCGCGAGTAATAGTATGATGATATGAAGGGACGGTTAGTCACCGCTGACGGTGTCGCGGTCCACGTAGGTACTGTGTTCAACTGTGTCTGTGAGTGCCGTAGTCTGTGTAAGTGTGCGTTGAGGGTGCCGTGTGCATTTCTGTGTGACTGTAATGTGTGTGTGTGTCCGCAACATGTGTATGTTGGTGCCAAGTCAGAGGCAGACCAGTATGGTAGGTGTGGGTATAGCTAGCCGTAGGCATACGGTTACTACCTGTACCACAGTAGGAGGGACATCCCCACCCTGGGCAGGTGTGTCCTGACATAAAACAGTACAAAGGGCAAATGTCCGAGATGGTAGGACATAAATATGTCCCATATATAATGTAACAGTCGTATTTAATAGTTATGCCTGTATGTAAGAAACTTAAATGTTACATGCAATATGATAAGTATCCAAAGTCACAACAATAGGTATGTAGTGAGGATAAAAGTATGTGCTACCTGTGTACTGACCGTGGCTACGTGTTGGCCTGTAAACACTGCTTTGTGTCCCGCAAGTGTCCAACAATGACCATATGATAAGGTGGCAACCCATGGCAAACAGGCTCTTTTAACAACACAACCACAATGACTGCAAATATCTGGGACAGAAATACAAGGGATAGCTGTCACCTACACATATCCCCTGATATATCGCTGCAATTACGGAGGTATACAAGTAGCAAGCTCACCTGCAGATGATATAGAAACCAATTAACAATGGCCCAACGTACAATCCCGTAACATAAGTCTACTAACTGTTAGCTCTCTAATCAGGGACGGAGCCCACACACATATATACGGATTATGTAGAAATGCAAGGCCCACAAACCGTATATGTTACGTACAACCACCGACATCCCCCACACTAGAAACTAAAGCAATACAAACTGTAATAGCAGCACAAACATCCAGTCAGTCAATTACATCTGCAGAACCCTCAACATACCATGTGAGAGACACAATTAAAGGCGACATGCAAAATTGCAGGCGTTGTATAATGGAACAAACAGCCATGTTACAGGTATTGATTGCAATACTCCGTTAACAGACGTCGGGATGACAGGTACACCCACATGTTGAACCAAATACTCTACCTGTCACACACAATCCACGGGGGACATGAATCCAAACTATACTTGTCTCCATGCATAGCAGTTGCAGTTACTCATAACAAAACACAATACAGACCGTCTCCCCGAAGGTAGGGCAAATAGGCAACGCACAAGTGGAGAATCCAATTATACCCGACTGTCGCGGTAATTGGCGAATGGAGTAGCTGCACAGCTGATATGCAAGTAATTAGTCACTCAGGAACACCAATTGGCGGGAAGAATCCACATGTTTCAGGTATCGACGTATATAAGGATGACTTGCCAGACATTCAAACCGTATGCTCATACCGAAAAACAGTTGAAACACTGTGAGAGAGATAGAAACGAAATGCCGTAATGACAACAAGGTATGTAGAATGCCCGATATGTAAGGTTATGTATAGCATGATCTGTATTAATTAGTTTTACTGTATGTATAGCCTGGTTTGCATTAATTAAACGTGTCCGCAATGCATAAAGTGGGGAAAGGTATTGATGTAGTGATGTCTTGCTGAGCATACTAACGCTTGTAGAATCTGTGCGTCCAGCAGTGGGACACAAGGTACACAGCACAGACACCAGAAGGGATGCTACATGAGGCCATTAAACAGAACAATGCCATACAACCCGCCGTCAGTGGTAGGGTATGTCCAACAAGGACGTGCCATAGCAGGGGATAGTATATGTTGATATACTGTCACAGCACGCATGTGTATGGGTAAATAACGTTAATGACATATGTAAGGTGGTCCCGCTGAGCAAGTATGCTTTGCATTATGGGATACTATGTGAAATATGTGTAATGTATAGTATTATAGGTAGATATGACAGATATTCTACACAGCATAACAGGCATATCATGCATACCACAGGTATCGTCTATTGGTATGTACAATAACAGGATACATATGGCCTGTAGGTATGGGACATAGTAATAGCATGATAGCTAATCTAAATGGAAGGGCTACCAAGTAACCATGCACAAAGGACATGTAATAGCTGCACAGGTGCATAGTGGGGTACTATGCAGTCTGTCAAGTCCATGTGTAAGCACAACTACAGTGTTCACACTAGTGGCACCTCTCCAGGGTAGTGTCCTGTGAAGAGCAGAGCCAGGTGTCACCTGCACCACTGCACAGTACAGCCACTGCAGTGATCCCAGGCCTACATGTGTCTCCCAACCACCAAGGGAGGTATCACATGAACAGTGCTACTGAGTGTCCCTGCGTGATGTACAGAGGACTTATGTTCCACAGCATGGTGAGTGTCCTGTTTGGGAATGTAACCCAGAAGCACATCCCACTCATTGTGGCATGTGTGCACATATCCATGAGCATGTTGCTCACAGTGGCCTCTGCTTATGTTGCGTATGAGGAGTATATCCATCAATAATGTTGTGGACATGGGCCCTGTCTGATCAGCAGAGGTCACCCCTGAGTATGTAGTATGCAAATGTGTACAGATGTGGTGTCCGTAGTGCAGCCGCATATTTAAACTGTCGGAGCTCAGTAAACGTCATGGCGTGTTAATGTTGTGGCATGTAAAGCTGTAGCTGTTGTGTAAGGTACACCCTAAATGGGGTGGTGTACCCTTGAATGTGTGTAGATGTCTTGAGTTCAGAGGTACAATGGGTGCCTATGTACCAGTTACACACCCAGTACAGATAGGTGTGGCCACGTAGGAGGATATCCACGCCACAGTGGCAATACGGTAACCACAGGAGTGGGTGCGACATATGTGTGTACTGCAAACATGTACAATGTGATATGTATGTAGGGGACTACCATCCATGTGATAGTCAGTGGGTGAATGGTGTAATGCAAAGGTGATGTGCATGCACCTTGTGTCATGCAGCTTGATGCCATGATAGTCATATTATGTATCTGTCACAGCGACACCCATATGGTTGGAGTCAGTATCAGCTGGTGGAGCAATCATGGCGCTTGGTATGTAGGGGTTCTAAAGCTAGCCAGCCTGTTCCACAGGGAAGCATATACTTAACATGAGGGGCCCTATGACTGAGGACTGTGGTATGCCAAAGTACCTGACATGTAGTAGGTACTATGGTATGCTGGCCTCACTGTGTGTCCTGTCCATGAGCCACATAGCATAACATCCTGAGACACAGGGTACGATGTGCAGGTGGATGTGTATGTTGTCAATACCAGAATGGGGAATGGTGCTGAAAGGCAATGAGAGGACAATGTAGGATGTGTGGACTCCCGTACCATCAGCAACTGCCCTGGTAACTGTATGAAAGGAGTCCACCATGTGTAGGGGCCATGCTCTGGCCTTAACAAGCACAACCCGGGTGGCAGCAGAGGACGGATGACCAACAATGTCTCTGAGAATGACGTCCTTGACGATGTGCCCCATAGCCACGCAGAACAGTCCAGTCAGGTGTGTAGGACTATAGTCCCACTCGTGCAATGCGGTGCCACCTGTGTGTAGTGTGATAAATGCTGCTGTGTGCCATTCAGGGTCTACAATGTCTGAAACAAGGCTATTACTGAATATGGTGGCCTAGTGGGGAGACAAGTAATTCAGAGGTTGGTGGACATCACAGCCTGGGACGTTGGAAGGTGACATGGGGCCAGTGTCCCAGGACACATAGAGTGTAGGTCAGTACTGTGTAGGTGTGACCACAGGGACACCACAATGTTCATGTATGGATTGCGGCCCTGTAGTGAGTGAGAGGGTGTACTGTCAGCATTGAATCCATCCTCCAGCATGTTGCCAACAATACCTGGGTCTGCAATGTTCCTGAGTGACTGTTGTATGTGACAGCAGATGTGGGTGTTGCCATCGAATACTGACATACCACCATAATGCCTGGTGGTACACCCGGAATGTGTGGCAGTCATGTTTACGTAGCTAGTCTTGGAGTATGTGATGAGGGACCCTGTGGCCCCACCACGGCTGACCAGTGAGCCACCCCACACATGGGAATGTACACCACTGTGCAACAGCCTACACCTGTTGTTGTACATCATATGTCCGTGGAACATGACCACCAGAGTGGCGTCTGTTATCTGGTGTGTACCATCATGGCTCTGTGTGGAATAGCATGATCCATGCAGTTGTGTACATGCTAATTAAGTGCACTGGGGTATGTGTCAGCATTTGTATGTGCATTGTCCATCTGCACGGGTGTCATGATGTTAACAACCGCTGTCAGCAGACGTCTGTAGTAGGTGTAGTAGTACACATGTACTGTGTATGCTGTGATGGGTGTGTTTCGGGATGTGGCTAACAAGGTAGATTAGCATATGTTCGAATCCACCAATGAGGGATAACCCCAGGTGTGTAACACCAGTCACATGGTGGTAGTGTTCATGCCAAGGGTAATGTAGGTCTTGGAGGTGGTGTGTATGTGTTGATCCAGCAGAGTGGAGGGTATGACTCATGGATGTGTCGGTACATGAGTGGCTATCCCAGTGAAGTGTGGGGTAGTGTCAGTCACACATCAGTAGTAGCTGAGGCCCACTGTCCACTATACCACCATAGAAGGTATGTTACCCGTGGGGTATGATGTTGACTCTGTCGCTTGTTACAATGTGTATAGCGGTCCCGGACACAGTTAGTTGCACGTGGAGCACCTCTGATGCATTGTGCTAAGCAACTTGCCAGGATGTGTGCAAAACATAGTGGGATATGGGAACCCCTCAGCTGTGGGTGTGCCGGTCCAGGTATGTGCCTGGAAGGTATGGTCCGTCTATAACCTGTCATTGCAGGTGTGCTCTGCAGAGCCTACAGGCAGGTCCCAGTCACTGCAGAGATGTTGGAGTGGTGCATTATAAGGTGTGCCTTGCCTGCGTGCGTCACAGGGGAAGATGCAAGCAATGTGTCACATGACCCCACGCATGCCAGTTACCGCCCTGCCGGTGACAGTTATTGGAAACTGTGCAGGACAGGCAGTATAGCAGCAGCAAGAGCCTAGCATGTGAGCTGTACTCCCAGGGCCGACAGGTGCAAGTCATCTGTGCCACAGCATTGTGTTTGACCAGGACAGTCATAGCGGACAGATACCACATGCCTGTGGAATGACAATAGGAGCATAGGCAACTGTTGAAGTGACACAGTCGGTCATTGTACAGTGGTATCGTGTCTGGACGAATGCAAAATGCTCCCCAGGGCTAGGCCCACACCCTCAGGGCTATAAGACTGGTGAGCTATTGCATGTCCCTGCACACGTAGTCTGTGAAGTGGCATCACAGGGCAGTCACACTAACATGGCGAATGACAGACATATCGTACCTGGTGAGGTGTGGCATGGGTGCATAGGTTATGTTGCAGAAGCAGTTACCCGACAGCAAGATGTAAGCGACTAACGCCTTGTGTAGCCTGCTGTGTGGAACTGCAGTGTGACACCCTACAGAGTCAGCTATGACTGGTGTGTTGTGAATGTTATAACACACTATTGGCTGTATGTGGTGGGCACACATGAGTCTGTGGGCTATAAGCTGGTGATGTTGTCTTCCATGATGGGGCTACCTCTGGTGCCTACAGTGAGTATGGAGACGTACTGCACAGGTTGTCCTCGTAGGTGTGGCCAGTGGTGTAGATTATGTGAGACTATGTGATGGGTGGGGTGTGTTGCGAATGTTACACATCCCCAAATGACTGTCAGGTGCAGTCAGGGTTGGCGACAGCATTACCCCAGCCATAGCTGTCAGCCTCCTGTCCCCAAAATGAGGAACATTAGCCCTCATACAGTGTGACAAATGGGCAAACGTGGAACACTTACAACTGGCTTACTAACAGCGTCAACTAGGAAGGGCATATGATGGCTAAAATAGGCTGGTCTTACGTATAAAACAGATATTCCAATGAATTACTATGATTCTCATCTATCTAGCCATGGCTAGCAGGTAAACTATGTACAACAATGAATGTGTGACAGACCCTTCCAATGTGGAACCTTGAGGAACATGCACCTTTAGAACCCCAAATGAGGTACGTTCCCGTAATGAGGTACACCTGAGAGCTATGGGCCCAGCACGGCTGCAGACGTGCATCCCCACAGGCTGTAGTGCCGTATGTTGGGAAGTGAGCATTGAATGTGTACACGAGACAATTGCTCTATTGCCACATGTACGACATATCCCTCATATAGACAGGCAGTAGCACTGGTACGTGACAGTTGGACATGCCTGCATATACAACCATGTCCCACAGGATATGTGCGTGTGTACAACAGCTGTCGTACCTTAAGCAAGCTGGGAAGTGTAGGACAGCCAGTGTACCTGTGGGAAATGGTGTGGAATGGGCGCTATAGTAATCATTAGCTCATGACATGCTCACATGTTCTGAACAAGTGCCTAGCATGACCATACAATACAGATAGGGTGTTGGATAATATCAACCCACAAGTGGTGATGACAGTCATTTAGGGTGGCACCGCACTATAACCCTGCTGAGTATGGTGTGCATGTCCATGAACCATTAGCACTGTAGATGTTAGCAGTACAGATGTACAAGATAGCACGGATATTTGATTACAAATACCTTTGCATGTCACAGGTGTGTTCCACCAGTGGCCTGTTGACAGACCCACAACTACAAAAGGTGCAAGAGTGACATGTGCACAGCACATCTGTGCCAGATACAGTAGAACAGGGTTAATGTGTTGTACCCCACCCTCATTGTAGCCCATACCACACACACAAATGTTAGGCATCTGTGTATGTAAGGCTGTGAATGGCCATGACCTATCAGTTTAGCTGTGTCAGTGTTGTGAACAACATACAGAATGGGCTGTGTGTGTGAGGTGTGTGACATATGTGCACAGTCTGATGGATGATACCAGCAGTG
This sequence comes from Protopterus annectens, assembly GCF_019279795.1. NCBI lineage: Eukaryota > Metazoa > Chordata > Ceratodontiformes > Protopteridae > Protopterus > Protopterus annectens. The sequence goes on along the minus strand of NC_056743.1, from coordinate 1,635,207,692 downwards.
TCACCGCTAGGTGAACATCCCTGTACCCATAAACTGCTACCTAGGCTGTGGTCAACATTATGGACACTGTGTAAGGGATGGTGCTGTGCAGTGCACCCCGACATGGTGACATCTCCAGGCCCCTTAGGTAGTCATCTGAGGTACCCATGTCATGTCAGGGTGCCATCCATGAGCACGGAGATCAGTGGCCAGGCATATACAGCACTGTGGTGACCAATATTGGATCACATACCACCTGTAAGGGGTAATGGCTATGCATGGATGTGCGATAACAGCCTTCACAATCCACACCTCCACTATGCAGCATGCCGTCTACCTTGCAGAAGGACATTTGCTACACCATGATGATGGACATGCTACATGTCCATATCCTGATCTATATGACATATGTCATGGACAGCCACCATCCTAATACTAGGATCGCCACAGGCTGGACAGATCCCTGTGCCATATATGTGACATACTCCCACCATACCATGCAACCCTGTCCATCAAAGCTGCAGATGTCATCCCAGTCATACATGGTGTGATGGCCGCATGGTAGATGTACTATCAACTGACTGGATCAGTAATGTGGCACTGATGCAGCTTGCGGTGGCACAATGGCCATCTGTAACAGCGTGGAAACCATGCCCGCACATGCTATGGTTGATGACCATCCCTGCGAATGTCGTCTGACTATCCATTGTCCCATGTCTATCACATGTGTAATACAGGCGATCCGTGTCAGGATGTTGAACAGTTGTACAGTGCTGTGTAGATGTATATGGCAAAACACATGCATGTACAGGTGTCCATGCGTATGTGTGCATTGTCACTGCTCAAGTCCATTCCGGCTGTGTCTGTGTTGATATGTGACATATACACAGCATCCAGGTCAACAGTAGTACCGTGGACACATCGAGGCATGTGCAGATAGGTAAGAACACAAGTGCAGGCAAATAGACATGCCCACAGCAAGACAGCATTTACATGGAGTATGAACACTGTAATGAGGTGACACACATATATGGTGATGATATCCAATGCATAATGGGTGTGACATGTGTGACACAAACACGTCAGTCATGTCAGTGTCATGGTGCTTTGCAAAGATAACTGTGCAGATGCAGTAGATGTCATAGAAATGTATGTGCAGCAGTATCTCTGTACATCTCTGAAACTGTGACCTGTCACCATCATTATGTTTTACAGATAATGCCCGTACACGCCTCCCAGCATACACCCGCCAGGAGGATGATGTCCTCATCCCACAGCTCCATGACAACTATGACTTGTTGTTCAGCCATGTGCCACAGCATGCCCAGCAGCGGGATGACCTGTGGCAGGATCTACGCAGGAGGGTGAACGATGTGGGTGGCCATAACCGCACCTACCAGCAGGTGCGCAGACACTGCACGGACCTGATACGACATGCAAAACAGCGTGCCACTGCAATCGCCAGGGAACAAGGTGGAACAGGTGGTGGGCCACCAACCCAGCCCCCACTCACACACACCGAGGAGCTACTGGCCAGTCTGGGGACACCCAGGAACAGCATCCAGAAACACTAGCTGCCATCGTGGAGGTGGGTGTCTCCCAACCAATGAGCCTGGAGTTGCCTGGTAAGTCAGTAATGCACATATGGCTATTATATCCCATGTAGTTGCATGTGTCACTGTACATAATGTAAAGTAACAACATATGCCAGGTATGTGGACACACATGCTGCATACTACAGTATGCTACGTTGTGTATGCACACATGTGCATACTATATGCTATTACACAGGTGAATGTGTGCACATGCACAGTGCAACCTGTGGCTGTCATACAGTCATGGATAATGTTCATACTGGTGTGTCACCCCTATACAGGTACCTCTGGCATGCCGCACAGACATGGGTCCGTTGCAGGTGAGACTGTCATCAGTATCAGGCATGTTACAGTGTAGATCTATTTGCCATGTGGCCAGTTAACACTTGCACACCTGATGTTTGTTCCAGTCACGATATGCAGGTCGCACCACCATGCATTCACACACGCCACCCATGTGCAATATATTCACACGTAATGATACACAGACTTGAAACCACAGTACTTGTCATTGCGACATGTGTGGTCAGCTGTGCATACAACGGTGGAGGTGTTCTACAATGGAGGCATATGTAGTATGCATTGGAACAACATGTGTGTACGCACACAGTACCACACAGTGAGCTGTGATATGGGCAGCCCACAAGTGTCACCATTGTGTCATATGCCCCTGCATCGGGTGCACACATTGTGATGTGCCACCTGACATGTCCCAGACATGTAGTGTTCTGTCTGCAATATTGTCACACTATCACATGACCTATACCCCACATACCAAACATACAACCCGTTGTCTGCATAGACCTGTGGAATGTGACATATCTGACATGTATGGGTGTATGTCATATGGGACCACACAGACATGTGGAGAAGATGCCCATCACACACAATTGGCCACCACATGTGCACACATGGCCATGGGGATGGCCAGAGACATGTAGCCACACAGTACATGGGATGTGTATACACCCTGTTGCACATTGTCCACACATGGTCCAATTATAGCCTTAGTTGACCGATTATACAGTTGATGTGGTACAGTGGACAACCTAAAAGCCTGTGCACAGCTACTGGAGGTGTCACTGAAGTCTACCATATACGATCTGTCGAACATCACGACTGTGTTGCAGTTATGGCTATGCAATGTGTACATATTATGCATTCTACAGCAACATACATGCCTCATGTTGCCATGCAATGGCACAGTGTCTGTACTTCACACTGTATAGCAATGTAGATGGCTCACACTACCCTCCCGTGCTCATGCACATTTGCTAAACATGCATTCTATCTGTAGGGCATACACACAACACTGCAATGTGAAGCCCATTATGATGCTGTACATGTGTCAGGACACCATTGTGTCAAACATGTATGCATGTTAATGCACATGTCAGCAAATTACATGTCAAGGTCACGTCAGCCATGTGTACTGTTATCCTGTTCTGGGCCACATGGTGTATCACGGGATGCATGCATACTACCATGATTGTGTGAACTGCATGGCTACTGATATGACACCTGCTTGCTGTAGTGTGCACCCCAGGGAGGTATGCTTACTAACACTATTAATGTCTGAGCTGCATGCCCTCTGCTCTATCGCAGGCATGCTGCATGCCATCTGACAAATCACATGCATGGTGTGTCTGTGTGTCTGTGTGTGTGTGTGTGTGTCTGTGTGTGTGTGTGTGTGTGTGTGTGTGTGTGTGTGTGTGTGTGTGTGTGTGTGTGTGTGTGTGTGTGTGTCTGTGTCTATTGTACTTTACAGTATTTCTTTGCATTCACAGGTGATGTAGGTGCGTTACCCTCCTGCGGTCCATCTGATGTTAGTGTCCCCACAGATACTAGCGGTGATGAACATATGCATGAGGTACAGGCAGGGTTGTCAGGGGCTGAATCTGTGCCAATGGTTACCATCCCAGCTATGTCCCCTCTTCCCGCACACAGTTCTGCTGCCAACACATACCGCATCACCGGTGGCCATAGAGGAAGGACAGTCAGCGTCTGTTGGCGTGGAACAGGAACGTGTGGTGGCTACAGAAGGTGTGTCTACACACCATGGTGTCAGTGTAATGACTGCAGATGTGCCACACAGGCATGTGGCCGGTGCTGCTCGTAGGAGGACCTCTGGCAGACATGCACCTGCAGGACAGAGCGCAGCAGCTGGTATCACCAGACGCATGTTCCAGACTGTAATGGCGGCACAGGCACGTGCTGAATGGCAGAACAGAGAAGGGCAGAGGCTGCAGAGGGCTGCTATCCATACCCTAAATGACAACATCCAGGCATTGGCAAATGCTCAACAGCAGATTGCTAATGTTCTGGATAGGCGACTAGGTGAAATGGTCGGAATCCTTGACCGAGGCATGGCAATCCAGAGCGGGAGCTGTCTGTGCTGGAACACCTGGTAGGAGTGAGGCGTAGGCCACGTGGACGTAGGCCAGCAACACCACCTAGTGTAGGTCGACGTGAGCGTGCCACCTCACATGCCCGCTCCCATAGTGCCGGTAGCAGTAGCAGTGCAGCTGCTGCTGCGCTGTCAACACCAGGACACAGCAGGCCACGTGGACGTGGCCCTGGATGGTCTCAGCGGGGACACGTTTCCAGCGGACATGTGTCGTCGGACAGTAGCCACTCTGTACCTCCACCTGGTAGTGCCCGTGCAACCCCAGGCAGGCACAGGTCACGTGGCCGTGGACGGACACAGTGAGCTGTACAACCTGCACTGTACAATCTGGGGCTGTCAATTATACCCGTGTAGGCATCACAAATGGCAGAACTGTGTACACACATACACGCACACAGCAAACACAACTGTAGGGCTCCACAACATCCACATGCATTCTGCACAGACATGTCCAGTCAACTCACTGGCCCTTACACACACACATGATGTTATCCATTGGTGCAGCCTATGCCCCTGGCAAACATATCACCCTGTGCATATGATGAAGCCTGTGCCGCATCCCTGTCATCCACACCATCGGTGCAGGGTTATGCACAAATATTCTGATGCACAGGGTGAACAGCATAGTGAGAGGTGTATGTAATACCTGTGTATGCATAGTGAGGGATGTGTATGTTGCAGTGGTTGTGTGCAGCCTATGCCCCTGGCAAACATATCACCCTGTGCATATGATGAAGCCTGTGCCGCATCCCTGTCATCCACACCATCGGTGCAGGGTTATGCACAAATATTCTGATGCACAGGGTGAACAGCATAGTGAGAGGTGTATGTAATACCTGTGTATGCATAGTGAGGGATGTGTATGTTGCAGTGGTTGTGTGTGAATACTGAGTTGTGTATGTGACATAGGTTGTGTACTGTCGACATGCACCAGTCACACCATGTAGTGCAGGTGCAGCATGCATTGTGATGTGTTCACGGTATGTGTCTCGGTTACATCTGTAGCACCATGTTGGTTGTGATACCCTGGTTCCCTCCTATGGTGTACTTGCATGTGCCTACAGGTAGCAGTGTTTGCAGTCCCCCACATGTAACTGTGGAGTACACACAGGCACGTCTGGCAATATCAGCATGCTACATGTACCTTCATCCTGACTGTTGGACACACAAACATGACACAGATGTCCGCACATATACTGCACCTGACGCATGTGGTCGGTGCCACAGGCTACACTGGACAGAGACGTGACATACATAGCAGGACACATTACAGGTATGGTGACATGGTGCAGGGGTTGTACACAGCGGCCTGGCCAATGATGATGTGAGGTGTCACTTGGTAGCTGGAGGCCACACTGTGCAGCAGTAGGACCCTGTAACAGTACGTGAACATGGCGCAGTCACGGGGTGTACACCACTATAATGCACACCCCATAGTGTGCAGCTGGGGACCCTTGCCTTTGTGGTCATCACCCTCACAGTACTATGCACCCACACGACGTGTCACAGAGAAGGGACATGCACAGGTAGCCAGTATGGCTGGGACCTATGGCATCAACAGGGTTGTGCAATGCATCACCATTACGGGTTAGTCAACACGTGGGGCCAGTGATAATTTCCCACCGTATATTAGCATACACACTCACACCAAGCACCAGACATACATACAGACACACACACACTGTGGTGACCACACATGTGTATACGGACAGCCGATGTGTGTGATGCACCTCACCGGCGAACGTCATGCTTCCCACACTGACGTATGTACAGTTCTCTACAATGGTGTACAGGGATGTGTAGCAACTGGGACATATTCCCCGTGATATGTGGCATCCCTGGTCACACATTCGGACACACATGGCAGTGCTGGGAATGATACACCAGCCATATGATGACACGTTTGATGGACATGCAGCGGTATTGATTGCATTATGTGTACCAACGCTATATCTGGCAAATGTGCTGCTATATACACACGAGAGGTTGTAGGTGTTACAGGTGCCATATGACATATAGTTGTTAACACCTGACCGCTGTGTATGCATTATGTCAGCACCGTCACGTAACAGCGACATAGCGTACAGTTAGCACATGGCATGATAGGATGGTGTGTGACACAACTGTGAGCCACCCCCTGCACACATACATCTAGACAGGTGGTTCACCACGTTATGTACACACATCCCTCCATACGTGCTGTTTGTATGTCACCGTATACAGATGTCAATGATGGGTCTGCATTGCGTCTGCATGTCGTAGGTAGGTGCAACTATGTTACGGACATCGGCCACTGCACATGCATGTTTGCTGCATGCACAGTACAGATGTCACATGTGTCTCCTGTTGCCATGTTTGTATGCATTGCTATTGTTGGACATGTGTGTTGACATACATAACACATGGACTGCGGTATGATATCACGGGTGTCACAGGCGACCAGTACAAGGGTATGTGTCCCGGTCAACACTGCTACCCCCTGTAGTGTGAGCATTCAACAGACATGGGCCCACATTCAATTCGCGTGTGTAGCATTGATTAGGCCAGTGTTATGCACGAGGTACATCAAAGGCCATGTATGTATGTGTTGTGTGTGCAGTCCATGCACACATCCACACAATCACATGTATGACATACCCAGACGTGTGTTCATTGGTGTACAGCAACAGTCAGGTGTCACAGCTGTGTAAGGGCCATGGTATGTCTTGAGCCGACCTGTTCATGTATACTGGTATCATTGCAATGCATAACACCTGTTGGATCCCTGTTGGTACATGTGTACTCTGCACAGCTGGTGTACACCGCTGTACAGCCCAGTGGTCATGTGTCACATGGTGTTGTTGGACCGTAAGGCTGTGTAGTGCTGCACCAATGACATGGTGCTGACTTGACAGCTACAGTGTACACTGCAGTGTGTACGTGTGTGACCTGCACCTGTGACAGCTGTGATGGCAGCTGTGTGTGTACAGGTCACTGCATGTGTGACCGCCCTGTGCGTGAGGGCAGTTATACCTTACTGTGCCCTTCTGTGTGTACACTCCATCTGCATGCAAGATTGCCCTTTGCAACAGCTAAGTGTGTGAGCATGCCCAGTATGCCGTTGTGTAGATGGACACACAGTACATTCCACACTGCCCCTTCCATGATTAGACTCCGTGTGCATGCAAGATGGCCCTTTGCAACAGCTAAGTGTGTGAGCATGCCCAGTACGCCGTTGTGTAGATGGACACACAGTACATTCCACACTGCGCCCTCCGTGATTAGACTCCGTGTGCATGCAAGATGGCCCTTTGCAACTGCTAAGTGTGTGAGCATGCCCAGTATGCCGTTGTGTAGATGGACACACAGTACATTCCACACTGCGCCTTCCATGATTAGACTCCGTGTGCATGCAAGTTGGCCCTTTGCAACAGCTAAGTGTGTGAGCATGCCCAGTACACCATTGTGTAGATGGACACACAGTACATTCCAAACAGACGTGTGATACTAAGCGTGTGGGCATGGCCATTGACATCCTGTATAGCCATGGTGGTCATCCAGGCACCAGATGTCCAATTTCAATGTCACGATGGATGCCTACATTGAACACACTTGTTGCTCTCTCGAAGGGTGTACTGTCTGTGGCGCATCCCATATCTATTCAGTGTTGTTGTGCTCCATAGATATTTAGTTGGCCCGTTGACAGCACTGGCGTGTTTGTGTACGTCTACCTTGGGACGGTAATATGCTTTCAGACCGCTCACTCTCTAAACATTCCCTATCGGCATCTTTGCCTTTGCGGATGATGTCACCCACCTAGAAGTATGCCTCTGGGAGTGCTGTGTTCAGTAATCTCGGTAGCGTGTTCTGTAAATGCGTAATGCTGTAGTGTGTTAGAGTAGGTAGGTGTGTGTTCAACTCCCGGCCCTTCCAAGTGTGTGTGTGTGTGTGTGTGTGTGTGTGTGTGTGTGTTTCCAGCTGCCTGGGGACACAGTAAAGCTTTTAGATGCCTCACAACACATACATTCCCTATCGGCGTCTTTGCCTTTGCGGATGATGTCACCCACCTAGAAGTATGCCTCTGGGAGTGCTGTGTTCAGTAATCTCGGTAGCGTTCTGTAAATGCGTAATGCTGTAGTGTGTTAGAGTAGGTAGGTGTGTGTTCAACTCCGGCCCTTCCAAGTGTGTGTGTGTGTGTGTGTGTGTGTTTCCAGCTGCCTGGGGACACAGTAATGCTTTTAGATGCCTCACAACACATACATTCCCTATCGGCGTCTTTGCCTTTGCGGATGATGTCACCCACCTAGAAGTATGCCTCTGGGAGTGCTGTGTTCAGTAATCTCGGTAGCGTGTTCTGTAAATGCGTAATGCTGTAGTGTGTTAGAGTAGGTAGGTGTGTGTTCAACTCCCGGCCCTTCCAAGTGTGTGTGTGTGTGTGTGTGTGTGTGTGTGTTTCCAGCTGCCTGGGGACACAGTAATGCTTTTAGATGCCTCACAACACATACATTCCCTATCGGCGTCTTTGCCTTTGCGGATGATGTCACCCACCTAGAAGTATGCCTCTGGGAGTGCTGTGTTCAGTAATCTTGGTAGCGTTCTGTAAATGCGTAATGCTGTAGTGTGTTAGAGTAGGTAGGTGTGTGTTCAACTCCCGGCCCTTCCAAGTGTGTGTGTGTGTGTGTGTGTGTGTGTGTGTGTTTCCAGCTGCCTGGGGACACAGTAATGCTTTTAGATGCCTCACAACACATACATTCCCTATCGGCGTCTTTGCCTTTGCGGATGATGTCACCCACCTAGAAGTATGCCTCTGGGAGTGCTGTGTTCAGTAGTCTCGGTAGCGCGTTCTGTAAATGCGTCATGCTGTAGTGTGATAGGGTAGTTAGGTGTAAGTTCGATTCCCAGGCCTGCCAGATGTGTGTGTGTGTGTGTGTGTGTGTGTGTGTGTGTGTGTGTGTGCATGCTCCCGTCCGCCTGGGGACTCAGGTTATGCTTTTAGATGCTTCGCAACACAGATGTATCCTGCTGACGTCTTTGTCTTTGCGGATGTTGACACGCACCTAGTAGAATGCCTGTGTGTCTGCTGTGTTTAGTAATCTCGGTAGCGTGTTCTGTAAATGCGTCATGCTGTAGTGTGATAGGGTAGTCATGTGTAGGTTCGATTACCAGCCCTGCCACATGTGTGTGTGTGTGTGTGTGTATGTCTGTATCTCTCTCTCTCTCTATATATATATATATATATATATATATATATATATAATCTATTTTCTGCCCATAACTCTGCTCTTGCATGGACAGCTGACTGTTTCATGTATCGCATATTTGCATAGCTTTCACATACCAATGGGGTATGTTGCAACTCCCAACATTGTCCATGCAACGTCCGTGTTACGGGCGGTGTTACACGCCCTTACAGGCGTTTGCTGTATATCTTGGCAGACATCTATCCTTGCTGTACTCTCACTGTACTCGTACACGCCGGAGGCTTCATGTATCATGGCCTAGTTTTGATGTGTGTATGTCTATTTGTGCTGTGTGCATGGCTCTGGGTATGTCCCACTATCATCATTTGTAAAGGTGACAGCCCTATAGGTTCTTCATGTAGACTGCTGTGTCATTTGACATGTCAGCACATACCTGCGGACAGTACTGCACGTCCTACTGCAGCGCATTTCATACCTTCTGCATTATCTTGCAGTCGATATTGCTGTTTCCTCACACATGGATCTGTTTCTGTTCATACCACTCCACCTCCTAGAGCAAGTTGCTGGACAAGGCCTTATCTGATAGTGGGACACATAGGGGCAGTATTGACATGTTGCTCTTACAAACGTAGATAGTTGACACAATAATAGGTTTTGCATTAGTATGGCTTTTCTGTCGGATTTGGTGTCTTACTCACATGTTTGTCATTATTTCATGTCTTCAGTTATCATGAAAGTGCCAGAATGTTACTGTTGTTACGTGGAACACACCAAACATATGAGGCAGAACTCTGCACATTCTGCGTAAATCTGTACAGTTGCGGAGTATGTGTCTGTAACAAAATATCAACTTTCTGACACCAATACACACACTGTATGGCGGCATCACAGGCCACATGCCATTACATTTATATTGCAGGACACACCCACCCAGACAGTTGTATTCCTCACACAGGCCAACAGCTGCTTATCCACACTAATTGGTCTATCATGTACCGTATGTGTGCCGGTATTTGCGCTTTCCGTCAGTGGCAGAGCTCACGTACGTGTCTGGGGGACTGGACATTGTTACGGTGACACTGCATGACACCCTGAGGGACACATTACTTTTGTGTCTATTAACCTTCCACATTGACATTCACAGGGCATACGTTGTCATTCACATTTGTCGGAGTACATGCGTGTGTCTTGTACATGTTTTCTCATTTGTCCTGATGTCTTTCTTCTCACCTGTCCACCTAGTATCACTAGTTCTGTACATGTATTTTGGACAGGTTACCTTCATACCCCTAACCTGTACACATTATGGGTAAACGCCCTGACGTTTGACCTTGTTACATTTGTCATAGTGATGTGCCTTTCTGGTAAATTGCTGGCAAGGCATTACGGACTGTGCGGTAGATAATAGTGACTGACATTTCCATTACATGATTAGTAACACTCATAACATCCGTATTCATGGGTACGCCAGTATTCTCACAACGTTCTGACTTTGTCTGGGGTATATCTAATATAGTCCCTATTTGTATTTCATGTACTATGCCTTAGTGCAGCTGTGTTATTCTGACAGTTTGCCAGTTATGGGTACCATCTTGGTCGTACGCATGTCCATCCATGATAATCGCCTACATGACACTGATATAGGGCCCTACATATTGCCAAAATGGTTTCCGCAATATCCAGTGGATGGTTTGCCCCATTATTGAGAATATAGGCGTGTGCTATACCCACATCACTCCCACGGGCGGGCCTACGAAATCCCTGCCAAACAACACCTAGGCCCATTTCTGCATACCCATGATTCCCATACCTGACAACCCTCTACAGTACCCATTACACATGTTTAATGTGTGCGGTACTGAAGTGTGGAGACACTTATATGCACTCCCCACTCTCCGGATATCAGTTCGTACGTCATACATTCTATCGACACATGTGTCATCACCCTTGCACCTGATACTGTTGCATGTACAGCTATTTCATATTTGCTGCGGTCACTTCTTTTGCGTCAATGTCGGTTGACACTACGTAAGATTCAATTTCTGGAGTCCTGCAATGGACACCTATCTGCATGTTTAAAGTGTAGAACTTGCTGGACTGTCACTTTCTGGCCAATGGTTTGGAATGCTGCGGTTTATTCACCTTTCCTGCATGTCTGTTTGTCTACCCATATTAGATATAACGTCGCCTATTTATGTACATATGTCATATCTACGGGACATAAGTCTGTTGTGTATACATATATACATGTACAATCCTCATTTCATAACTTGCTTTGGTTTACGTCTGTGGATTATGTGTATACACATATATCTATATCCATACCATACCTTTCCACTATACAGATTGTCGCAGAGTGTACAGCTGCTTGCCCCTTTATCTTCGCTGTGTTTTAAATAAACCTGTGTCTATCTGGCAATGTCGTGGCATTTCATTTGAGACTTACAGTGGGGATTTCTGGCAAGCAGTTCAGGTTACGACTGCATACCCTTCAGAGAATCCATGCTACTGACACACCCGTTATTCTATCCACTTTCTATGTTTGTTCTGGCACATATCTGGTGTTTGTCCCTATTTGTACCGGTAGTTTGCATGGCTTTGTCCGGTTTCATACTTTACGAGGTTAACAGGTTTGAGCCATGTATAACTAACATGGGGGAAACAGCATTCATTTACTATGCTGTGAGCGGATCACCTACACACAGGCGCACTTGCATTTCCTTATTGTGGGTTACGCAGGCGCATGCATATCCTTATTGTGGGTTACATATGTTTACTAAGTCTTTGTGCTTACGTGGGCTTTATTACTTGTGACAGTACCAGTAATTATCTGTAATACGGTTAACGGACGTTTGCGAAACACACGTTCACCTTTACATATTTAACTGTCTGTACAGCACAGACGCATTCATTACACTTTCACATTATATGTGCTGTAGTCGTTGTTCAACCGGGACTGCATTCACGTTGGCCGGATGCTGTAACCACTATACGTTTGGTGTTCTGACTCATTTATATGCATACCCATAGTACATAGCTACATTAACATATGCCTCACCGCTTCACTTACGTCACAGGCATCCATTCTCCTGCTGGGAAAAATGCGGTACTACATGTTACACATTCCCTATTCCCTACTGCTCTGGACCCACGCTGCATATTTCATCACTGCAGGGATATTCAGAACCCAAAGGCTTATAGTCCTGACACATACAGGTCTTTAATTGTCAGGGTGTTCATGTGGTGATCTGGGTTTAGGCTTGTCCGCCTGGTGAACGGAACTGCCCTGACCATGTTCAAATGTCAGACAAAGCACATGGACAGGGTTTGTCCATTTTAAACATTTAATCTGTGTTTACAGACACAGGTGTTTGGGCACCTGTCAGCAGCTTATGATGTTGGCAATACATAATATGGGTGGGGCGGTTACGATACATAATCCACGGTGAGTGGTGTTCCCATTCACATTTGACTATTTCCTGTATTCATTCTTACGAGGGTTATTATTTTGCACATGACTTAACTATGAATTAACTACGGGTATGCAGTAGTACAGTCAACATATGTGACGGCTTGTTACAGTATATATGTACGGACCTCTGTAATACTGGGGACTACCCCACATCCTTCACAACATTTCCTGCTTATGTACATACTATTATTCCTTGAACTTTCAAAGCTTGTGAGAGCAGTAATTACATCTGTCCCTATTTGTCCACCCATCCTTTTAGGCTTTGTCCAGGTTTTGTTGCTGTAATAGGTTGAGAGGTGGTGTCGGTATGTGATTGAGTTGAATATATACTGTCGATAATTCAGTGGGGAGTAGGGTTACCACTTGTTCCTCTTTGAGGGAGGTCCCACTTTGGACAGTTGTGTCCTGCGATGACACCTAAGACATGGCAAATGTCCTGTGATTTTAAGACAATAATATATTTCTTCATTTCTGTACTAGTTGCATGATACAGGTATTTTGTATCTGGTACACATAACTATTATTTGGGATAGCATAAGCTATTCAAATGCTATGGCATTAGCTTTTATCTTGGCATACACATGTAATTCTGTACTTTGCACAGGCCGGGGTATGTTTTATCCTGCAAATTCTCACATTTCTACAAGGGATGTCCCACCTTGGCCATCTGAACAGGTGGCAACCCTAGTGGGGTGACCTGCATGGTGGACAGCTGTTCCATCCTGCGTAGTATGAATTGCATGTCTGTGTAGATACTGAACAGTACCGTGACTACACATACATGTTTTGTCCAGATGTGTACAGTAATGGACACCGTGGCGTGTAAACAACTCTGAGGTTTCAACAGGTTACTTATCCCACGCGGGATGTACACACATTTTGCCGTAACATTAACGCGCGGGCATTTGGATTTACGTACCTGTGATGGGATGTTTACAAACGTGGGATACATATTTGCAATCCGGACACTGCCTAGGATGATACTTCCTACTACATATGGGGAATACCCGCTATGTGTAGGTGTACGGATGCGCAAGGCTGGTAGCTGGATTTGGTGGACATTCGGACATGGGTGCGGGTTATGTGCTATACAGGGGTTGTTGCATATTGCATTTGCATGCATGGGTTCTACTTTTGGATATCCCGGTTCCGCATATAGCATCCTATGTGTATGTGATGGTTACGTTCCTGTTCATGTGTATAGCACATTTTAATATACATATGTTTGTGTGTGTTTGGTATACAATATGGACTGTCAGGTTTCTTTACGGTTGTTATATAGCCACAACTGCCCTGCTGTGTACTATCACTACCACTGTGGGACTGCTGGTGACCATACCCATGGGGCTAGACGTGTGTATTGGCGGCAAGCTGACATGATACGCTTCACTTCCACTGGGTATAACTTCTGACAGTGCAGTACATTACGGACACACGATTTTAAATGTCATTTGTTCCATGGACGGAAACTCATATTATGTTGCGTGCATTTCTGTTTTGTTCTCCATTTTGTGTGGCCGGGAACTGTCTTGCATGCTTTGCATACGTTTCATTATCCACGGACACTGATAGGTGCGATTACTATTGCAGGCAGGCTATAATATTCAGCAGTTTAGGTTGCTCATCGCCAGCCGACATTGACACGCCTCCAGGCGCAGCTTAGTAATGCCCCATGCACTCGCGCACGAGTCCTATGCACGTGGATGTGGTAGCGGCGCACCTTCATTAATATGCATATGGCGCTACTACACCATTTATACGCCGCACGGCCGGCGCAGGCCTTACACCGGCCTTGCGCCGAGCTTCATGAATCCGGGGGATTGTTTAAATATACTAGTCAGCCAAAGAAAGCAGGCATATTTATACTTGAACCCTAAGAAATGCATGCAATGCTGCTTTCATAAAAATAAATAAATATAAATAAAAATTAAAAATAACCATTTGTGTGCTTAATGACAATTAGAAAAATCAGTCTGATTATTTAGGAGTTGCTGTAATTATGTAGTGCTTAGATATCTCAAGTTTACAAATTGGAAAATGTTTTATTATGTAACTTACTGTCTCAGTAGTGTTGGCAGAATTTTCATCAACACAGAAACCTAGAATAATAAGAAAAAATACATCATAAAAAACATAAATGCATACACAATTTGTTTTAATACTGACTTAACTGTATTATGACCTGGACAACTGACAGGCTCTTTCTAATGCACTGCTGGTTGTTAAAACAATGTATGCAGCTGTCATTACCATTTTGTCAATTAGCCATTATGTAAACAAACCAGTCAATCTATAAATGTGTTTAAAGGAAGGTGAAACACTACAAGGAACACAAACATTGCGAGCAAGTTCCTGTTCACTGCAGATTCATATATCCAAATCAGGCAGGTATGCATGTGCTGGATCATGGCTGACCTCCTACAGAATGAAGCACAATAACAAACTTAAAACACAATAAGTTGCAACAGACAAATGCTCCAACCTATGAAGGGCAAGTGTCTGCGGAAGGGAGCATATGAAATACCAATAGAAAAGGACTTGTCAATATGGGTTAAAAAGGTTAACGTGTATGGCACTTTGACATGGATGGAAAGACATGCAGTCCTCAATGGTGAACAGGGAAGCAAATACAATGAAGGAAGGAATGTAAAATCAAAGAAAAATCCAAAATCATTTATTACATAGAAACTAAAGAGGTACAATGGCTCCCTACTGAAATGTCAGCATTCAAAATGCCAAGAGCTGGTAAGCCAAAAATAAATAAATAAATATGACTGAAAACACAGAAGACTGAATCTCAAAAATCACTCTTCTCCTTTAAACTTATTTTTATATGGGAGACAAGCCCCTCCTGTATTCCCCCAAACTTATATATACCAAATGTGAGATCACCATACCAAGAAGAAAAGGAAATATTCCAAGAAATGGCATCTTGGAATTAGTATATATGTAAGTTTGATCATTTGGACATTCATTCTGTTTTTTTTTTGTTTTTTTTTGGACTCGATCTAGTGGGTCCCAACATTTTAAATGGTTACCAGATACAGTAGGTCAACAATCCACTGAAACACCCCATTCCAAAAAGTGCCTGCAAAAGAAGCACAAGGAATATCTGGAACTATGCAGTAATTCAAGTGTAGTTGCTGTGTGTGTGTGTGTGTGTGTGTGTGTGTGTGTGTGTGTGTGTGTGTGTGTGTGTGTGTGTGTGTGTGTGTGTGTGTGTGTGTGTGTGTGTGTGTTTTTTGGTGTAATCCAAATATCTCACAGTGAAGTATCCAGAATACAGAATCTAAACTTTGCAAACATTTATGTAGATATCCACACAATACCTAGTGAAGTGTACCAACAGGAAGCATTCTCAGATAACCACATAATCTGTACATGGAATACACAAAGTATGGTAAAACACTATTATATAATCAAGCAAGGAAACTTAACAAGACATGTCCAGTGGAGAAACACAGGCTCCTTGTTCAGGACATACACAGTTCAGTTCAAGACACACTAAGCATAAAGTCTCACTGCAGGAAAATATCCAGATAGAGTAGCAAATGACACAGTATGACTTAGCCCAATAGCAGCCAGCAGGGTAGGAGATGTAAATATCAAGGGACATATTCCTACAGTACAGATAATGACCCATAGCACACATAGTATCACAGTAACTGACAGTGGACCAGGACAGGAGGCAGGCAGTGTAGAAGATATATGAAAACATCTGTATCACACATGGTGTCACACTAAAGCAACTGACAGCTGGCCAATCTCCATGAACCATGTGGGATACAGCACAGAACACAAGTAGCAGATTAGGACAGCACAGTAAACACAATGGGCATATGGCACAGAATAGATGCACACCTGCAGTACACATGTAGGCAGTGTGCAAGGGCTCTCAGATAGTCTGAAATTCTGTAGGTATCCTACTGTTCCATGAACTGACATAGGGCCTCATGTGATGTACCCATTATCATCACTTCACAGATGGAGGCAGGTCACAGATGATGGTTTCTTAAAGGCCATCCATGTCATTCTGCTTATATGTAATGATGGCAAGCAGTTCATGCAGACTGATGTTGCATGACCTGCACATGGAGCATAGATGCTAATGCCTCCCCCATGCATTCTGTGCACTGGGCAGGGAGGCTGCAGACAGCTCCTGTACAGAGCAGAACAGAATACACACACCGGGGGGAGGAGGCTGGGAGGATGATAGCTAAAGTGTGTAGTGGAGATGAATACTGTAATTACAGGGACACCCACAGATGTAGCGGGCACTGACCCATGAGGTGCCAATGTCAGCAGTTCTTTCACTTCTAGCTAGAATTTTGAATAAGCAGTGCACTTTGCAGATATGGTTTCAGTACCTGCCACCAGACTAGCTGTCCCAAGTAGAATACACCCCCTTGTGCACAAGTATTGGAAAAGGCAGTTGTAATTGCATTGCAGGCCACATTTTTGAAATTCATCATTTTGAAGGCAGGAAACAATGATATCCCTAAAGCCTCTGTGATGGTAATGACTTGGGTGAACATGCTGTCATACACTGTTTGTGTCTTGCATGTTACCAAACAATACAGTAAAGGGGCACACTTGCATTTATTCTTTTCTCAGTATGTTTGTATTCAGCTAGGTATAGATGGTTGTGCACATCAAGACGATTTAGCACATTAGCCTTCTAGGTCCCCTGGTCAAACGTCATGTGTCTCCTTCCATTGCCAGGATGGTCACTGCTACCACCCACTTCACAATGCTGCATTGTGAATCCACCAGATTATAGCTCCGTATCTTCCATCATTATGTCTGCCAGGTGAATAAATGTTTAATTCCAAGCAACAGCTACCTTCCATCCTTGTATCAAATAAGATGTTGCAGCACCTGACTGCATGGTATACATGGGATGCCTTTTCCACTGACTCATTGATCATGACCGGCTCTTGATGTTTTCCAGAATCTCACTTGATGGTGGGTGCTTCATCCTTTATTGCAGTAACCAGCTTTGCCACAGCCACCTTATCAAGATTAGGGGCAGGGATAATGGTGGTGGTAATGGATTACTTAATTCCTAGCATTGGCTGTACATCTAGTAATGACCCTCTCCCTGCACCTGGCCATCATCTACTCTACATGTAACTAATATGTTCAGCAGTTTTGTACGTCTCTCTCCTTGTGGTATTGAATCTAATCTATTATCATCAACGTCCTCATTAACATCAGCATTGATGCTCATCTTGTATAGCTGAATAAGAATAATAACAAAGAGGCTTGGGTGTTCATTTATGTACTATATCATATACAAACACATCAGGATGGATAGCAGGAACATAAAACATAAACAAATTAACTGACTAGTATATACATGCATGCTTACATCTCTATAACTCACTACAAATGGCACGCTGGCTTGCACATGCTCAGTACTTATATGCATGTGTCTGCAGACTGGAAAGCTTCTTAAAGGTACATCACACTCTCTGATCTACATTCTCCCTCTTTACTGACCTACCTTACAATGACAATAACATTTGAATAGTCATGCAAATTATACAGACAATAATGAATAAAACAACATTCATGTACATGAACAAGGTCTGGAAATGCAACATGATCCTGTAATGCAGTAATTAGGACTGGGTTTAGCAACCGGGACAGTCACTGGTGAATGATCTGCTTTAGGACTCTCAGGAATATTCTCAGGAAGAGGCATATTTGCTGGAATGTCCTCTTGAACTGGAACATTGGATAAGTCACTCTGAGAACGAGTCTTTATCACAGGCAAGATGTTGCAATACAGGTTCGGACACTGGTACTAAATGCTTCCAATTCCATCTAAATTCTATTCCTTGCAATTCCACAATGTACAATCTTGGCTCTTGACACAGACTTTTCACAAATCCAATCTGATCAAAACTTTTTGCTGTCTGCATCCTCACTATCTCCTCTTCTTATAATGGATTGAGCAGTTTGCTGGTATTATCATAATAGGACTTCTGGGGCAAACACTTTTTCAGAAATTGAGCTTTCACTGCTTTGTTGTTCGTAGCACATGGAACCAACAACTTGCTACTGATTGGAAGTCTGGTTTAGTTTGTCTCAACATACGTCTCTGGCAAGGTGAACCAAAATGATTATCTTGAAGAATGTTTCTGAGATTCAGGAGATTTAGAAAAACATCAGTATTGTCTTGCTTTTACTTCTCTAACAGCTGTTTTGCACTTTGAACTGCACATTCTGCCAAACAATTTGACTGTGGGTATTCAGGACTACTTGTAACATGAACAAAGTCTCACACTTCAGCAAATCTCTTGAACTGCTGACTTGTAATTTGTGTACCATTGTCAGAAATAACAATGTGCAGACTACCATGGACAGAAAAATGTCTCTTCAACTTAGTAATAACAGCACAGTTTGAATAATAGCCTACTAATATCAAGTAATGTTGACCATTCCACTCGAAAATATCTGTAGCTACTGTCAACCAAGATAGTTCAGGAATCTGGTTTAGCTATAGTGGTTCTTGTTGTTGTTGATGAGGTTTAGTACTATCACAAACAAAACAAGCTGAAAGTACTTTCTCAATGTCTTTTGACGTAGAAAGCCAAAATACTAGTCCTCTTGCCCTTCTTTTGGTAGAATCAGTTCCTGGCTAGCTACAATGTATGATCTTAATATACTCTTGTTGCAAGGATTTTGGAAAAATCACTTTTGGACCTGTCATGATGATACCATTGTCAAACAAAATCTTGTCTCTGTAGGGAAAATATGGTTGCACTTAGTGGTAAACAAGATTGCTTTGTTGGCCATCCTAGACTGCTAAAGTGCTTGAGCTTCTGGAGAATTGGATCTAAAGCTATACGAGTTCTAAACTCATCAAGACATGTGGAAGAAAGAATTCTCACTTCCATGACTTCAAAATCAGGTGTCTCATTTTCATGCTGTTCAGTGTTTTTTTTCTGGACAATCTGGATAAAGTTTGCCTTTTGTGTAGACAAGATTGGAATGATACTTTTGCAATTTCAACATCATGTATTGCAAGCTCACAGAAGCTGTGTGCATAGGCTTTGTCAAAATAGTGACTAAAGGTTAGTGGTCAGTCTCAGGCTGAATAGGTCCACCATAAATATAATTATGGAACTTGGAACATGCAAACACAATTGTAGAGTTCTTTCTCTATCTCAGCATACTGCATCTCAGTTTGGGTTAGAGTTCTCAGTGTATAGGCTATTGGTCTACCCTCTTGACGAATGACTGCACCAAGAACAAATTTTGAAGCATCACATGAAAGAGTTACTGGTTTGTGAACATCATAATATCTTAAAGTAGGTGGACTGGCACTTCTCTGTTTCAGGACAACAAATACTCTTTGGTGTTATTCTGACCAGGGCCAGGGTACATCTGTGGAATAGTGTGTGTGTGTGTGTGTGTGTGTGTGTGTGTGTGTGTGTGTGTGTGTGTGTGTGTGTGTGTGTGTGTGTGTGTGTGTGTGTGTGTGTTGTACCTTTAAGAAGCATTTCAAGGTCAGCACATGCATATAAACAGCAAACACGTGTTAGCTTCAGTGCCATTTTGACAGTGCAGCTGGTGACTGTGCATGTGTGAGTAAAATAGCTACTTTGTTTATAAGTTTATTTAAGTTAAAGTTATTAAGCCTCAATCCTGATGTGTTTGTACATAATACAGCTGCTTGAACAGAACCCATGAAAGCTCATCTATTTTATCCTGACTGGACGAGCAACATGATGTCAGAACCGGGATTCCTGACACTACTTTTCAGAGCAATGAGGTGTAGAGTTAACAGTGAAGGTAAACTAAGAGAACTAAGCAAAAAAAGGGCCAGAAATGAACAAAAGGTAATGAAAACTTGCACAAATTAATTAATTTATAAAAAATGATAAAACAGAGCATTACAAGGACATGAACCACATTATTAAACAAGTGAGAGGCACAGAAGGTTTATTAATTAAATAGTGTTTAAAATTAAGATATCTGATAAAATGAGCATCAGAAAAGCACATAAGGGGTTCAGAATTACCTCAGAATTTCAAAATGAGCATGTTTAAAGCAAAACAGGCCTATTTAGAGTAAAATGAGCACAATAAAAGTATAATGGGCATGAAAAAAGATTAAACGAGCAAAAAGAATATAATAAGGGCAAAAAGGGCACATTAAGCATAAATAAAGCAAGGCGACTGCATGTTTTTTGGTAAAGTACTGTGTTTTGGCATAACTACTATTTTGCATTGTATTCAGGGCATAACTAGAGTTATTCAGAGTATCTCAAAGTGTGTGAACATGCTTACAGTGTGTCCTTATTGTGGTGCATTTATTCCGAAGAGTTTATCTGTATGCAAAGTGCAACTATTTTGTGAAATACAGTCAAAATACAGCCATTTTGAAAAGTTTCTTGTGCTGGGTTTGTCTATTTGCAAAGTGCCACCATTACAGAGTGTTTCTTGCACTGTAAAGAGTTATTTAGCAAAGTACAGCCATTTTGGGAAAGTTTCAGTGTGCTGTTTATTCACAAGGTTATTTTGAAATGTTTCTTACTCTGAACTTCTTCTGCCCAGTTTATTTGCACAGTGCAATCATTTTGAAATGTTTCTTAAACTGATAAGAGGTGGGTTCTTATAGTACAGTAATTTCAATAGTATTCCTGGGCCTGAGAGTCTTATTTTGCAAAGTTCAGTTATTCAGAGGCTTGTTGTGCTATTGGGCATAATTACAAACACTGGCATACATTTCTGGCATATGTATATGTGTGTGTGTGTTCATGCATACTTACAAAAGCCTTCACTGGTATGTGTTACTATGGAAGACAGATTTTGAAAACCCTCACCACTTGTGTTTGATCATAATGTTCTAGAGAATTGGAGAATATTTTAGCAAGAGTACAATATTTTTATACAAGAAGCTTATTCTGACAAAGATGCACACCACAGCATTCATTTTCCTAAACCTAACTGGGAAAGAGGCCATTGAAAGACAG
Source organism: Protopterus annectens (assembly GCF_019279795.1). Taxonomy (NCBI): domain Eukaryota; kingdom Metazoa; phylum Chordata; order Ceratodontiformes; family Protopteridae; genus Protopterus; species Protopterus annectens. The sequence continues at coordinate 1,635,186,073 of NC_056743.1, read as the reverse complement.
AGTTCATTTGTGTATGCACCAGCAGTATATGAGGGAGAAGGGGGAAACCATCATATTGTTGCACAGGCTGAATCAAGGGAAGACCCCAAGTTTTTCTAATGCAAATTCAGGGAAATGTGCAACCCCCAGACAAATATTACATTAGACAGGTATTTGTTTTACAGAAGAGATCAGAGACAAGGGGAAACTTGCGCAGCTTATATTACTGACCTGATAAACAAAGCTAAAACGTGCAGGTTTGGTGATTTAAAAGATGAGTTAATAAAGGACAGACTCATGTGGTATTAATAGTGCTGCAGTGAGAAAGATTTTGCGTCATTACAGTGATTTAACACTAAGCAAAGCTATTGACATTTGTCAAATTCATGAAGTTACAGAAAGGCACACAAGTATGCTTGCAAGTGATAATAGCATGGTTTCAGCAGGCTCCAGAGCAAACTCTCTCAACTCAGGACTGGCAAGACCAGACAGGAGGAGAAGAAGGACCCACCCGAAAAAAAAACCACAAAACAAAAAACCACCACTACAAACCAAACACATACACAGAAGAACACAAAGACATACTCGGAAAACTTATAAAAAAAAAAAACAAAGGAGAGGCCTCCAAAGCAGACACCCAGAAATACACACCCCACAAAAACACACCTCACAACAAACACACTCAATAAAACAATGTCACAGTCACCACAGCCCATGCCCCTAAAGCAAACACTATGCCAGAGAGTTAGGAGTAATAGGTGACATAGTAGTCAGACACACATGGCCCACTTACCACCAGGATGAAGGAGGGTAGGGGTGGAACGGAGCAAGGATCCACAGCAATACATCAAAGCACACATCATTATGGTGCAGTCAAAGCAAGCAGCGCATTGATGATGTGAAGCATGCTGGTGTGAACTACCTGACTGGACTACATGAAAAGAGACCTTGAGGAGTGATTGAGACCCTGACCCCTGAGGGTATGACAGTATGAGATTCACCACTGATGAGCAGCCAAGAATGATGCCCAAGATGATGCCACAGTACAAAGACAAAATGATCAGTTTTAACAAATGGTTTAATCACTGGTGTCATTCTAGGGGATCCGCTGGTCAAGCAGGGGGATGACTGGCTGTCACCTGTTGGCCATGGGCTTCCGGATACCTGCAAGCCACACCACCTACCACCTTCGGATACTGGCCAAGGCTCTTACAAAAACTCCACCCCCATAGGCAAAATTTAAAAAATGCTCAAAAAAAAAAAAAAAGAATGGAAAAAAAATGAGAAAAACAAGCTCTCAACTGCAGAAGGGTAAAATCTCAGCATCACCTGGCACTTCTCAGTATGGAGAACATCGATGTCTGTGCAGTAACAGTAACTGGTCGCCTGCTCAAGGTAGCACTCCAGCTACCAGGCTATACCTCATAAGGTGCTTTTCGCCATTTTCGCATCAGCCGTTCCACCTAGGACTGTGTCCATTTTCATAAAGGACAGCTACACCTCACCGACACACCTCTTAAAAACCATGGCAGCAACCATTGAAGTACAATACACCACAAGCACCACCAACCAGCAATCCCAACTGCCTCAAAGACAACCCTCAACACAACATCCCACCCCACCCAATCCCATTCCATCATTTCCTGATGAAAATGACACCAACATCACCATCATAACATAGACCTAGCCCTAACTAGGCCAACACCCCAATAGCCCATGGGCCCTATATTCTAAGCCCCCCCACACCCTGGACTCCATATTGCTATGGATTAACTCAAATGCTATGGAGAATGGATAGGATATTTATATGATAATATACTTGACCTGATGGGATCCAAAAGAATGGATAAACCGATATACACCCCATCCCAGTATAAACCCCACAACACTATACGACAAAATATCCTGCATCAAACACTTTCAAAACCAGAACAAAAAGACCAAAACAAACTGCTTCAGAAAAAAAAGAAATGTTACAAGCTAAGAGAAATGATCACATCAGCTTTGATATCCACAAGTTAATGGAAACCTTCACAAAACACTTCACAAAATGCCTGAATCCTTCAAAAAAAATCCAACCAAGAAGCCCCAAGCACAAAAGGAATACAATCTAAAACCAAAAAACTTCAAAAAAACAAAAAAGGAAAATGCCCAAGGAAAAAACAAACAAACAAAAAGAAAAAAGCTAAAAAAGGAAAAAGCCAAAACAAAAAAGGGAAAGGGAAGAAAAAACAAAGAAGCAAAAAGAACAAAATCATAAAAATCAGCCAAAAAATTTGAGAAAAAGATTGCCAAGACAGATAAAAAGAACCTTGGAAGGCAAAGACAAAGGCAATCTATTCAAAAATTCAAGCACTGGTCTGAGATAATCAGATGATAAATAAAGATCCCCACTTTAAAATATAAAATGTATCACCCCCCTCACATTGCCTAGATGAAAGGATCAGGAAACATTCAAAACAAGCATCTCCCACACCATCTAAAGATGAAGTAGCAATCCTGTTGAACGTAATCATATTGTCATCACACAGAAACAGGTGTATACACCCGTTTCAACAACTAAAAACACAGCATCTATGGGACCAGATGAAACGCTGGGGCCTCAGAGCCACGCTTACTCAATCCCTGCTAAACCACAGCCCAAGAACGCCGCCCCCACACTCAGGAAACAGGGTCCCTAACACTGCATGGGACTAAACAGTGGTCCCCAAGGGGACTGCCCCATAAGATCTGCACCCCATTCTGCAAGGCAAATGAAAGCTGCCAGCTTCACCTGACCAAGGATCCCGAGACAGTCACCAGTGCCATCAAGGCAGGACACAGTTGGATTCTTGTGCTCCTTTGACTTTTTGTAAAAAACACTGCCTGCCTCCTAAACCAAGTTGACCCTCCTAAACGAGCAGACTAAGGCTGTCGACGAGGGCAAGGACGGTTGCAAACTGGCATGACAAGACACGCCCAAGGTGGAATCTTGGCTAAAGCCAGCATCATGGAAACTGGCTAAAGCTGGAATGTAAATGGGTCATTCACAAGATGGGTAGCAAACCCATATAACTAAATGTGGCTCCAGATGTTTGCTGGAGCCATGTCAGACTTATCTAAGTCCAAGAACCCAAAGGGTTAAAACAGCCTTGTCCAAGTTATCTGCAAACTTTTGACCATGACTGCAAACTGATGGTCTCACTGACATGAGCTGCAACACACATCATTGCAAAAGACGTGCACTGCAAAATAAGTTCGGTTGAAACGCACAAAACAAACGGAATCCCACAAAACGGTATCTCATAAAAAAATCAAAGTACCTTTGGAATAATCAAAAAACCCACAAAAAAGTAGTGACAAATCCTCACACTGGACAATAAAACTATCAGTAAATTCACCATCTCCTTCTGAAAGCACCCTCAGTAGATAAGTGGGAATAGACACACTACCATAGTCCTCTCATGCAGACATCAGGAATTCATTCGAGCTCAGAATGAAGGCCTTGTCCATCTCATCATGAATACTTCCCAAAGACATATATTCATGCTCATTGAACCAGGATCTTCTCTCATCATAATGCCCTCTTGTGGGGACAAGCTGTCCCTAGATCTCAACCCATATCCAACATGCAGAAAGATTGGGATGAGACAACAATTAGTCTCCATACCCACTCAAAGAGCCCTATTAAGGAATTCTCAGCTCAACCCCATTTTATATCTAGGCTACCAAGACTGTAACCAATGCTAAAAATTAGAAAAAATCCAAATCACCCAGAACCCATATTATGGAGGGACTCCCATCCTCAAAAATATGACCATGACATGCTGGAGGGATTGATTCAATTGCACCAGTTCATAACAACTCCATACAAAAGACCACAACAACACAGAGGGCCTTCATTGTCAAAGTTCAATAATAGATATGCGATGCATGGATGGGAGATGAGAGGTTAAAAAGACTAACAAGATGGATGGGACACCTGTCACTGTATAGTTTACTAAATAATGTCACGGGTCATGTCATGTGTCACTACTAGAGGCTCGCAACTATATAGGTCATACAGCCACCACACTACATATAATATAGGGTCCCTGAAATGACCCTGGGCAGATAGCTACTCTATAACTATGTAGAAGCATGCAACATGTGGCTAGCAGAAGCAGGCCTAATCACATGGCACCTGCCACCCCTGAGGGCTCCCCAGGTAAAACCCATAGTTTTCCAGCAAGTTCTAAGAAAAGGAAATGCTCAGTGCAGTACAAGGGTGAGCCAGCAAAACCCAAATCCAGCTTTACTGTTAACTGTTGCAATTATGGTGCCAATCATGAGTCTAAAAGAGAACAATGCTTAGCATTTGGTCAGCAATGTCACAAGTGTAAACATTTTCAAAAGTTTTGCAAATCAAGTAAACCTCACAGAGTTATAAAGAAGGGTCACTCAAAAAGAAAGTTGATCATATAGAGAGCTGCAGCTCTACTTTCTACATAGATGGTGTGTCAGTGATTGGTGAAAAGGGTGATGCAGTGAATTTGTTGGCAAAGAATGAAGTGTTTTGTACTGTCCAGATCAATGGTAAATCCACTGAGCGTAAAGTAAACACTGGCTCAAAGTGTAATGTTATGTCAGCAGACACATTTACTAAGGTGAGAACTGGTGCAGCTAGATGTGCAAAACTTGTTGCTTATGGAGAGGAAGGCATTCAAACCGAAGGCTCAGTACTGCTTTCATGTTATTTGGCTAGGAACTGTTACAGCTTGTTATTCTATGTAGTCTGAAGACCTGTGCAGTCATTATTGGGTCTCAGAGACAGTTTGAGAATGATATGAAATTCACCCCGGGGATCACATCAGTCACCCTGCTAGACGGCGGTCCAGGGAAAAAAATATTGTGGGAAGAATTATCCAGGGAATTGTTATGGCTAGGCTTGTAAAGGCCCTAGGGCCGATAGCCTAGTCCCAACCTATGAACCTATATAAGCACATATCCTAGTTCCAATTTTACTGTAGCTATCTTCTCAGAGTATGCCGATGTTTTTGATGACAAGTTCGGCAAACTTCCAGTTGTGTAGTCTATGAAGTTAGACCCAGAGGTCAGTCCAATGGTCAGACTGGCAAGAAAAGTTCTGATAGCTATGCATAATAGAGTTAAAGCTCAGCTGGATAAAATGGTGCAGCAAGGTGTAATTTGTCCAGTCATAGAACCAATTAAATGGGTGTAGTCCATGGTAGCAGCCCACAAAAAAGGCATAGATGAAATCAGAATATATATTGACCCAAGAGATTTGAACAAAGCATTAAAGAGACCACATCATCCAATGCGTACAGTTGAGGAAGTCACAGTCCTAATACCAAATGCCACATTTTCTTTCTGTCTTAGATACAAAAATTTCATTTTGGCAAGTGATGCTTGATCAGAAATCCTCATTACTGACTACTTTCAGTACCCCATTTGGCAGATATAGAGTCCTCAGGATGCGCTTTGGAATAAATTCTGCAAGTGAAGTCTTTCAGCATGCAATAGAGCAAATCTTTTCAGGTTATCCTTAGTCAGGGACGTTGGGAGGCATACTGACTGTACGCATTTCATTACAGTTTATCTGGAGTGGGGGTTAGAATCTGGCTGGCTGTAGGACCCATGATTGTGAAGCAGCCTGTTAGCTACAAACCAATAGCTGTGCTGATTGGTCCAGGGACTCCCGCTTTAGTTGCGAGAGAGAGTGTGAGACAGCAAATATTAATATAGAGAGAGTGCGTCAACTTCTAGACCCAGTTCCACTTGACCTGCTTGCTTCGACGGCTAATCTTTATACTTTTGTTTATTGCTGTTGCTGCAGAGATTTGTACCTGGTTGAATCATTTATGTAAGTTATTTTAAGTTTTATTTATAATATGAGACGCAGAAGATGCAGACTACTAATCAATGAATGAAGTGAATGAACTAGTGGCAGTTGCTGATTTTCGCAACTTCGCAAGAGCATTTGTTTTGTTTGTTTTTTTTTTTTTTTGAATTACTCGTGAGCCACATGCATGATGCTATGCTAGTATTGCTGCTTTTATTATTTTCCTTGGCAAACAGTTTTCTTAGTTTCTTTATCACATTTAAGTGCGCCAACCCTAGTCCCGACTCCCTAGACATAATATTTTTGAGTGCACTGGCGGTTGCAGATGAGATTGAGAAGACTAAGGCAGTGGCACACACACCAATCAACTGCCAGTAGTACTAATAATAAGTATGTACTTGTTGTTTTGTTTTCCAATCCCATGAAAATAGTTACCGAGCAATGCAGTGAGTGTAGCATATAGTAAAACCTGCCAAAGAACAAACGCGTGCACACACTCATATCAGAACGAGAATTTGGGTGAAAAAGCATACAGTTAGTTAGTTGAGCATATATACCCTCACCCTGTCCCTGTGATCAAGTCAATTTATGTGAACACTAACCTAATATATACAAATTCAGAGTGAAAAATAGTGTACTCTCTTTCTGAGTGTGTAATGTAGTAACATTAGCTTTTAGATGGCGTAAGGCATCACAGGAGGGTGGGAAGGATGAAAGGCCTAGTACCGCAAATAGAGAAAGACTCACCACAGGTTAGCCGAGGTTTCAAACTGGTTTCTGCACCCGTACTGTTGAGATACACATACACGCAGAGCTTTTGCATTACCTTACAGCCAGGTAAATATCAGCTGATCCGTTGACAGGCTAATAAGCGTGAGTGCAGTGTGCAAATGGGAATGGTGCTGACTGAAGCTGCATAGCATTGTGTCAGACTGCAATTCTGTATTCCTTTATTCGTCACCATGCTGCAGGTGTTTTACACTTTGCACTCGCTTTTTGTAGTAGCACCGCTGTGTGCATTAGGCACAATATCTTGTTTCATACAATAGTTGAAATACTTATTGTCAATTGCGATAGCCCAGAACTTCATGAGTCCTTTCTCTAATTCAGCTAAAAGTGTATCTGTATTGTACCTTACCAAATGCTTCTTGGTATCTTCAATGGTCATGGCAAAAGGCTTTTCACAATTCTCTTAACGCTTTATTTTCTTCGATAGATAAATTTAAAAAAAATGGATGCTCAGTTTTACCATTTAAAGCCTCCCTAATTTCTTTTTCACAAAACAGTTCAAACATTTTTATAGCATGATGAAAAGGTAGATTATAAGCAGAAGGCTTGTTTAAGCTTTTCTTAACATTTACATCTCTCAGTGAAAACTGCAGTACCACCTCCCTTTTCACCGGCAAAGCTATTTCAGTACCGGAAGAACCCATTGACTTAAATGGGCTACTCTGCTGCTTCAGGGTTCTACATTAGCATTCAGTGTCTTGGTAAAACTCTAGGTGTTGTAATCCTGAGCCCTGTTTTGAAACCAGGCATGGGCTCATCTAGTGCTCACTGACATGAGAACTGCTGGCAGCCTATGGCATGGAATTTAGTATAGTTTGGCTGTCTGAAATCTCAGCCTAGGTCTTGCTTGCCCACCTGATCTAGTTCTAAAACATTTCTCAGAGGCTGATACTTGAAAAGCAGCAACTTATGAGACAAGGGATGGGGCTATCAGGTTTCTAAGGAGTGTGGTGAAAGACTGAAACCCAAAGAAAGAAGTTGTAAAGGGTAGAGACAGTTTAACAAATGTATTATTGGTGGAGGGGTTCTATGGTGTTTGGTGTTAATACTGCTTGATTTTTCATATCCATGTAAGATGTTATAAAGAACTAGAATCCATCTGTTTGCAAATGGTACAAAGATGGGGGGGGGCATGACAATGGAAAGCCATCAGCCTTTAAGAGGATCTCATACAACCCGAGACATGAGAAAATAAGTAGCAGATGCAATTCAATTTATTTATTTTTTTACTTATTATGTATGTGATTACCAGGACTGGGATGACTGACATCCCTTTTCAATGGAGACCTGGGGAGAAAAGCTCCACAATTAGGTACAAGTATAGAGTTTTGTTGCAGATACAATTAAAAAAAATAAAAGAGAAAGTCATTAGAAATCTGTTACAGGTTAAATTACAATGTATAAGAGTTTTAGTAGCACTTTATTTAAATATATATAAATATGACAGTAGTAGGAGTCTTATGATTTAAGTTGAGTAATCCTAATAGGAAGAGGTAGATGAAAAATAGTACATAGGTAGAGAAGAGAGAAAATATTTAAAATAGCATGTAGTACAGAGAAAGCACAGGTGGAACAGGGGCAGTGTGTAGCTAAGAGAAAAGACAGACAGTAGAGGAGGGGAGGTAATGCTGGAGTAAAGCAGGAACCCAGCCAGGTATTGGATAGGTGTAATAGTAGATAAAGAGTTTGAATACCTGAAGACTAGGAACCAGTCTAAGTTGGACAGCAATGCTGTTTCAGATTTTTGCAACACAGTTGGCATACAGAAAGCTGCAACACAGTTGGCATACAGAAAGCCTCTTGCTTTGATATCAGACCTGATGGTTTAAGCAGAGATTGAGTGCTGGATACTAAAGCTCTTGCTGTAGGACAGTACTGGAGAACATTCTTAAGGTAAGGACAGTTGTCAGGTTGGTGGAGTATAGTATAGGCTGTGATTAATTGTGAGTAAATGAGTGGGTTTGGATGTTCTAGCTATTTCATTTATTTTTGGGCATGGCAGTGGCGGGAGTATGAAGGAAGATTTCAAGAAAACTTAGCTATTTTATTATAACATTTTTAGTTTGAAGTTTAGGCTGGTGTTGAGGTTAGTAAATATGGGGGATGCATAAATAAGTAGGTAGATGCTATGTTTTTCATGATGTTATTACAGCAGAGAGTCAATTATCCAAACTAATTGGGACCTAGGGTAGTTCGGATAATCAAACATATAACTGAAGCGGATAAAAAAAACTTCTAAAAAATCTTGTTTTTTCTGCACGCAAGAATACACTTTTCAACCATTCAGTGATTCCAGTGGACAAAAAAGAATATATTTCACACACGAGCTGGGTACAAGCTCAAAAAACATGCTATATGAATACATATACTGTTCACATATTCCAGCTTTATGATTTTTCCTACCCGAACACATTGGAAGGCTGGTTCAGATAAGTGACATTTCTGATAATCGACATTTGGATAATCGACTCTCTGCTCTATTGAGGTAATATTGGAGCTATACAAGGTCCCTAGTTTTTGGTGTTTTTTATAACATTTTCTATATGCTGGTTAAATTTCAAGTTGTCATCTATAATGACTCCTTGAAGTTTGGTTATGGATACAAGTTACAGCCAGGTGTTATCATTTGAGGTAATGCAAAAGGATTGTTTACCCTGTGTACAACATTTGGTGATAAAAAGTATAATGTTAGTTTTATAAGGGTTAAGAAGAAGCTGGGAGTTGGAGAGCCAAGATTTAATAGAAGAGTAGGAGTCTTGTGTGATTTTTTTGAAGTAGGGGAAGCGCAGGGGCTGAGTAAATGAGGGCTGAGTCATCTGCATATTAGATGACAGAGACTTCTCTGGAGGCAGTGTGAAGTGAATTGGTGGAGATATTTAAAAGTACATTATCAAGGATAGTTGAGGAGTGGAGAGACTGTTGAGGGTGTTTTTTTCACTAGATTAAATACAGATTGAATAAAGTGGTAATTAAAATGGACAGCTACTGAGTCTGATGTGTTACTTATTTTTCATTGTGGAGTGCTAGCTTGACCTGGTTTTAGTAGTTTGTTTGTAGTTTGTTTAAAGATTTCCAAAAGACTTTTGGGGGTTTGCACTGTCTATGTTGAAGCAGGTTTCCTTTTTTTTTTTTTTTTTTGTTGCACTTGGTAATATTTCTCAGTTGTGAGATGATAGGATTTTGTTATGGATCTATAGCTTCTATGCTCTACCTCTTTGTAGCATGGGCCGTTTTGTTTCTTTTTGTAGCCAGAGAGCAGGGTTTGTTTTTATTTTTTTAATTCTGATAGCAGCTTGTTGATCTAGTATATTTAGAAAAGCTGAGTACAACATATGACTGCAACAGTAAGTGGAAGAGTTCTTGGGAGGGGGACCAGTCACACAGTTTTAGTATGTCATTAAATATATCTTTGCAGAAAGAGATAAGGTTGTGAACTCTTATATTTAGAAAAGTTGAGTACAACATATGACTGCAACATTAAGTGGAAGAGTTCTTGGGAGTGGGTCCAGTCAAACACTTTTAGTATTAAATATATCTTTGCAGAAAGAGATAAGGTTGTGAACTCTAATGCAGCTAGTTGTTTTGTTGGGCCTGTTATGGTGTTAAAGGAGGAAAGTAGGCAAGTGGTCACATGCAGTGAGGTAAAAAAAAGCCGAAACATGCATGCCCACAGGTGCTGGGGGTTGGCTTTATTTTTCTGAATCTAATGATAGACTTTAAAAGTAAAAAAGTTATAGACATTCAGAAGCCATGTAGCTGAAACACTTGATGTCCTTAACGGGTCATTTATGTGCCTCCATTACAGGAGGTTTAAGGTATTACACAGTGAAAAGTGTACCTTGGTTGAGTTTTTCTTGTAGTTTTTACCATAGGATCATAGGAAGCTACTAGGCTATAGGCCCTGAGGCCCTTATAAGCCTAGCCAAGAATGTAGCCCATGTTCCAACAAGTCAGCACCCTATGCCACTGTCAAGCAGGGACACAGGTGGAATCCCAGGGGTGTATTTTCTGTTCCCCATCCAGCTATCCAGGTTGAGCTTAAAAAGATTTAATGAGGTAAAAATAACTGTTGTCACTCAGTTCTCTAGATAACTGTGTTCTTGCTTTTCTGTCTGTAGTCTGCGATACCAGAAATGCCTCAACTTATGACTTGGTGGCAGAAATTTTCCCTTGCCTTAAAACAACATTGATAAGTTACCTCTAGCAAGGCCTGATAAAACATATAAAAATGCAACAGTAAGTATAACATTTTATCCCCCACTTTGTTTCAGAAAAGTGGGACATGAGATGAGCTCATTGCAGACAAAAATCTTGTTTTAATAACTAATTATTCCTATCTGCTGTCAGTGCACACTCAAGATGATAACCACTAAGCAGCAATGGTCCTCTTCCTGAAGGACACTAGTCTATATTAAAACAACCTTATGAAAGTAGCAAAAACTGATGATTGCCTAGCTTATAGGTTCATAGATTTATAGGAGTTTACTAAACTAGAGGCCTTAGAGCCCTTACAAGCCTAGCTATGTTAATTCCTAGTTGTCCCAATTCTCCTTGGTTAGATGGATGTAATTTACAGAGCAAGTCTATGACCAGCACTGACTAACCCTGTCCATGAGGGACATGGGTGCCACCCCCTGGGTGAATTTGCACTCTCCCAACCATTTGTCTAGGTTGAGTTTGAATAGGGTGATGAGCTCTACTTCATGTGAATTGGAAGTTTATTCCAGAGGAGCATCAATCTTTGGGAAATATATCTGTCTCTCCAGCATGTTCTGTTAATGCCACAGGCTTGGTTAAGATCCCTAGATTGAGTGGCTCTTGTGCCATTTGACTTGTGGATATGCAGCATTTTCATTAGGGCAGGATTGGAGATTGCCCGATAGGCCAGGCACAAGTTGCCTTTCAGCAGCCTATAAAATACAGAGCAGATTGACAGGGCTTTCAGTCTAACCACATAAGTCATGGTTTAGAGGCCCTGTATTTTCTTGGTGGGAAACCTTTCTGGTCTTGCCAGCTGCTGCCAGTGTCTGGTTGGGGTACATGCAAAAGGGAGCATTGTACAATATTAATCCTCTGATGAGGGTCAAGTACAGTGAAGTTACATCAGTCTTAGACCTGGATGTGATGCCCTTACTTATGAGATGCACACTGTAGAAGGTTTTCTTTACCACTGTGGAAACTTGGCAGTCGAAGTTCAGATTGCTATGTACCTGTATTTACAGATCTCACACCACTGGATTTGAACTTAGGGGGTGCTGTTAATATTATAATTATCAGCGAATTCCACTTTGCCAAAGGGGATAATAATGCACTTTTTTGCATTTGTTGCCAAAGCCATGGTCTAAAACTAATCATTTGTCTGTGTTAGCCCCTCCTGTAATATGTTAACATCATTGGGGGACTTAATGATTGCAGCAAATTTGCAATTATCAACAAATGTGGTAAGCCAATAGCCATCTGTTTTAACCTGGACTTCCTAGAAATATTTGTGTTTGTAGAGACTTAATGTGATGTTAACTGTTACGTTATTTTCTCTCATTGGTTTGAGTCAATTTAAATGGTCTTGAATTAAGTGCTTTTTTAGGTTTAATGAAAAGGTATGTATACTTTGAAAGTGCTTACCATCATTTCAAGCTTTTAAGTTTTTATCTTTTTATAAAATTTATTAAAGTATTTCTAAGCAGAGCTCTGTACAGTCATGGTGATTGCTTACTTTATTTTGTGCTGATACATTATGTTCTGGTTTAAGTGATCTTTGTTCAGCAGTTTGACTGTTTTTGCTGTTTTAATATGTTAACATCATTGGGGGACAGTTTGCAATTTTCAGTGAATGTGGTAAGCCAAAGGCCATCTACTTTAGCCTGGACTTCTGAGAAATAGATTCCAAACAGTAAAGGGCCCAGCACAGATCCCTGTGGTACGCCACTAGTGATGAGTCTACTGGTGGAAGTGGAGTCAACAACTTTGAAATTATGTGTTCTGTCAGTGAGCCAATTGGTTACCCATCTAGTGATGTAAGGATTAATCTCCAGCTTGGAGAGTTTCTCAATGATACCTGAGTGGGGGATTGTGTCAAAAACTTTGGCTAGGTCAAGATAGGCAGCATGCACCGTCTTACCTTCATTCAGGGCTTTGGTGACTTTCTCAAAAAAGTCTACTATGCTTAATAAGCATGATCTAACCTTAACAAAGCCAAAGTGGGATGGGTCTAATGTTTGAAGGTTGTCTATGTCCTTGTTGATAAAGTCCATGATGATTCTTTCCATGGCCTTGCAGATGAGGCTGGTTAGACTTATGAGTCTATACTTCCCAGGGTTGGTTGATGGCCCCTCTTTGTGCAAGGGGATTACTGTTGCTCTTCTCCATTCTGCTGGAACAAAGTCAGTTCTCAAGCTATTGTTAAAGTGAATGACAACTGGGTCCACCAGGTCCTGTTTTAGATTGATTAGTAAGCAACCTGGGATGTTATCTGTTCCCACTGAGGCCACATTTTTGGCATTGGAGAGCTGAGATATAACCTGATCTCTAGAGATACTAGGCAGAGGACTGGTGTCAGGTATGCTATAGATTATGGCTAGTGGGGATGGGGTGAGGGGTTAAAGTTTACACCAAATCACCTAGCAGGTTGGCAATTTCCTCAGGTTCAGAATGAGAGGTACCATCCACTATAAGTTCGGCACATAGCTGGACATTCCCTTTTAGTTTTCAGACATAGCTAAAGAATGCCTTATGATTATCATTAGCTAGGGATGCTGTTTTAGCTTTGTAATTAGCTTTAGAGAAATTTACAAGATTAGACCAGTTTTTGTCCTACTGCTAATTAATGCCCAACCAGATCAGCTTATCACATCTTTTACCTATAGCTGCTCAGATAATGTTATGGATAGAAGTAATAAATATAATTTTAACCTGTTTAGAACTGTGATATACATTAATTTGTTCTGCTAAAGCACAGTCATATGAATGCTGCATGGTTTTGCAAAACCAGACTCTGGGAGTTTAGTGGTCCATTTATATTTCTAATCATGGAGCAAAAATCATCACTCAGTACTCCAGGGATCTCTTTGCCTCATTTGCTGTGATGCCTCATGAGACTTTGCCTTTTTCAGTGATTGTAGTTCAAAGACCCTCCCAACTACAAAGAGAATGCAACCATGAAGATACAGACATGGCACTGTCCATATCTACACAACTTCTTTCAGACTCATATCTTTAAACAAGAGGGCAGCAGACACTATGTGCATTCAACTGTATACATTTTCTGGGCATATTTGAAAATTCTGTGACAGGTTGCCAAATGTTCCTGAGTCTTATGCCAATGATGGTGCAAGGGTAGACTCAATCTCCCTGGTAATCCTAAACTGCTAGAACAGCTTGTATTTCTGATAGGATGGAAGCTGCAGTGAAGAGAAAGCAACCATCTGGTGTCCAGCAGAGGAAAGCGAAGCGTACACGAAAAGAGGAGATTGCTCAGCTTTCAGCAAGTTTGGCCTCCTTTCTGACTCGGTAAGCTCATTTATTTACACATACTAGGGCTTTATTACAGAAAAAACTGCAAATGTTAAACTGTCCAGTGTACTGTTGTGGGGTACCTTGTATTTACTTAGTACTATTTGTTGAATTCTGGTGTTGTAGAGGTCGAGGACAAAGCTTTGACCAATGAAGAATTAACATATGTTGATGTATTCATTGTGTTATCTATTGCCAGGTGGCACTTATAATGTGCGATGGATTTTTAGGTGTGCATCTTTTGAGGGTCTGTATGTCTATGCACCCTAAGATGTATTAATAAGCTAATCTAGGCTTACTTTATCTGCCTTGCAGTGATTTTGTGCTGGTATAAAGGCTGTAGCTTTGCTGTGCCCAAAAATTGCTTTAGAATGCAATTGTACATGTTAGCCTTGGAAATAGTGTTGAGCAAAGAGTACTTTTCAGAAATTAATTTTTTTTTGTGTATTGTAGGACATTAAGAGTATATGCCTGCAAACATGTACAATGTGTAGTCTTGCTTCTTGCATAATTAGCTTTTGTTTTGCTTTCTAGAAAAGGCACACCTTCAAGTTGTACATCGGTGACGGACTTACAAATGCTGCCTACTTCTGTTGTACCATTTGATCTACAAAAGCAGCCATCCATAAACAGGTACTTTTTCTTGTGTACTGATTATGATACAATGCATCAGACTACATTATAACTCAGTCATACTTAATTGCATAGTAACATGATTTATTTTTGCTGTTCCAACAATTGATCTACTTCTGTTGCACTAGAATTTTTTTCAGAAAGACCAGTGACAGTTTGGTAAGTCTTTTACACTCATCAGTTGCTGGTGATACACTACACAAAGCAGTGCTGTGTGAACACATTTGATACTTGTGCTTCATGCGTGCATTTCTTTGTTTTTGCTGTAGGCACGTGGATAGCAAAGGTGAACAGATCACTGCGGTTCCTCAAAGTGATGTACCTATTGAACCAGCTGCAGCAAGCTTCCCTTCTGTGGAAAGAGGCATAGAAGAAGCAATTACCAGTGAAGGTCCAATTAGTTTATCTTCCAGCAGTTTGGATGCTCATCCATTGGGCACTGTGAATCTGGGGAAGAATGATGAAAGTGATACAGATAAAAGGCTTTATTACTGCATGAGTGATGCTCTTCAGAAGGATGATGGAGATATAGGGCTATATACTCACACAATCCTCAGTGACATGGATAAGAAGACAATCTTAATGGTACAATGGCAGCCTCCTATGGATTTTACATTCCATAAACAACTTGTGGATTATGCTGGAAGGAGGCATTTTCGCAGGTGTAATCCACAGCTGCTTCATGACGTTAAAGTTACACGGTACTCAAATGCTGCGGTAGCGTTGTCATCTCACAGTAAGACGCTGACCGGTTCGACTCTCAGCTAGAGCGTCTTCTGCATGGAGATATACGTGAATGGGCGTACCTTCGTTGAAGGTTGTGCGTTAGGGCTGGCAACTCAGCACGTAAAAATCAACTGCCAATCATTAGTGGACTGGAGTTCCGCTGTGGCGATCCCTAACCGGGAAAAGCCGAAAGACACAACAACAACAACTCAAAGAAATTAGATGGAGTTTTCTGTGGCCCCTGCTTTGTCTTTAATAGTTCAAAGGACACTGTGTTGGTCTCCACACCAATGACTGACTGGTTGAATGCAAAAAAGATCTTGGAGTGGCACAGTAACTCTAAAGAGCATGGCAATGCAGTTGCAAGGTCAGAGGTATTTTTAGTAGTGTGTTGTGGCAGGATGAAAACAGCACTACACTCCATTTCACAGATGGATAAAAGACTGCAAGAATGCACATTACATGCCTTAAAATGTATAGTGAGAATAATCATCTTGTGTGGAAGAGAAAATTTGCCATTACGAGGACGACTGTCCGAAAGTGGGACCTTCAAATCTCTGCTGCAATATACTGCTGAACTAGACCCTTTGTTTGCAGAACATCTGCAAAAGGCACCTAGAAATACACTCTATATTTCAGCACAGATTCAAAATGAATTGATTCAGCTCATTTCTTTGCAGATTCAATGAAATATTCTTAACCACGTGAAGGACACACATTACTTTACTTTAATTGCAGATGGTACAGACATTTCCCGGCAGGAGCAGATTACACTAACTCTAAGATATGTTCACCGCACTCACAGGAAGGTAGAAATTCGAGAAGACTTCATTGAGTTAGTAGAGGCTATGGACACCACTGGAAAGGCATTGGCAAATCTTTTCTTGCAGTGACTGACAGCATGGGGTCTGGATAAAGGATGTATGCATGGACAGGGTTATGACCGAGGTAGTAACATGAGTGGCCACTTCAGTGGAGTTCACGCAAGAATTCGGGCATTCTTTCCAGAAGCACTATACTCAGCATGAAAAGCACACAACCTAAACACTGCTATTGTACATTCCTGTGCAATGCGTGAAATGGCAAATGCACTTGACACATGTCAAAGTGTAATTGCCACTTTAAATTCCTCTGCAAAACGTCATAATGTATATTTGTGTCAGCTGAAGGAATTTGCAAGTTTGCCATCAGAGTACAATGATGTGTCTGCAGACAAAAGTACTTCTCTACGTGCACCAGGGGCAACAAGGTGGATGAGTCAAGCTGATTTCCTGCATGCCTTTAAGATGAAGCATGTTGTTATTGCAAGTTGTTTGGAAAATATGGCAGAATTTGACAAAGAGGCAGAAAGGTACCTATATTCTATTTCCAAATTTGATTTCATTGTTGAGTTGGTAATAATGGAATCCATACTGGACATTGTTAAGCCTCTTCATCTTTATTTTCAATTTGAACAGATTGATCTCATACAGGCATCAGAAGAAACTTCAGTTATCGTAGAAACTCTTAAAAATATTAGAGGCAATGCTGACAGCAAATTCAAAGTGCTCTATGAAAAGGTAAAGGAACTTGCAAGTCAAGTCTTCACTGAAGAAAGTGTACCTAGAATATGTGGCAGACAATCAAAAAGGAGCAACATCACTGTTTCTAATCCAGAAGAATACTACAGATGAAACACATTCATACCATTCTTGGACCATGTGATCGCTGAACTGACTGAAGAGCTTATTGAATGCTGCCTACATTTCCTGGAACAATATTTGGCACCCAAGTCATTGTACATGCTTCAGGATGATGCCAAAGTTATTGAACTGTATGAGGCTTACAAGACTGACTTGTCCTCTCTACATAACCTATGAGAAAAACTGGTAAGATGGTCCACAAAGTGGAACATGGTACCAGAGAACAAACTCCCTACCACAATTATTGATACACTGCAGCACTTAAAACCTGAGTTCTATCCAGATATCAACACTGTATTAAGTATTCTGGCAACAATGCCAGTCAGTGTTGCATCTGCAGAAAAGACATTTAGTGCCTTGAGAAGGTTAAAGACCTGGCTCCGAAACTGGATGAGTGAACACCGTTTAACAGGATTGGCACTCATGCATATGCATGACGACACAGACATCGAGCAAGTCCTGAGAGATTTCAATCCATGCAATGATCGGTGCATAAACAGGATTGGCACTTATGCATATACATGATGACATAGATATTGACATTGAGCAAGTCCTAAGAGATTTCAATCCGTGCAATGATCGGCACATAAACTTATTTTCAGCATAATAGTGCATGACACTGACATGCACAAACGTGTTTTTTGCTTGTGTGTGTAGCTGAGAGATTTTCTGGTTCTTGTGTTTTCTTGCTGCTTGCAAATGTTTTAGGTTTTTCTCCATGTTAGTTAACCAAGAGCAGAGCATCAATCAAGCGGCTTAAAGCAGTACCTGCATCCCAGGTTTATGAAACTCCCACCCCCCCCTTCTTCAGTAATTATTTTCTAACTAATTTTTTTTTTCCTGTACTGATATCCATATATTACTAAAAAGCATTACAATTTTCTGTTCCACTTTACCATGCCTGACTACTGTATGTCAAAGTAGCTGTTTTTTGCAGTTTTTTTATATTAATAAGCTGAGCATCACAGACTAAACTACTGTCTACATTCCTAGTTATAAAACCATTAAAAAAAGATTATTATGATTATGCATTTTTTTTTCTTATTTCAATGCTGCCATGTGGTGCTTACTGGGAACTTGTCTTGGAACTATTTGATAATGCCTTGGTATTTCTATTTAACTGGTATACGTGTGTGTTTGGGTGTGTGGGGGATACAATTTCATTGGAATGAAGTCAGCAAAATTTTAAATGAGAAGGTATTTTGTTTTTTGACCCATGAAGATATGAAATGCTCAAGCTGCTTCATCATGCAAGTAATTACCATCCTGGCATATGGCTCACAATGATCATTCAGGAAGCAGAATTGTGAAAGGGCCGTGGCCTAGTCAGCAGTTTAAGGAAGTGTACAGACAGCAATGTGTAGATCTGGGTGTGGCTTGTGGGTGTGGTGGGTGTGGCGTGTGGGTGTGGCTTGTTGGGGGCAGCAGTCTAGGAGCTGTGAATTCAAATCTGAAAATCCTGGCTACACCCCTGTCCTTAGTAGATGATTTATTGGTCAGAGGCAATGGTGAAGCAGAGCATGACAGAAACCTTAAGAAAGTTCTAGATAGAGCATGTGAAGTGAACTAAAAGCTCAGTCCTCTGAAGTGCAAATTCAGACTACCAGAAGTTACATATGTAGGTCATTTATTTACTAGCACTAGGTTGCAACCAGACCCATCCAAGCAAATAGCCATTCTTGAGATGCCAACACCAGATAATGTTCAAGCTCTACAACGTTTTCTTGGTATGGTCAACTATTTAGGTAAGTTTATACCAGACTTCAGTGAGTGGCTGAGCTATTCAGATTGAAACTGATCACCAAACTTCTAGTCACTATTTTAAAGAAGCCTATGCATTCAGCTCCAGCAAGATTACAAAGAATGATGCTCAAATTGCAAAAGTACAACTTCAAAATGGTCTATACAAAAGGCAAACTTCTTTATCTGGCTGATACTTATCCAGATCACCCAGAAATACAACGTAACAGCTTCACGCAGAGAATTTTGACTTTGATATTATGGAACTGTATAATTTTTCTACCACAAGACTTGATGAGCTGAGAGATCATAAAAAGACTGATCCAATTTTGCAAAAGCTCAATCACTACATTAATGTTGGATGGCCATCAAAGCAATCTAATGTACCACCGGAAGTGCAAACTTACTTTCCTTACAGAGATGAGATGCTGATGGAAGATGGCATTATTTTCAAAGGTCCGAAAATTGTTGTTCCTGCTTCCTTACAACATGAATATATCCAGATTTTTGCCTCGTGGTCACCCAGGTTATGAATCTACTAAAAGAAGGGTGAGAGGGCTAGTATTTTGGCCTTCTCTAGTAAAAGACATTGATAAAGTACTTTCTTCTTGTTCAGTATGCAATAGTACCAAACCACATTTGCAAAAAGAACCACTTCAGCTAAGTCAAGTTCCTGAACTACCTTGGTCAGCAGTAGCCACTGATGTATACAAGTGGAATATAGTGTTGGTAGACTCATATTCAAACTGGTTTGAGATTGATTAACTACCTAATCTAACATCCACTGCTGTTATTACCAAGTTGAAATGTCATTTTTTCCATCCATGGTAGTCAACACAAAGTTATTTCTGAAAATGGTACCCAATTTACTAGGCAGTTGTTTCAGAAATTTGCAAAAGAATGGGACTTTGCACATGTTACTAGTAGTCCTGAATACCCACAGTCAAATGGACTAGCTGTACGTACTGTACAGAGTGCAAAGCAATTACTAGAGAAGTCAAAGCATGATAATACTAATGCCTTTTTGAACTTACACAATCTCAGAAACATATCCAGTGACTATATAAGTGGCTTGCCTGGTCAGATACTTCTATCTAGGCAAACCAGAACAACATTGCCTATCAGTTCCAGTTTGTTGAGGCCTAAAGCTAAGAACAACAGATCAATTAGAGCCCGACTATTCAGAAAACGTTCTTTCCAGAAGTCCAGTTATGATAAATCGAGCAGATTTCTTCATCCATTGAAAGAAGGAGAGATAGTGAGAATACAAGTGGTAAAAGATTTTGACCAGATTGGTCAAGTAACAGGCATATGTGCCGAACCGAGATCCTAATTCATAGAATATGAGGGTTTGGAGTACAGGAGAAATTGCAGATATCCTCTTCCTGTATCAGAATCGAAACCGCAGCATTGTTCCTGTGATACAGACTCTAGATCTCAGAACAATCTAGACAATGTTCCTATTGCAGAATGTGTCTTACCTTCTACTTCCATTCCTGATGATGTTCTTGATGTCCCCAAAGTTGAATATTCAGCAGAGACAGTCCCAGTTGCTAGTCCTAATTCTAGATTCTATGTCAGATGATTTGGTCACATTTCTAGAGATAGTGTGAAATACACAGCAACCTGGACATAATTGTCTATATGCATTTAGTTTTATATAATTGCATGACAGAAAATTATTTGTATCGATTGCTTGTCAATTAATGTCGTCAATATTGCATGGCTCATTTCTCAAAGAGGGAGGATATAGAGTAGTGTGTGTGTGTGTGCTGTACCTTTAAGAAGAGTTTCAAGGTCAGCATGTGTATATAAATAGCAAGCATGTGCTAGCTTCAGTGACATTTTGAGCGAGCAGCCAGAGAGTGACTATGTATGATTAAAATAGCCAGTTTGTTTATAGGTTTATTTAAGTTAAAGTTATTAAGCCTCAATCTTGATGTGTTTGCACATAATAAAGCTGCTTGAACAGAACCCACAGAGGCTCGTCTATTTTATCCTGACTGGATGGTGACATCTTTGTGTGTCAACTCTCTTAGTGGTGCTAAAAGTTGGCTCAAATCTGGAATGAACTTCCCCAGAATGGTGCTCTTCAAGTGAAATCTTGACGAGTGGATGGGAAATATAAGTTCACCCCGGGGATCATTACAGTGGCTCTACTTGATAGAGGCTTTGGGAACTAAATGTCAGGCGGCAAAATGCCAGGGTATTTTTATGGGCTAGGCTTGTAAAGGTTCCAGGGCCATTAGCCTAGTACACACCTATGAACCTAGATAGTTAACCATGCCAAGAAGCCACTGCAAGGCTTGGACATTGTCTGGAGATGGCATCTCAAGAACTGCTGATTGCTTGGAAGGAGCTGGTCATAAGATTCAAAGATTCAAAGAAACTTTATTGTCATTTAGGAGCACACAGGTGCAGCCTAAACAATATTACAAAAGTTAGGTCATGAGAGAAATGCAGTGCAGATAACATAGATACACAGTATCAAATAATAACATAAGAAAGAAAATAGCACGTATGACATGCAAGAGGTAGTTCAGATTACATAAACACATTCAATACCCATTATTCAGTGATAAATAGTAAATAAATACCCACCACCGAGCCCCTACACTGTTAATTTAGAGAATAAATAGAGACTAGTGAATAGCAGCTGTTTAGTTACCATATTGCACTTGTTAACCTTAGACATGACTCAGTATAGCCATCATATTGCATAATAGTAATACTGGTGGTAATTACTCAGAGCAGCAGGAATAAATGAAAAAGAGGCTTCAATGTATCAGGTGTTATGGTTGGTGTCTGTATTAATAAGTCTCACAGGTGTAGCATACAAACTGTTCCTGAATCTGGTATTCCTACAGCAGAAGCTGTGGTACCTCCTTCTAGACGCAAGTTGTGAGAACCAGTTGTGGGCCAAATGGGTCAAATCAGCAAGTATTTTATATGTTCTCTTTTCTGCTCTTGTAAAGAAAAGCTCCTGAATAGGAGAGAGGTTTGTGGCCAAGATTTTCTAAACCACACTCACCACCCTCTGTACTTTCTTTTTCTCAGCAACTGTGCAGTTTCCGAACCATGCTATGAAGTTGCTAGTGAGGATGCTGCCAATAGCTCACCTGTAAAAACTGGTAAGAGCAGACAAGTGGGAGCCTGGCCTTTTTGAGCTTTCTCAGGAGGTGAAGCCTCTGTTGAGCCTTCTTGACTGTATATGGTTGATATTAGCAGCCCAGGAGAGGTAATCAGAGATGTGAAGGCCCAGGAACTTGGTTGTTTTGACTTTCTCTACTACCTCCCCTTTGATAGTAAGTGGTTGGTGAACTGCTGCCTTTCTCCTGAAGTCCATAATCATTGTTTTGGTCTTATTAACATTCAGGTCCAGATTGTTCCTGTCACATAAGGCAATCAAAGTGCTCACCTCATCCCTGTAGTTATGTTCATTCCCACCACTAATGAGACCCACGACTGTGGTATCATCAGCAAATTTTATAATATGGTTTGACTTATGATTTGCAGTACAGTCATGGGTGTGGAAAGTAAAGAGCAAGGGACTGAGCACATAGCCTTGAGGAACACCAGTATTCAGGACTGTGCATTGAGAGGGGTTGTTTCCAGTGCAAGTCCACTGGGGTCTACCAATCAGGAAGTCAAGAGTCCAGTTATATAGGTGCCTGAACCGGTAAACAAATAACCAACATAATTAAATTCTCATAGCCTGAATTTGCACTTCTGAGAATTCAGCTTAAGATTCGCTTCAAGAGCACATTCTAGAACTTTCCTGAGGTTTCTATCATGTTCAACTTCACCATTGCCTCCTACTAGAATATCATCTACTATAATAGCACATGGATAGCCAGAAAAAATTGGTTCCATCACATGCTAAAAGAGTTCACTGGCAGATTTTGTCCCAAATGGCATTCTCAAAAATCTGTACCTGCAAAAAGGTGTGCTGAAAGTAGTTAGCAATGAAGATTTTCAGCCAAGCAAAATTTGCCAAAATGAACATTTTGCATCTAAAAGAGAAAAAAAACAGTGGCATTTGGCATAAGAGCAGCAACTTCTTCGACTGTACACATTGGATAGTGAGGTCGTTTTAGTGCTTTGTTCAATTCTCATGAATAAATACATATTCTGATAATCATCTGAGCTTTTCTTATGAGCTATCACCATGGAGGATACCCATTCAGTTGGCTCTTCTGCTGGACAAATCACTCCTTGCAGCACCATTATGTCTAACTCAGTTCTGACTCTATTCTGCATAGCTACTGGAAGTTTCCATGTTGGTCTGACAACTGGACTTACTTCAGGGTCTGACTTAATGGAGTACACAGCTGGGAGTTTGCCTAGTTTGTTTTCAAAAAGATCAGCATAGGCAGGAAAAACAGTCTGGGTGAAATTGGAGCTGTTATTTTTCAAACTTACATGGTGGACTTCCTCATTAAATGAGAACCGTCCCATTTTCAAACTGTTTCTGAGGCTTAATAATGACTGTACATGCCTTTTGACTACATAAAGTTGCAAGTCATAGCTGTTCCCAGCAGAATAACATGAAAGCACTAGTGGGCCTTTGGTTTGAATATCTTCACCACCATAAGCAACAAGCTTCACACACTTTGCCAGATCACGTTTCTCACCAGCACTTACTCTAGCAAATGTTTCTGCTGACATAGCATTGCACTTTGAACCAGTATCAGCTTTGAGCTCTACAGGTCTCCTATTAATCAGAACAATACAAAATACTTCATTCTTTGCCCAAAAATGTACTGCATTGACTGTTTCACCAAGCAAAGACACATAGGGTTGCCAGCTTTCTTTGTGGCTAAAACCGGATTAAGGTCACGCCCCTCGCATCACCCATAACTCCACCCATTCCCACCCCCTCTCCCATCCAGGCCCCACCCATTTTGTGACATCACTGTGAAATCAGCTGATGGGAACGCCCTCTTTTTCTGTTCCGGATGCCTGCTTTCAGCTGATTTCTTACCAGTTGCCATAAACACTGTTCAAAACTCTCAGTGTGCATACTGTCTTCTGTTTTACACATACAGTGATTACAAATATTTGGATTTAATTTAAAATATTTATTTCAAATTTTATAGCACAAACCACTGATACACATTTGCTAAACAAAGCAATATAGTCTCACAATGAAAACAGACTTAGCATTAAAACTACTCTGCCTTTAAATCTCACATTCACCGGCTATACAAAAATACTACACAAGCAGAATTAGAAATGCATATATGATACATTAAAACATAATTACTCAAGTTCAGTGTAAATATGTGCAAAAACTATTAAACAAAATTCCTTTGCTAATTCACAATATCAAACAATGGCTTTTACACAAGTAGTTACAGACTGGAGCAGACAGTTAAGGCTACAGTGGTAGTTCTTGTGGAACGAGGAGTTAACAGGTGCAATATGTGAAACGGGACAATAAGCAGAGTGGAGGTTGTGAAAATATCTTTAAGGGTGAAAAAGAAGATGTGGTGCAATATACAATAATTCTGCAAGCACAGTATTCCATGAACAACTAAACCAATGCCTCATAAAATTGTTATACTTTCTGATTGGTATCTGCCATTATTCAGTGACTTCAGTTGTCAATGACTTTCCAGAAAACCACAAGTTTATGAGGAAGAGATTAAAAATATGGGGCAAAAATCTGGATATTCTACAAATCTTTTGAGAGTTAAAAGGTCTTAGAATGCATAGTAAATTCATGTATGCTGTCTGAATGGAAACTGGATTTTATGTTGCAGATCACTTGGTACATTTCATACATTTGTATAATAATAAATACATTTCCTGTTGCTGAATTACAGGCACTGCTACTGTCTCATGTTACTGTTACTGCAGTAATGTGAAGTGGCTATTATATAGTGTTGTCAAACAGGTATGAATTGTATACATTTGTAAAATGATGCACTTCATACAGAGGTTAAATGTTATGATCTATGCATGAGGTTGCTACTCTCTTCTCACTTAGTTAACTGTGCAAACATGAGTACTACTATAACCCTACCTCACAGGTCTTGCAAGTGGGGTCGCTGCCATTCCCTAAAAAAAAAAACTTTCAGCCAAGAATCAGGGAGGAAGCCAAAATAATTTTGGAGAAGGGGAGGGAGGGAGATAAAGGCTCAAAAATAAGGACAAATTTTAAATATTGCTCTTAGCAATTTAGGATTAGATAATCAGGTTTTGCTTAAGCATGCATTTTCTAAAGAATATAAAGTCAGAAATTAAAATGTCCGTCATTACTTAGTGACTGCAATCCACAATGATTGCCAGAAAACAGGTTTTATGGATAACAGTTGTGAGGGTGCAGGCAGACATCGATCCCCTGCAAAAAAACGTAAAAAAATTATTCGTGCGGCTGTTGAACACATCAGCATGAATAAGCATTCGTTACTCCAACACGTCACCAGGTATTGTGTGGTGGGCGACACCTGCTACTGCACACCCAATGAGGAACTCTTCAACTACATCGCCTAAAGAAGGCCACTTGTGCTACTACTGGCACAGGGACTTTTAAGAATAAACTGAGATTTTCCTGTTATACATATGTAAATCACACTCTTTTTCAGACCATTCATGCTTTACTTTTCTGTTGTACTGACAAGACTGGAGATTGCACACTTTTAGCTACGGTTCGTACGTACACCACTTTATCATCTACGGGGGGATAGCATTGTTAAACAGGCCCACAACTCATGAGTTTACCCATTTGCATTAGGCAATTAACCGGGAACATCATTCTGTAGTTTATACACTGAATGCTTGCATATATAACTGAAATAAAACAGACACATTCTAGCCACAGCTTGCTTACCTGCGTCCATCCCCAATAATGTGCGTACAATGGATTTGTTTCAAAATCTCCAAGCTTTCAAGCTTCCACATCCACACTGTCACCCTGGGCTGACACAAGGAGGAGCAAGAGGCAGTGCTTGTCAGAGAACCGGCAAAGATGTTTACCAATGGCCCCGGTCATATTCCAATTCCAGAAAGGGGAGGGGCTAATCACATCCGCTAGTGTCATATATTTCCGGACAGTCTGGAGTCAGGTAATGGCTCTATTTATAGCCAAAAAGCACACCGGGACCACAGGCAATAAGGAGGGGAGAGAGAGAAAGTAAAGATGGTGAGTGAGAAATGCTTCAGACCACAGCAGTGGCACAAAACCCGGACTTCAATGTGTCCGGTTTTGAATGAAATTTGTAACCGGACAATTTTTCAGACACACCATCAACATTGGAATTTGCTAGAAAAGCTCTGGGTTTCACTGAAGCTACCACACCCTTGGGCCTGTATCTTTTAACCACGTTGCATACTATCAGCATTAGAATTGGAAGGCACTGGAAGCATGTATTTCTCAGTTGTAAGCATATCTGTCTGCTTTTCTGTGAGTTCATGTATCTGACACATCTCTATGGCCTTATTCAAAGTGAAATCACTGTTTCAAAGCAAAATCTTTCTCACTGCATCATCTTTAACACCACACACAAGCCTGTCTTTTATCAACTCATCCCTTAAATCATCAAATTTGCATGTTTTAGCTTTGTTTCTCAAGTCAGCTATATATGCTGCAATAGCTTCACCAGGATTTTGATCTGTTGTGTAAAATATGCATGTTTCCTTTGTAATATTAATTTGGGGAGGTTATGCTTATGCACTCTGGGTCTTCCCTTGTTTCAGCTGGTACCACTATATGGTGGTTTTCACCCTCCATGCATACACAGCAGGTGCATACACAAATTAACTGTCACCTTCTATGGCTTCTGAACCAGCTAAATTAAGCAGAATAAATGTCTGTGTATGTGTGTCTTTGTCAGAAAAAGCAGCCTGTATGAAGTGTCTATATTATATACTCGAAGTTTCAAAACTTCAAACCTCATATGATCGACACCATATGAGCGAAGTTTGAAACATTGAATATATAATAAAAAAAAAAAAAAAAAAAGAAAAGATAAACTTACCTAAACGCTCTGAGCAGGGGTGCAAGCCCCGCTGCACCGCTCACACCCGCGCTACTTAAATATACCAACTCTGAGATCGAACTTCAGTGCAGAAAAGGGAAATCTTCCCATTCTGCACTGTATGGAGCCATTTGTTTTAACCTTCGAACTTGTAAAAGTTCGATCATATGGTGTCGACCATGTAACATTCGAACTTTTACAAGTTTGAGGTTATAATAGGAACCGTGTGTGAAAATATTGTACTCTTGCTCACTCTCCAACTTTCTGCAATATTATTATCCAATACAAATGGAGGAGCTCTGCAAAATCCTTCTGCCATGCTAACAAATTATGCTTAAACACAGTGCAAATATGGCCCTTGTAATTATGTATGAACATGCACACATACCAGGTACTTGTAACAACATTCAAATGTACAATAAACTCTTTGAAAGACTGCACTTTGTGAAATATTCTTTGAAGTGGGTGTATTTTATGAAATCAATGTACTGTAATACTGCACAAACTTGCAAACAGTTTGTATACCTTGTATATCTTGAATAGCTTTAGTGAAAGTGAAAAATTAGCATAGAGTGAAAAAAATAAGGTTGTTTTCCTTATTTTATGCATTTTGTGTTATTTGGATATTGTTTCAAACATTTTCATAACTATTTTAAATATTTTTATCAACATGTCGCAGTTTCAGACATTTCATTAAATTAGAAGTTCATTTTGAGCATTCTGAGTGCTTTGTTTTATATTTATTGAGTAAAAAATCATTTAAGTGAATTTTAGTACCTGGAATTTGTTTCTGACCTGCTTGCAAACCGGTTGAGTAGTAGGAATGATCAACTCCTGTATATTCCTCCAACTTTAACCGTGTGTCTCATGGTCTTAACTCTGGATCCCATTCTGACACCATGTTGCTCATCTTGTATAACTGAATAAGATGAAGAGGCTTGGCAATAAGGAGGGGAGAGAGAGAGAGTAAAGATGGCGAGCGAGAAATGCTTCAGACCACGGCAGTGGCACAAAACCCGGACTTCAATGTGTCCGGTTTTGAATGAAATTTGTAACCGGACAATTTTTCAGACACACCATCAACATTGGAATTTGCTAGAAAAGCTCTGGGTTTCACTGAAGCTACCACACCCTTGGGCCTGTATCTTTTAACCACATGTTGCATACTATCAGCATTAGAATTGGAAGGCACTGGAAGCATGTATTTCTCAGTTGTAAGCATATTTGTCTGCTTTTCTGTGAGTTCATGTATCTGACACATCTCTATGGCCTTATTCAAAGTGAAATCACTGTTTCAAAGCAAAATCTTTCTCACTGCATCATCTTTAACACCACACACAAGCCTGTCTTTTATCAACTCATCCCTTAAAAATCATCAAATCTGCATGTTTTAGCTTTGTTTCTCTAGTCAGTTATATATGCTGCAATAGCTTCACCAGGATTTTGATCTGTTGTGTAAAATATGCATGTTTCCTTTGTAATATTAATTTGGGGGTGTTATGCTTATGCACTCTGGGTCTTCCCTTGTTTCAGCTGGTACCACTATATGGTGGTTTTCACCCTCCATGCATACACAGCAGGTGCATACACAAATGAACTGTCACCTTCTATGGCTTCTGAACCAGCTAAATTAAGCAGAATAAATGTCTGTGTATGTGTGTCTTTGTCAGAAAAAGCAGCCTGTATGAAGTGTCTATATTATATACTCGAAGTTTCAAAACTTCAAACCTCATATGATTGACACCATATGAGCGAAGTCTGAAACATTGAATATATAATAAAAAAATAAAAAAAAAGAAAAGATAAACTTACCTAAACGCTCTGAGCAGGAGTGCAAGCCCCGCTGCACCGCTCACACCCCCGCTACTTAAATATACCAACTCCGAGATTGAACTTCAGTGCAGAAAAGGGAAATCTTCCCATTCTGCACTGTATGGAGCCATTTGTTTTAACCTTCAAACTTGTAAAAGTTCGATCATATGGTGTCGACCATGTAACATTCGAACTTTTACAAGTTCGAGGTTATAATAGGAACCCTGTGCGAAAATATTGTACTCTTGCTCACTCTCCAACTTTCTGCAATATTATTATCCAATACAAATGGAGGAGCTCTGCAAAATCCTTCTGCCATGCTAACAAATTATGCTTAAACACAGTGCAAATATGGCCCTTGTAATTATGTATGAACATGCACACATACCAGGTACTTGTAACAACATTCAAATGTACAATAAACTCTTTGAAAGACTGCACTTTGTGAAATATTCTTTGAAGTGGGTGTATTTTATGAAAAAAATGTACTGTAATACTGCACAAACTTGCAAACAGTTTGTATACCTTGTATATCTTGAATAGCTTTAGTGAAAGTGAAAAATTAGCATAGAGTGAAATAAATATGGTTGTTTTCCTTATTTTATGCATTTTGTGTTATTTGGATATTGTTTCAAACATTTTCATAACTATTTTAAATATTTTTATCAACATGTCGCAGTTTCAGACATTTCATTAAATTAGAAGTTCATTTTGAGCATTCTGAGTGCTTTGTTTTATATTTATTGAGTAAAAAATCATTTAAGTGAATTTTAGTAACTGGAATTTGTTTCTGACCTGCTTGCGAACCGGTTGAGTAGTAGGAATGATCCACTCCTGTATATTCCTCCAACTTTAACCGTGTGTCTCATGGACTTAACTCTGGATCCCATTCTGACACCATGTTGCTCATCTTGTATAACTGAATAAGATGAAGAGGCTTGGGTGTTCGTTTCTGTATTTTATTATATACAAACACATCAGGATGAATAGCAGGAACATAAAAAAAACAAACTGACTGATTAGTACATACATCCATGCTTACATCTCTACAGCTTACTACAAAATGGCACTCTAGCTTGCACGTTCTCAGTACTTATATGCACATCTCTGCTGCCTGGAAAACTTCTTAAAGGTATATCACACACTCTAGCCTACAATCATCAACCCCCTTTTTCCCATTTTCTACATGGGCCCAGAGTGTAGTGCCAACTGTTGCCATCTCTCTCTCTCTATTCAATGCCATTCTCCAAATTTCTGTGACACTTATGCCAGACTGTCTCAGGTCTTCTGCACACAATCCATCCAACTCTTTGCTGGATGCTGATTCCTCTTGCCTTCTTCCTGTCTGCTCCAAATCTTGTTCACCAGATTGTCTTCTGCTTTTCTGCACATGTGCTTGAATCACTATAATCTGTTCTCCTTGAACTTTTCTGCAATTGGGGCTACTATAGCTTC
This sequence comes from Protopterus annectens, assembly GCF_019279795.1. Classification (NCBI taxonomy): domain Eukaryota; kingdom Metazoa; phylum Chordata; order Ceratodontiformes; family Protopteridae; genus Protopterus; species Protopterus annectens. Next base: position 1,635,155,945 of record NC_056743.1, on the reverse strand, counting down.
TGATCTGATGTCCTTATTTTTTCATCTGGCCCACAGTTTGCATCCTTCCACTTGTCTCAGATACTTTATCTCCATCACCTCTAGCTTCCTTAACTGCTCTGTTTCTGTACCATGCAGTAGTAATGCCTGCACCACTCTATGCCAGCTAGCTGAAGCCCCAGTGATTCTAGCCTTGACCTCCTCATTCAGACTCTCCTTCCCTCAACCACCCACCCCAGATACTTGAAGCTGTTAACTTGTTCCACTATCTTCCCTTATATCTCAATTCTAGTCTTCTGATTTCCCCCATTTGCTGCCATTACAACTGCCTTACCTGTATTCAATTTCATCCTATGTGCCTTCAGTTTCACATTCCATTCCCCTACCCTTTGCTACAGTTCTTGCTCAGAGTCTGCCTGTAATGCCATGTCATTTGCATGCAGCAACTTTGCTGATCTGCCCCCTACAACCTGTTTGCCAATGTAGTCCATTACCAGTATGAACATCAGTAGGCTCAGAGGTGAACCCTGAAGTACACCCGCTTCCACTGTGTACCCCTCTGTGAGACTGAACACGGCTTGCACTCAAGTCATTGGATGCTCGTACATGACTTCCACTAATTCTACCAGTGTTTCCAGGACTTCAAACCAACCCAGGATTGCCCAAATCATCTTTCACAGGACTTTGTCATATGCTTTCTCCAAGTTTAGAAATGCCTAGTTGGACTCTTTCCTCACTTCTAGCTTCTTCTTAACTATCTGTCTCACTATAAACATTGGGTCAGTTGTGCTGCATCCCGATCTGAATCTCAACTGCTCATCTTCCATCTTCCATTCTACTACTATGCGTATTCCAGAAATTTCATGCAGTATAATAGGAGTTTGATACCTCTGTAATTCCAGCAGTTGTGAATGTCTCCTTTGTTCTTGTACACTGGCACTAGTATGCTTATTCTTCAGCCTGCTGTTTTCCTATTTTCATTTTCCTTAGTACTTGTGATGTGGATATCCCACCACTACCAAACAATATGTGATGCCCCTGCACTGGCCCAGTAATCAAGGAGCCTCAGTCCTCGCCACTAACACCAGTGAGGGATGTGCACATTGGGAGGATGACAAGTACACACACAGTAAAGTACAGTTTCCCTTAAGAGCACACAGAGATCACAGTCAGTCTGGGGCTGGTTTCTCCCTCTTTCTCCAGATCCCCAATAAGAGTCCTCACTGGCACAGCTATAGAGTGGAGTCCTTAGCCAGGGTTCCAAGCCAAGTCCTCCCAGCACTCTCTCTGTCCAACCAGTGCTTCGTGTCCCTGCCCACGTAGCTGACACACACCCACACTTTGAGATTTGATTTATATGCAAACACACACCTGGGAAAGGCTGGCACAGGTTTATTAGCTATGCCCCCTTCTGCCCAGACCATAAGGTAGTTAGCACTGCCACCAGAACCCCTACTTATCAGCTACTATAAGGCCCTTCCCAAAGGGTGGCCAATTCTACTGTGTAATGTTACTTTTAACCAAATGGTAAGTGTGACCAGAAATTTAAGGCTATTTAGGAGTGGTCTGTACAGTGTCACCAAATACATATGCAAGTATTCTAAGAGCTTAAATATATCTAAACAAACCAGCCATAATTAAAAGGTTTAAATATGTTTAATAAATAAAAGACAAGACAATATTCAGTAACTCAATACAGTGACAACAGAGCTCAGAATCACAGGAAATATTTTAAACCAACATTCCAGGTCAGTCTCACATAAATACAGAAAACATTTAGAATAATCTCACTATATCCCTATCTATCTCTAAGAGAAATCACTGTAATCTAGTACTTACTATTAGCAAGGCAAATACAAGTGCTGAATGGATGTTTCCAGGTCCAAGACAAGATACAAAATGCACAGACTTTCTCTCTGAGATTGTTCTTAAATTACTATTAAACATTTCTGCTGGGTCATCTCTGATTACATCATTCTTGTCACCTCTGGCTTTAGTTCCCAGGCTAACAGGAACTTAAAATTTAACACCTCTCTGTGAAAAATACATATCTCCCAGAAGTTTTGCCTGGAACTAGAAATCATAAAACTGTTAAACACCTTTACATTTGAAACCTGCAATTACCTCTGTTTCCAGACAATATGAAAACCTACAACTCTAGACATTGTGTCTGATTTGAGCTGAAACAGAGATAACAGAGTCATAAACAGTTTCCACTTATTTTCTTGAGGTTTTGCAAGTTAACTCTGTATATTCCAGCCTTTACCATTAACACATACATTTGCACACGCATGTAGTTTATACACATTTCTGCTCTTTTCCAGCCGAGTGCATTGTGGTTACATTTTTGAAGCTCAGTACATAACATACAGTTTTCTTACATTTGTAAGACAAACATACAAACCAATAAACCAAAGGAAGAACACAAACTAATAAAAAACAAAGAAACACACCAAGCCATGAACAATAGCATGAACAATTTTGTGTGTATGTTCCTTTAAGGACAATTTGTGTATGTAATTAATTGTTTAATTTGTCTTTTTGGAGGGATATTTAAAAGACTTGTGGTTTTTAACTGTTGTCTGATGAAGTTTGCTTATGAAGTAAACAAAAGCGCTAACTATAATTCCTGCTGGCTTGGTGTGTTTTTTTGTTTTTTAAACATACAAAAATATATTACTATTCACAAATGACATATAATTATTTATACAATTCAAGCTAGCTGGGCTGGCAGCCTTCACAGTACTGTTCTTACTTCTTCTTGGGTGGAACCCTCCTCCTCTTTCAACGTAGGCTGTGTTTGTGGCAGTACTGTTACTGTGGTCTTTTTTCATTCAGAAGCTGCTGGAAGTACTTTTTTTTCTGCCTTTGATGTCCTGTGTACTGGTGAGTAGGTTGTTGTTGGCATCCAGTATGAAAGGTATCTGACTATCTTCTTTATATTTCTGTATTTGCCTTGAAACCTGATAGAGTTTCATTGTGCCATCTACTGAGTCATTTGCCAGAAGTTGGTACAGTGCCTCTGATGCATTGTTCTTTGCTACTGCAACTCCTGTCTTAGCCTCTTTGTTAGCCTACCTGTACTCCTTAATAGCCTGGTCTGTCATTTGTATCTCCCACTTTTTCAACACTCCTTCCTATTGATGACTTCCTGGACTTCTGCATTCAGCTACCAGCTTTCCTTATGTACCTTATTTCCATATCTGTTTTGGCTGCATATCTGTTCTATAGTCCTCAGACATGCTGTTTGAAGTCCTGCCATTCTTCTTAAACTCCACGTATTTCCTTTTCTTGAGATACTATTATCCTGAGTAATGCCTTGAACTGTTGTGCTTCCTCTCCAGTCAACTTCTAGGTCTTTAGCCTGGTCTCTGTTGACCTTAGAGCCTTCTCTGACCACTACTAGCAATGGATTGTGGCAACCAGTGGTTTATGCTGTGGGCCGACTGATACACTGGGGATGACTTTGCAGTCACTGATTTTACCCCACTGCACTGTCCTTACTAGGAGGAGGAAGTCTACCTGAGTTGCATGTTGACCACTGTGACTGTTTCTCTTGTGTTGGTGACCATTAAGCCATTTACCATACAGAAGTCTCATATCCAGTTCTGTCTGTCATGATATGTGCATTTAGGTCACCCATTGTCAATACTAGTTCCAATTGTCCTGCTATATCTAGTAGGTCCTGCAACTTCTGTCTGAATGAACTCTTTTCTTTAGTATCACAACCCTGCTGTGGGGCATAGGTTTAGATTATGAATAGTGCACTCTCCTTACGGTGGAGTTGGATTGCCATGAGCCTGTCCCTAATTCTGATGATGACATCCCCCGCTGTCTTCTGCAGTTTCTCCCTCACAGCAATTCTTACACAATTTCTGGTCTGTCTTCCTCTTGAGTAGTAGAGTAGTAGACTCTGGATCCCAAGTCAAGTGGCTTTGTTGCAGTGGTCTTCCACCTCATCTCTTGGATACAGAGGAACACACTGGCCAATAGGGGAACCCCTACCACAGTTAGCATGGGTCCCTGGCATCTTCATCCCACTTATCACCAGCAAATGCTCATGTCCATTTGGTGCCATTAGTCCACATGACCAAATCACCTAGAGCCATATTTACACTGAGTGGCTAGCTATGTCAGAGCACACAGTCTGTGATCCATGTCTTCCTATCTTGAGGATACTCAGCACCATAGAGGGTGACCAAACTGATTAGTCTATACATATCTTCCCCTACAGGGCACTATATGGAGTCTGTGCTGCTGCTGCCAACAACTGTCTTCTTGGATGAGTTTGAGGTGGAAACACTCAGCATGTTTTTCAGAGGTGGGAGGAATCCCCCGGAGACTCAGGGAGAAGATACAAACTCCAAACAGGTATTGGCCAGAGGTCAGGATTGAACTATGTAACTTGCGCATGACAGGCAAAGACCTAAACCATTATTGCAACTGGTATAAACAGACTTTCACTTTTGCTATCTGTAGTCATCCCTGAACATCTATAAAAGCCTGCAGGTGCTTCTGTTTTTAACATGCACCTCCTGAAGCATCTAGGCCCTTTCCTGACTGCTAGAGGAGGGGAAGTGACACTAGGTGGAACAGCTGGTCTCTGGCAAGTGCTTGTAGTGCTCTCATTTCTCTGTGCTCTACATTGTGCTGTACTCATTCAGTTTACTCATTATTCAGCTGTAACTTGTCCATCTGTAGTGTAAGCACTAAACTAGTCTTCTGAGGCACAACCCAAGGAAAGAAGAGAAATGATAAAGTGGGAGCTGAGGACACTACTAACTAGAAAGGAAAAATGGAAACAACTGTGATATCACCCTAGGAAAGGGAACACTATGGCAAATGTTAAAACAGCAGCAGAGCTCACACACTGACTGGAGTTATATAACACTGCTCCCAGATAAGAGACCTAGACTGAACAAAGAGAGAAAGTTATGGAGTGACAGAAGGCGTGTTAGAAACAGAGAAAATCAGAGAGAGAGAGAGAGAGAATGTGTGCAAGATGGTGCAGTGAATACCAGTTGCTTACTGTCACATTATAAAACATTTTAAACATAAATTTAGTATGCCATGCAATGAGCAGGGAAGATCAGAAGGTCTAATGACTAACCAGTAATATAAAACACAATGCAGTTTTTATTACCAAATAGCAGTCTGGCAGTTAGTGCAGAAGATTAAGGCACTGCACTCTTAATGAGTCACTTCCTGCACACTTCATACATAAAGTCTTCCTTAAGAAACTTTCCATTCAGAATAATAAGAAACAAAACAAAAACCTAATATAGTTTTGCCTTCCTAAGTCTGACATTCTTAGCGTGGGTGTGAGTGCACACACACACACACACACACACACACACACACACACACACACACACACACACACACACACACATACAAACACACAAATTATATATATGCACATATGCTTTAATATGGATTGCTAATGAAGCTGCTCTCAAAAGTATGACCATAAAACATAACTAGCACTTGTGCTTCAGGGGGAAATATCACACAAAAAGCTTGCCCCTCCAAGCTCTTAACTTGGGGTTGTACCTTCCATACCACCATAATATATATAAAAAGTCTGAGATTTCTGTATCGTGATGAAAACAGAAATACCTGGGATACTGTAATCATGATCATTTTCTTGAAATCATAGTATATGCAGACTAATGACCTCATGGAAGAGTACAAATACCTGACAGACACACACATCTGTACACTTACACATATGTAGCCACTTAATGCATTTTTATTTTTATTTTTAGTTTTGACTTATTTGTTAATCATGCAGCATCCACAAAGAACACCTTCACCGACGACCTGAGACAGAAGACTACAGATGATGTTAATCAGTTTAAAGACATGGGGCACACATTACATTATATATTTAAACTTGTCGTACAAATGAGGTAAAACAAGTCATGTTAAGATGTATTATATTCATATATTATGATATACTCATGGCTGTGGTCATGTATGCTGAAAGACAACAATGTGGCAAGACAGCAATAAGGTAAATGAGGAGCACTGGGAACATGAACTACAAAATAATTACTGAAAATACAGAAGTTATGATCACAAGAGATCATCAATTACTAACAGCTAAGCAAAGGAGAAATAAGAAAATCAGATGAAGTAGTCAACAAATAAGAATGGCAAAAGTAACACTGATCACTGAAATAGCTATGCCTAGCAATTATAGTGTCCTGGGTACTAAAAGTCATAAGTTATAACATGCCAGGATATGCCAGCAGAAAGTAGAGCAGTCTGGGATAAAAACAACCAGATAGTCACAACAGTAGGTGGTGCAACAGGGTTAATGAAAATAATTTTATAGAGTACTTAAATATGCTACTGATACATGTAACACCATATGAATTGCACGGGTTACCTTCATTTGATTGACAGCCCATTTGACTGAAACCCATTTGATCGAAATTTCATCTGACTGACAACTAGTAATTCAGTACACTTTAAGGCAAATAACAGGGATTTGTCCCCTTCCCCAATGTAGTGCGACCCCGGAGTTGGTATATATAGTTGGGGGGGGGTTTAAATTTTGTACTTTTTGTGTTATTTTCTTCTTTTAAATGACACTAGGTGGGGGGGGGGGTTTCACCCCCCACCCCCAACTATATATACTAACTCCAGGGTAGTACTATATTGGGGAAGGGGACAAATCCCTGTTATTTGCCTTAAAGTGTACTGAAGTATTAGTTGTCAGTCAAATGAGTTGTCGATCAAATGGGTTTCAGTCAAATGAATAACCTGAATTGCAGAAGGAGGCAGTTATTAATACATTATGGGATCTGAGCAGAGCACTCTTGGAAAACATCAAAGATTGAAGCAATACTAATTTAATGAACTCTAATCATACCTTGACTCAGAAATGGGGGGGGGTCCATTCCTGTCATGGCATTAAAAAGCCAAAATATTTTGGGAAAAAAGTAATATCAGTGTACATATGTACTTGATGAATGACACATTCACTAAAAGTTCATCTATTAAACTCAGACTTGATTAGGGTTACCACCTATCATTGTGGCCAAAAAATGACAAAATCCACAAACATTACACTTCCACTAACCCCAACCTTCTCCTCTCTTGTCTCTGCCCACTTTCTGCCCATTTCATGACATCATAGGCACGTCAAGAGGATGAGGAACATCCTCTTTCCCTAGTTTGCATGTAATTGCATGATGCTTTTCTTTAAAGAAAGGCACAGCAATTCTGTCAATTTAATAAACTCTAATAGTCTGTTTTTTTATCAGAATACTGAAGTTTGTACAGTGTTTTCCAGACTACCAGATGACTGGTTTGATTTCCAGATAGTCTGAAAAAATGGGCAGGTGGCAACCTTAGACCTGATTAGTGAGGACAAAGGTCTAATGATGAATGGTTTGAAAGCTGTGCAACATTCTAGACTGGTCTGGGGACACAAAAGACTCTTCTGTAGAGATACATTTTAACTTTTGATCTAGAGAAAGATACTACACTAAAAATGTGGAATATAAGTGGTGTCTGTATGAGTCAGCTCCATAGCAACAGAAGGAAAGAAATCCATGACAAGCAGCTGAAAAATAAGAGGTATGAAGTATATGAATACTACATTTCTAAGTAGATGGAAGATGAAAAAAATCTCTGTGAACAATATAAAATCTTGGATTACATTACCTTAGGTCATGAACATTCATGATAATATACATACATGTTCTCTTTTCTTCAACTCTGTGGTCCAAGAAAAAAAAAACAGACTACAAAAGCAATAAAACTTTGTAGGGTCTGTGCTTATAGTAAGATTTACACGTTTTGCCACACATTTGTTCAGTCTATCTTTTACTCATAACAAATGTCACTTCATATGAGCAAGCCCCCAAATAATCCACAGACTAGTTAACTAGTTCTCAATAAAATGCCAAGTTACTTGCATAATAATTCATTTTCAAGTTTATATTTTTTAGGAGTCAGACACAGTAAATTCAGGCATGCTTTTCATCCAGGCTTAGACATTAGATAACACAGGACTGTCTTGAAGGAAATCACAGCTGCATTTCTTAAAAACCGACATAGTTTGCTGAAAACATAGAGATTATTCAGTGATTTTTTTGAGACAGGCCGAAGACTGAGCTGTGGTAATATCATTCAGTTATTTGTATACTTGACATCTTATCGCAGCTCAGCTAATCACCTTATATTGTAGTGCTACAACACAAAGCCCTTCTCAAAACAGATACTGAGAGATCACTGAGGTCAGAGGTGACATTGCTCATGAAAAAAAGAGAGAAAAACCTAAAGCTAAGGACTTAATTATGTGAAACTTTTTAAAAATGCTTACTGATATGAAGATAACTCATTTCCGTGATATAAGCAGACAGGTAATTTTGTGAACAGTGTCCTAATATTCTGAGTCCAGAAATACATTACTGTGTGACAAGCAGTGAGAAAAGAAACATACTCTTTGTCACGTCCTGCTACAGTGACACTCAGAACATCACAACATGAAGATAGGTATTACTGTCTGCCAAGTTGAGTGCCATGTTAACACTTGTTGAGAGGGAAAATGAGAATTTTGCATTTCTTTTCAATCTTTTCTCTTTCTTTTTTCCATGTTAGTGCAAGCTTGGGGTTGTTATAGAGATCAGTGAAGTGTTGCTTGGCTGCACATTGGTGGTGGTGGGGTTGAGCTGCAGCCCCTTGCAACAAAAAGAGTTCTTGGCTGGCAGATTGGGGTGTTGGGCTACAGCTCCCTGCAATAAAAAGATTTGTGTGTGTTTTGTAACCCTTTGAGTGACATTTAAGTTTGCAATGTCTTCCATTTTAGAGACTGCAGAAGTGATTTTCTGTGAATTGATGTGAAAGGTGATCTTTCATGGCATTCTCAGGGATGAAGATCTCAATCACCTTTTTAAGTTCAGGAAACTGTACCAGTGAAAAGAAATTACTGAAATACGCTATAAGTAACTGTATGAAGTAATATGTCAGTATTCAGGTGCTATATTTGGTGAAATTATTCTGTAACTTGCTCTGACTTTTGTTTTTCAGGTTGTGATAAACTGAGAGGCTGCCAGCCCAGCTAGATAGAATTTTGTAAATAATTCTATGTCATTGTAAATATTCATATGATCCACAGTTTTACAAATGTAAGAAAACTGTGTTATGTCCTAAGCTTCAAAAATGTAACCACAGTGCACCCTGCTGGAAGAAAGCTAATAAGTAAAGAACTTTACAAATTTGTGTGATATCAAGCTAGGAGACAGGATGTCTGCAGCTGGAAATTCTTGTGATTGCCCTAAGACAGAGATAATTACTAGGTTTCACATGTAAAGTGTCTTTTACCTTTTATTGTTGTGGCTTCCTGACAGGTGCAGATCACAAAGAGATGTCAAAATTTTGAGTTCTGTAGGCCTAGGAAACTTAAGCAGTGTGATAAGAATCATGTAATCAGAAATGAAACAGCAGTAATGCATATTATCAATTTAAGGACTATCTCAGACGGAAAGGAGTGCATTTTGCATTTGTCTTCAGACCTGTTAACAACTCACCAGCCCTTCTTATCTATATTTGATTGCTCTGTAAGTAAGATATTTAGATACAGTGATTTCTCTTAGAGTCAGATTAACATAGTAAGATTAGTCTAGCTGTTTTCTTTATTTATGTCAGACTGTCCTACAATGTTGTTTTAAAGTATCTCCTGTGATTTCTGTACTCTCTATTGTCACTGTGTTGAATTAATGAGTATTTCCTTGTCTTTTTATTATTTATTATTACATATATTTAAAACCTTTAACTGTGGCTGTTTTGTATAGACAAATTAAAGCTCTTAGAGTACTTGCATGAATTTGGTGTGCTGGACAGGCCACTCTAGAATAGCCTTAGCCTGGACACACTTACCAGTTAGATAATAATAACATTGCACAGTAGAATTGGACACCCTTTGGTAAGGGCCTTTATAGTAGCTGATAGACGTGGTTGGTGGCAGTTGGTACTACTGTATAGTCTGGGCAGAATAGGGCATAGCTAGTGAACCTGTACCAGCCTTCCCCAGGAGTGTGTTTGTATATAAATCAAATCTCAAAGTGTGTGTGTGTGTGCCAGCTACTTGGAGAGGGACACAAAGCACTGGTTGGACAGAAAGGGTGCTGGAGGTTTTGGCTTGACCACTCAGTTGAGATCTGAACCCTATAGCTGTGTCAGTGGGCAGTCTTAATAGGGATGGATGGATGGAGGAAAGGGAAAAAACAGCCCCAGACTGACTGTGATCTCTGTTTGCTCTTAAGGGAAATTGTACTTTACTGTTTGTGTACTTGTTATCCTCCCAATGTGGATGCTCCTCACTGGTGCTAGTGGGGAGGATTGAGGCTCCTTGATTACTGGGCCAGTGCATGGGCATTACACAGGTACACTGTCAAATTGGTTGCACAACATCTGCAGCAAAAGGCTATGTTGCTCAGGAAGTGTGAAATTGCAAGCCTCTAAATTTTATGAAAACCAAGGCAGCAAAAGTTGAGTTTATAATATGGGCTGGATGTCTAGAAATTATCTGGATGTAAACCTTTAAGAAACATAACTGTAGAACAATTCTGCACATGATTCTCAAAACCTACTGAGTCGGGTAATCTAGAAACTATATATATATATATATATATATATATATATATATATATATATATATATTTTTTTTTTTTTTTTTGCTAGTGATTTTCTTAAAGTTAAATGCAGTGACATGAGGTAGTGGTAGTAGCATCTGTGTACTAAGTTGATGACCAAAGGGTATGATTAGAGGAAGTGGTATTAAATGGGTACATGAACACTTGAAATACTGTGTGGATCAGCTTTGTGCTTTTTTTTTTTTTTGGAAAGGTCATAGGTTCATGGGTACTTATGATGTATATGGTCAAGAAGATCACTGAGGAGCCTAGCCCCATTTTCCCAGTTGTCCCCATTTCTGTTGCTCATAGTCATATGGTAAGCAAAAGGAGGATGAAAGAATCAAACGTTGAACTACGGGAAGCAGCTCATTCATAGCTCACAGTTCATAACTTTAATTCCATGTTGCTATTGCATGGATAATGGTGTAGATTTAATATCAGTATTTGAAAGAATGACTCAAGAGATGTTTTATCTTGCATATAGTTCTACTTTAAGACATATATCAACTGCAAAACACACCATGTCCAAAAGACTAAAAGCTCTCTGTCCTTATATTAACTGAAACATTTCCCTTGTAATTTCAAACATAAATCTGATGTACTATAAAAAAAAAGTCTGCACCATGTTTTTAATCTAAAGGACAATGGCATACCGCTGTGCATAATTTGCTCTACTTTAACCTCCTCAGAATTTTGCAAACTGATCTCTGCTCTTTTGTCTATGTTAACTTTTGGAAGCCGCACTATTACTATTCAGCTAATTTGTAATTTTCATTTATATTATCACTTTCCTCTGTAAAGATACCTGAAACTAAACTAGGAATCATATCATCACATACCCTTTCTGCAACACTGCATTTTTCATTTAGATTAACAGCGACAATTTTAGAATCACCTTCAACATTCACATTAGTAAAATCTATCCAAACCAAGTTTCATGTAAACACTACATTTGGTGTTCTTATTAATACAATATATCTAAATTAGAGGCTATGTTACTTTTCACACAACACATTGTATAGCAGGTCATTCTCATCACCTAGCACATTGGATAGGACACCTTCAATAGTATGTGTGTGTGTGTGTGTGTGTGTGTGTGTGTGTGTGTGTGTGTGTGTGTGTGTGTGTGTGTGTGTGTGTGTGTGTGTGTGTGTCTATGTGTGTGTGTGTGTGTGTGTGTGTGTGTATATATATATATATATAAAATATATATATATATATATACATATATATATATATATGTGTGTGTGTGTGTGTGTGTGTGTATATATGTGTGTGTGAGTGTGTGTGTGTGTGTGTGCGTGTGTATATACCTAGATTTCATAGCACTTTCTGAAAAAAATCATGTTAGAAACATAAACCAAACAAATATAAATATCTTATGAACAGTAAATAAAATTGAAAAAGGAACAAGCTTCATGGAAGGCAGATTAGGCCATAGACAAGGTTTGTCATGAAAAAGTACATGGTTATACATTTTAGTTTGGAAGGATAACACTCAGATAAAAATAGCTTTGTATTATAATGACTTCTGAGCTGAATTTTACTGTGCATAATGAAAGAGTGCTAGCAAAGGGCAGAACAATGCTGGGGTGCGTTGCCATGTAGATTCCAAAAATGCCAATGCCATCTGCTCAGTTTACTGTGTGCCATTAAGGCTTCATTTTGGACATTCTCTTTAATTTTGTTGGCCATATGAGGAAAGGGAGCATGCAAGAGTTAGCCAGGTGCTAAGGTGAATGGGAGACCTAAAGTTATAGGAAAGGGACACAGCACAAGGAACTTAAACAGTGGATGAAGAAAGGTGAACATGTTAGAGTTAGGCAGGTGCTAAGGTGAATGGGAGACCTAAAGTTATAGGAAAGGGATGCAGCACAAGGAACTTACACATTAGATGAAGAAAGGTGAACATGCTAGAGTTAGCCAGGTGCTAAGGTGAATGGGAGACCTAAAGTTATAGGAAAGGGATGCAGCACAAGGAACTTACACATTAGATGAAGAAAGGTGAACATGCTAGAGTTAGCCAGGTGCTAAGGTGAATGGGAGACCTAAAGTTATAGGAAAGGGATGCAGAACAAGGAACATAGACATTGGATGAAGAAAGGTAAACATGCTAGAGTTATCCAGGTGCTAAGGTGAATGGGAGACCTAAAGTTATAGGAAAGGGATGCAGCACAAGGAACTTACACATCAGATGAAGAAAGGTGAACATGCTAGAGTTAGCCGGGTGCTAAGGTGAATGGGAGACCTAAAGTTATAGGAAAGGGATGCAGCACAAGGAACTTACACATTAGATGAAGAAAGGTGAACATGCTAGAGTTAGCCAGGTGCTAAGGTGAATGGGAGACCTAAAGTTATAGGAAAGGGATGCAGCACAAGGAACTTGCACATTAGATGAAGAAAGGTGAACATGCTAGAGTTAGCCAGGTGCTAATGTGAATGGGAGACCTAAAGTTATAGGAAAGGGATGCAGCACAAGGAACTTACACATTAGATGAAGAAAGATGAACATGCAAGAGTTAGCCAGGTGCTAAGGTGAATGGGAGACCTAAAGTTATAGGAAAGGGATGCAGCACAAGGAACTTACACATTAGATGAAGAAAGGTGAACATGCTAGAGTTAGCCAGGTGCTAAGGTGAATGGGAGACCTAAAGTTATAGGAAAGGGATGCAGCACAAGGAACATAGACATTGGATGAAGAAAGGTGAACATGCTAGAGTTAGCCAGGTGCTAAGGTGAATGAGAGACTTAAAGTTACAGGAAAGGGACCCAGCACAAGGAACTTACACATTAGATGAAGAAAGGTGAACATGCTAGAGTTAGCCAGGTGCTAAGGTGAATGGGAGACCTAAAGTTATAGGAAAGGGATGCAGCACAAGGAACTTACACATTAGATGAAGAAAGGTGAACATGCTAGAGTTAGCCAGGTGCTAAGGTGAATGGGAGACCTGAAGTTATAGGAAAGGGATGCAGAACAAGGAACATAGACATTGGATGAAGAAAGGTGAACATGCTAGAGTTAGCCAGGTGCTAAGGTGAATGAGAGACTTAAATTTACAGGAAAGGGACCCAGCACAAGGAACTTACACATTAGATGAAGAAAGGTGAACATGCTAGAGTTAGCCAGGTGCTAAGGTGAATGGGAGACCTAAAGTTATAGGAAAGGGATGCAGCACAAGGAACTTACACATTAGATGAAGAAAGGTGAACATGCTAGAGTTAGCCAGGTGCTAAGGTGAATGGGAGACCTAAAGTTATAGGAAAGGGATGCAGCACAAGGAACTTACACATTAGATGAAGAAAGGTGAACATGCAAGAGTTAGCCAGGTGCTAAGGTGAATGGGAGACCTAAAGTTATAGGAAAGGGATGCAGCACAAGGAACTTACACATTAGATGAAGAAAGGTGAACATGCTAGAGTTAGCCAGGTGCTAAGGTGAATGGGAGACCTAAAGTTATAGGAAAGGGATGCAGAACAAGGAACATAGACATTGGATGAAGAAAGGTAAACATGCTAGAGTTAGCCAGGTGCTAAGGAGAATGAGAGACTTAAAGTTACAGGAAAGGGAGACAGCACAAGGAACTTACACATTAGATGAAGAAAGTTGAACATGCTAGAGTTAGCCAGGTGCTAAGGTGAATGAGAGACTTAAAGTTACAGGAAAGGGACCCAGCACAAGGAACTTACACATTAGATGAAGAAAGGTGAACATGCTAGAGTTAGCCAGGTGCTAAGGTGAATGGGAGACCTAAAGTTATAGGAAAGGGATGCAGCACAAGGAACTTACACATTAGATGAAGAAAGGTGAACATGCTAGAGTTAGCCAGGTGCTAAGGTGAATGGGAGACCTAAAGTTATAGGAAAGGGATGCAGCACAAGGAACATAGACATTGGATGAAGAAAGGTGAACATGCTAGAGTTAGCCAGGTGCTAAGGTGAAAGAGAGACTTAAAGTTACAGGAAAGGGACCCAGCACAAGGAACTTACACATTAGATGAAGAAAGGTGAACATGCTAGAGTTAGCCAAGTGCTAAGGTGAATGGGAGACCTAAAGTTATAGGAAATGGATGCAGCACAAGGAACTTACACATTAGATGAAGAAAGGTGAACATGCAAGAGTTAGCCAGGTGCTAAGGTGAATGGGAGACCTAAAGTTATAGGAAAGGGATGCAGAACAAGGAACATAGACATTGGATGAAGAAAGGTAAACATGCTAGAGTTAGCCAGGTGCTAAGGTGAATGAGAGACTTAAAGTTACAGGAAAGGGACACAGCACAAGGAACTTACACATTAGATGAAGAAAGGTGAACATGCTAGAGTTAGCCAGGTGCTAAGGTGAATGGGAGACCTAAAGTTATAGGAAAGGGATGCAGAACAAGGAACACAGACATTGGATGAAGAAAGGTAAACATGCTAGAGTTAGCCAGGTGCTAAGGTGAATGGGAGACCTAAAGTTATAGGAAAGGGATGCAGCTCAAGGAACTTACACATTAGATGAAGAAAGGTGAACATGCTAGAGTTAGCCGGGTGCTAAGGTGAATGGGAGACCTAAAGTTATAGGAAAGGGATGCAGCACAAGGAACTTACACATTAGATGAAGAAAGGTGAACATGCTAGAGTTAGCGGGTGCTAAGGTGAATGGGAGACCTAAAGTTATAGGAAAGGGATGCAGCACAAGGAACTTACACATTAGATGAAGAAAGGTGAACATGCTAGAGTTAGCCAGGTGCTAAGGTGAATGGGAGACCTAAAGTTATAGGAAAGGGATGCAGCACAAGGAACTTACACATTGGATGAAGAAAGGTGAACATGCTAGAGTTAGCCAGGTGCTAAGGTGAATGGGAGACCTAAAGTTATAGGAAAGGGATGCAGAATAAGGAACATAGACATTGGATGAAGAAAGGTAAACATGCTAGAGTTAGCCAGGTGCTAAGGTGAATGAGAGACCTAAAGTTATAGGAAAGGTACGCAGAACAAGCAACATACATAATGGATGAAGAAAGGTACATACTGTACCAGTTATAAGATAGTTACGTCAGAAACGGAAACAAAGATAGTACAAAAACACAATGGAAAGACAGGAAACTAGAAGAAAAAGGTTGTATAGTGAACTGCAGGAAATACTACTTAATGGAGAGGGTAGCAAGGGCTTATAATCTATTGTCAGAGGAATGGGTGATGCAAATGCACAGACAGGTTGAGAAAGAGACAGAAAAAAAAGATTGTGGAATGAGGGTCAGCAAGGCAGCTGCACAGCCTTTGCTGCAACACTTGTGTGAGCTTTTAGTCTAGTGCCTTTATTAGTATATGATTACTGTATGCACAAATGTAAAAAGCCAGTAGAAAAAAAGAACAGTGTAATTCTCTGAACAGCTCTTGTAGATAGCTTTGGAATAATGTGCACAATGTCAATAGCCTTAGAAACTGAGACAAAAGTAACCATATTATAAACTACAAGAAATGGACTGTAGTCTGAAGAAGATGTAATGAAAACATAAAGGTAAATTTAAAACAAATGGAAATGTAGATTACACTACAACTTTGGCAACACAAAGAACAGCATGTACTGAAATTAATACAAAGCTTTGGAGGGATGTTTGCTTTTCACAGAGCAAGACAGAGAGATACTGCATGAGAAATATGTACTATAACTAAATAGTATAAGAATCACAGATTTTGTGAAACTCACTGATAAAACCTATGACACTCTTAAAACCTTACAAAGTAATGTACAAAATAAAATGTCAAGGTAGCCTTCTTGATACACTATATGACCAAGTAGCCTTTAAGTTGTTATAAACTTCTTTTTTGTGAGTATGCAATCTATTTATACAACAAAACACTTTCTCGTGACCAAACGTGGGGAACCTCAAAGCTTTTAAGCAGAAATCACTTAAAGAATGCTCTTATTTCCCTGAAAATCACGTTTTCTAAAAAGTTCTGCTGGTATTAATAATATTTTTAATGTCTTTTACATCATCTTCTAATCTGAGAAAATCAGTACACCTCCACTGTTTGCTTTAGCACTGCATTAATAAACCCTCTCTGTTGCAGCATTTTCAAATGTACAATTATATTGCAAGAAATACATTTCAAATGCCATAAGAAAACAAAATGTTACCACAGTTCCACATTTTCTCCAGTGTAGCTCAGGAATTCAATTTCATTTAAAAATAATTATAAATTTGTTTAAACTGTTCCATTTTGAAACCATTTCAGCTATAATCTGGACTAAAGTGGCATGGGTAAATGCAATTTATACAGACGTCTATAGAAGACAACCAGCCTGGATGTTTCTGAAAGGACAACAGAGTACCAACAGAAGATCTACAAAGATGCAGAAAGAGTATGGGAACTCCACACAGGGAGTGTGACCAATGGTCTGGACTCAACAACAGACCCTACAGCTGTAAGGCAGAGATCTTAAGCCATAGCCACCACAATGTCCATAGAAAAGGAAAAATAAGCTTAATTAAAAAAAGTAATTAATTAAAAAAACTGGTGCAGATCCCACTAAGATAATTGTTTCACTCCCAGTTGCAAATATTGAAATGATAACACTGCAAGTGTCTGAGTGAAACAGTTTACTTCTAAAGTATGTTGTTCCTCAGCTGAAAAAAAAATCATCAACTGACATTCTAATCAGGATAAAAAGAAAAACATTTTGCTTTCAAAGAATGGACATTTTAACCAAAATAAGGGAAATTCAATTGGTGTAGAAGACTTAAGCTCTGAGCTGTTAACTGACTGCGCATGTTACAGGGATGGATTCCTTCCACCATTATTTTATTATTGTGTGACACTAAGCAATTTGTCCACTTAGCTTACCTGGTCACCAAATAGTTAAATATCCTTCCAAATTATTCACATTCTACCCAGAATCAAAAACAGCTTCTTTCCAACGCATTGGAATTTTAACCAGATGGTTGTTGGCATCCGCTTGTTCCTTCATGTTTTTTACAGTTTGCTTTTTGGTGTGTGTTAGAAGCAATAGTTAGTAGTGCTAGTAAAGATGTGCAGCAGGTAAGGGTGATAAAGGATAATGAGGGAAACGTACTCACAAGTGAGGAGAGTGTGTTGAGGAGATGGAAAGAGTGCTTTGAGGGGTTGATAAATGAAGAGAATGAGAGGGAGAGAAGGTTGAATGATGTGGGGTTAGTGAATCATGAAGTGCAATGGATTAGCAAGGAGGAAGTAAGGCTAGCTATGAAGAGGATGGAGAACGGAAAGGCTGTTGGTCCAGATGACATACCTGTGGAAGCATGGAGGTGTTTAGGTGAAATGGCAGTGGAGGTTTTAACCAGATTGTTTAATGAAATCCTGGAAAGTGAGAGGATGCCTAAGGAATAGAGAAAAAGTGTTTTGGTACAGACTTTTAAGAATAAGGGTGAAGTGCAGAGCTGTAGTAACTACAGAGGGATTAAATTGATCAGTCACAGCATGAAGTTATGGGAAAGAGTAGGGGAAGCTAGGTTAAGAAGGGAGGTGATGATTAGTGATCAGCAGTATGGTTTCATGCCAGGAAAGAGCACTACAGATGCGATGTTTGCTCTGAGTGTTGATGGAGAAGTACAGAGAAGGTCAGAAGGAGTTGCATTGTGTCTTTGTGGATTTAGAGAAAGCATATGACAGGGTGCCTAGAGAGGAGTTGTGGTATTGTATGAGGAAGTCAGGAGTGTCAGAGAAGTATGTAAGAGTGGTACAGGATATGTATGAGGGTAGTGTGACAGTGGTGAGGTCTGCGGTGGGAGTGACGGATGCGTTTAAGGTGGAGGTGGGATTACATCATGGATCAGCTCTGAGCCCTTTCTTATTTGTAATGGTGACGGACAGATTGACAGACGAGATCAGACAGGAGTCCCTGTGGACTATGATGTTTGCAGATGACATTATGATCTGTAGTGAGAGTAGAGAACAGGTGGAGGAGACCCTGGAGAGGTGGAGATATGCTCTAGAGAGAAGAGGAATGAAGGTCAGCAGGACTAAGACAGAATATATGTGTGTGAATGAGAGGGAGGCTAGAGTAATGGTGAGGATGCAGGGAGTAGAGGTGGCAAAGGTGGATGAGTTTAAATACTTGGGGTCACTAGTTCAGAGTAACGGTGAGTGTGGAAGAGAGGTGAAAAAGAGAGTACAGGCAGGATGGAGTGGGTGGAGAAGAGTGTCAGGAGTGATTTGTGACAGATGAGCACCAGTAAGAGTGAAAGGGAAGGTCTACAAGAGGGTAGTGAGACCAGCTATGTTATATGGGCTGGAGACAGTGGCATTGACAAAAAAGCAGGAGTCAGAGCTTGACGTGGCTGAGTTGAAGATGTCAAGATTTGCACTGGGTGTGACGAGGATGGACAGGATTAGGAATAAGTATATTAGAGGGTCAGCCCAGGTTGGAAGGCTTGGAGACAAAGCCAGAGAGGCAAGATTATGTTGGTTTGGACATGTGCTGAGAAGGGATGCAGAGTATATTGGGAAAAAGATGCTAAGGATGAAGCTGCCAGGTATCAGGAAAAGAGAAAGGCCTAAGATAAGGTTTACGGATGTGGTGAGAGAGGATATGCAGGTTGTTGGTGTGACAGAGCAAGATGCAGAGGACAGGAAGAAATGGAAACAGTTGATCTGCTGTGGCGACCCCTAACGGGAGCAGCCAAAAGAAGAAGAAGCTTTTTGGTGTGTGTTAATTAGTTACATACCTCATTGGCCTCAGTTACTTGAATGACTGTTTCTTCTGCTAAATTTTTGACTGGTGATGTCAGTCTACATAGCTCTCAACTATCCCAGACTTTGCAGAATGTCTCTGATTTTGCCGATTATTTTTTTCTCTGTTTCTTGAAAATGTTTGATTTTCAGGTAAATCACTGAGGATTACACTCAGTTAATAATGTCAAAAAGCAAAATCGTGGAAATCAGAAAAAGCTGAAAGATGAGATAGAAAGGAAAATAGTGGGACATGTTAACAGCTTTTAGTGTTGGAGAAGGTGATTGAAAAGAAGGAAAGTCTGAATGAAGAAGTCAAAGCTATTATATGAAGGAGCTGCAGACAACTGGCACAGAGTGTCAGGGGCAGTGCGTGCCAGAATCATGCCAATGAAGCTGAAAACAAATGTGTAAAAACAGTCATGCAACCAGTACTGCCTTATGGTACAGAAACCTGGGCTGTGAAGGCAATGCTTTAAAGGAAACTAGAGGTGATGGAGATTAAATGTCTGAGATGGGCAGTATGATGCACACTGTGGGAGATGTGAAGAAATGAGGACATCAGAGTAGAAGCCTGATTAGTCCCAGTTGCAGAAAATGCAAAAGAGAACAGATTATAGTAGTTTGGATACACATTTAGAAAAGGATAAGACAATCTAATGAAGAACATTTGGGGCACACAGGATGAAGACAAGAGAAAATGAAGGCCGCCAGCAAACAGATGCATGGATTGTGTAAGAAAAGATCTGCAGCAGTCAGGCATGATTGTCAAAGAATGTAGGACAGTGGCATTGAATCAAGGGAAATGGTGGCAGTTGATATGACACCCCACCTCTATGCAGAAAATGGGAAAGAGTGGGTTGATGATGATGATGATGATGATGATGAATAAAGGCAAACATTATAGTTTTCTACATCTTGCTGCCCAGAAAATCTATGTTGATGCAAAACCTCTTGCTCCATTAACTGTTTAAGTGAATTATGGTAACTGCAAAAACTGTACATGATTTAGGGTCTTTGGTCCCCCATTAATGCTACATTTGCCTGCAATTTTTGAACAAAGAAGTTATGAGGTGTGTTAGTCTTTAAACTAGCACAACTTTGTACTCTTTAAACAGCATACTTTTAGTAGCAGAGCTAAAAGTGCCATTGCATTTCACCAGACAAATGTTTTTTGATAACTATTGCCATCTTTTATACTTTGTCTTCCTCTATTAAAAAAATAGGAGAATGTGCAGCTGAATCTGCTCACAGAAGTGCAGTATGCACAATCACAAGTGTGCCCATATTTAATCACCAGAATATAAGGAAATACTTGTGGTGGCATTTAAAAGCATTAACGTTTTTACGAAAAAGTAAAAAATACTTTAATGCTAACAGTTTGCAAGCATGACACAAGCTAATTGAACTTAGTAGGACTGAACTTAACAACTTTAAAAAAATGTTTACTTTTAAGTATATAACCTGACCAGTGTACTGCATGGACAGCCATGGACCCCTCTTGCAGCTGCTCGAATCACACCTATTACAATTTGCCACTGCACATAGGCTGATCTCTATAGAACATTATCTTTTACAATCTCATATCATTATAACACTATGTTAAAAGCATAAAGTGCCCTTGTTTCATGTTCTGTTCCAGTCATATGCACCATCAACAGTTCAAACAACATCAGTGGCCCTTGTTGTTTTTTTATTTGTAATTTTTTTTTTACAGAATAGATTTTGCTAAAAGATTTACCCAAACTATTGCTAATGAGAGTTTCAGTCACATTTATCCTCATAAATTGTAATCTTATACTCCTGTGACAGTTATTCCATATGTTTAAATTTTGAATCAGATGGTGACATAACTCTGCATTAGTCAAACTTGCAAGTATCTCAGCAAACTAACTCAAAAACTCTGCCTGTCTGATAAAGAGTCACTATCAAAACTGAAATACAACAAATTCTTCTAAAGTTAAAGTTGCAGTTTGCTGTCGGGATGCAGTGTCAGACATCTTTAACTCTGAAGTCTTACCAGTGTACTAACATTCTATCCCATGTTATTGGTCCCTCTCAGCAACTTACTGGGCTCTATCTCACCCACATCCAAACTACATAATGCCCTACCTCCATCTGCTCAGTGAAGAAATTCCAAAAAAAATATTAGCCACAGGTTGTTCTTTTGATATTAGAGTCAGTAGCTGAGAATCCATTAAACTACAAAGATAGAACTCAATTACTGATATTAATTAATTGCCTGGCAGTTGGCTTTGAGGATTAAGAAGCTGTAAACAAGCTGTTTCCCATGGTCCTGTGGTGCAAAGTTTAATTCCCTCAGCTTTTATTGCATACCTCTGTTAATCTGAGCAAATCACTTAACTAAATACCACTGCAGGGCTGAGTCTGAAAACGGTCCATGGAAATCAGTGTTACCTTGGAAAAAAAATACAAATAAAATATATTTCCTTATAGTTAACACACATTAACTCCATTTGCTGCACTACAGTCCTACCCCACTGAATTATTCTCTGCCATACTTCCACTTTTCTTCCAGCAGCAACCTTCAGGTTGAAAAGAGCTGGGAAATTTCTCAATGCCCTGGGGAAAATTCCCTCCAATAAGGCTGAATACCACCAGACTTCCTTCCCTAGAACATAGGCCACAACTGACTGCGACTAGTATGGTCAACAAATCACAAATAAATAAATCAAACAATCAATAAATCACTCAATAATAATCTTTATTCTCTCCAAATATTACCCACTAGAATTTTAACTGAGTTTGTCTGCATAAGTGTTAGTACTCATCTTCCTTCAGAGCCAGTCTAGCTATTTTAGGGGTGTTGGTTCTTCCCCACCCTTCCCATTCCTTTTTTCATCCACAGGATCAGCGCAATGGCTTTACTTTTTGTATCCAATTAACTCATTCAATCTTCCATCAGGGTAAAAGCTTTTCTGCCCTCTTGTCCTCCGGTAGAGGTGAGAACCAGGTGCTAAAGAGCAAGCCAGCTTGCAAATTTTGTGACATATTCAGTTACCACCTCCTTGGCAGCCTGTGAGCTGTGCTATAGCTGCCTTTGGTGGTACAAGCATTGTTCTGCACATGTGTAACCTCCCTACTAGGTGTCATGCAGCACAGGCATGCAGGCTCTCCATGCTGCTGTGAGACACCTGCCTTTAAGTAGGTGTTGTCAATGTAGAAGGGCAAGCTGCCTCCCTTCCTCTTGGGACAGATGGGCCATTATCAGCAGTCCACTCCGCTCTTCCCCAGCAACTAGTCAAACACGGGTCATCTGGGGTGAAGTCAAGGTTTAATTTCTCTGTATCATGGGTCTGAGTCTAGCCCTTCCATTTAATAAGAAAATACCTTATATTTATTTTCCTAAGTTTAGTTTCATATAATGGAACCATTTTCCTTTTTTTATTTCTTTTTTTAAAATGCGTTGCAGTACTTCCTCTGCTTTTATACTTTATTATTATTATTGATCATTCCTATGAAAGGAAGTTAAATCAGTAACAGATTCTGGCTTCAAATGACTACATTTTTCTAAGGGCTGTTACAAAAGTGGTGTAACATCAGTAAAACTAGTCTGACTTGTAGAATAACCAGTGGTAACTGCAATATTTGGTCTGGACTGAGTAATTATTACAGATGTGAGATAAAAACCTGTATAAGGAAAAGAAATAGAGGGACAGTCACAAAACATACACCACAAGCAATAATTAACTGAATTGTGCTCACTGTCTGAGCCACAAATCAGTTACTAATCTACCCATTCACTGACCAACACCTTTCAAAACACATGGGTTATAATAACCCCACTATATCCCCATCCCTTGCCCCATTAGGCCTATAACAATATATTGAACTCTTTATTTATCAAACTCAGAATCAGTTATAAGGGGTAAAACACCAAGTAATTTGATATTAATGCAATATATTTTGTAAATACTTATTGGCATTGCTATCATTGTCAAAAATGTTTAAAGATTTATTCAATGACTTCCTTAACATCTTATACTGTCTCTCATACTATGGATGAGTCTAAATATATCAACACAAATCCAAGCCATTCAACAATATTATTATAATCTAAAGAAAAAATGCATATAATTTCCAGGAAGGAAGAATATATGTCAATGGTGAACCAAGTAAATCTCCAACATTGTTCACAAGTTCAAGCCCTAGTCATCATTCCTTTACTGTTATGAATGCTGGGATATGATGGGTCACACAAGTTTCTCATTTTGTCGTAAATATATTTGTGCATGCAGTTAACTTAAGATGAATAATACTATTATAACTTTAAGTTTCTGCAGTTACATACAAACAAAGGCTATTGACACTTATGCTTCTTTGCGACAGTTATAGTTGATAATCATGTGATTACTACCGTTAACATGCATACATATTAGAATATCAGCTGGAATTACCTGACTTTTTTGGATAGACTTACCAGCAATAAAGGCTAAAAAACAAACAAACAACAAAAAAAAAAAAAAAAACAGAAGAAAAGTGTGTATAATAATTGACGACCCACCATGATGGCAATTTTTTTTTAATTAAACAAGGCAACTAATCAAAAACTAAACCAACATGTTTGACAAGTTAAACAGTTAAACTGGAACATGTTTAGGTTTGTGCACCACTGTATGCTGGGATGCTTCAAAGTAAAAAAAAAACATTTCCCCAAAAGTGTTGTACTATACCCTTGCAGTGTGTTACTCTACAGAGTACATAAAACACATGTTATCCTTCTGTTTTAGGAACAAAATTGTATTTTGAAAGATGACACTATTTCAAATTTAGAAGTTTATGGCTGAGTCTCCAGTCATAGTCAACCTATTATGTGTTTGAGAAATGGATGTCAAGAAATTCAGTAAAGAGCAGAGCAAACAGGTAAGGGGAAAACAGGAAAGATTAAGTACACAACAACACAAAAGGGCATCATGGAGGAGTGCACAGGTTCAGGGAGAGAAGAGAAGAGAAGAGAAGAGAAGAGAAGAGAAGAGAAGAGAAGAGAAGAGAAGAGAAGAGAAGAGAAGGAAGGTAAAAATCAAATATGGTAGAAAAAGGTGGTCTGGGCTACCGTGTTTGACAGACAAACACACACACACACAACAGCATAAAACAAAACAGAGGTGGAACTGTACACGATAGGATTATGAGACATGGTATGGGCACAGAAAAACAGAGATTAGAAAAATGATGATGGGGATGTTTGGGTAAAGAACAAGAAGAAGGGAGCTCCCATTGTTGGGGATGGTAAAGGGTATGAGGAAATGGTGTGCCATCTTCTGTCCTGGACAGAGAGCCATCAACATATAATGGGGTCAGATGGATAAAGGCGGCTGGTGGTATGAGCCACACTCTCTCCTGGAGGCTTGATGGCAGAGGACAGACAGTTGTGAAAATCTGTTATTCGGTCTTGTAGGTTCTCCATCCAGGCCATTTACTTTCCTTTTGCTCTATTCATAACTCAGTCCAGCTGCAGCTGCACTACATCAGGCCTTGAAGGTGAGCTACCTGCCAATGAGAGGCCAGAGCCTTCCTCTGACAAGGTACACCTTGGTGCATTGTCCTCATGCACCTCGGTGCTGATACAGTCTGTCAGTGAAACTGCAGTACAGAGACAGCATGGGAAACTATAACTGAATCCATCATGACACTGATAAGAATGTGTGTGTGTGTGTGTGTGTGTGTGTGTGTGTGTGTGTGTGTGTGTGTGTGTGTGTGCATGTGTGTGTGTGTGTGTGTGTGTGTGTGTGTGTGTGTGTGTGTGTGTGTGTGTGTGTGTGTCAAACAGACATGACAGTTTGTGTGAGGGGAACAGCCATGACTGCAAGTCTCTCCTACCTCTGGCAGAAGGTGGCTTGATTGCTGCCATACTCTGATCACACTGTAAGGGAAAGGGCACATCAGACAATCAGGATAAGGTAGGAAGCTAAAAGAAGAGAAACAATCTCGTACTAATGCCCCTTTGGCTTCCTGACAGGTAGCTGGCACGTGTGCTACTATACACAAGTTAATACACTTACACAAAATATGGTGCAGTCATTCATGGGTAAACACAATTTATTTGTATTTATTTTTATTTATTTTACATTTGTTAACTGGGAAAATCCAGCTGGACCAGGTCCATTTTCAGTGGATGCTCGGGGAGAAAAGCTCCACAATTAACATATAGTAAGTAGTTAATACAATGAGAACTATACAAAATGAAAAGACAACAAATTACTTACAAGCAGACATTCAATAATTTGTTCTCAATAGTTCACAGTCATTGCAGGATTGAAATATTGTTAGATTAACCTTTACAAATAGGTAGAATAGACATGACTACATGTGCTATTTTTAACTAGCAGTACATACAGTTTAAGACGGTTTACATTTCCAGTAAGTGTACACTGAAAGAAGTAAAATGACCAGTGTGGCTTATTATAAGAAATATGTATATATATATATATAGGTTTACTATTAAATGTTCGAATGCACTCCGTGCGAACGGACCATCGACGCTGCGTTTGCGAACGAAACACCGAAACCATTTGATAGCGAACCGAAACCGAAACTCCGACGATCGACATTACCCGGCGCAACACCTCCACACCCATGCTACCATGGGTGGATGGGGCGAGATTTTGCCGTGCTGCACATCTGGGCGTCGGTGTAGTGGCGTTGCAGTTCAGCGTTCGGGCAATGCGCGTCGCACAAACGGATCGAGAATTAGATAGTAAACCATATATATATATATATATATATATATATATATATATATATATGTGTGTGTGTAAAATAGTGTACTTTCTAGTTGGAGTTGTGTGGAGGAGCAGAAGAAAAGGTACAGCGATTGTCAAGTGATACATGGGCAAACCCAAGTTTTCCTGAGATGTGATTTGAGTAGTTTTTTGAAGTTTGTGTTTGTTGTTGCAGAGGTTATATTAGTGGGGAGACTGTTCCATTTTTATGGCTATGATGTGGGAATACAGGGCTTTACCTGCAGTGTTGTCAGCTGTTGTAATACTGAGGAGAGGTTTATTGGATGAGCGGAGAGGGCGACTGAAAGAGTGAGAGGTTAATAGCTGCTTTAGAGCTGGAGTTTTGTCTGGGTAGTTTCTGATGTTAAAGGCACAAGTGAGTTGTTGGTAAGTTAGTAAGTGAGGAAATTCAAGCCACTGAATTTCTTTTAGTATTTGGCAGTGATGGGTTCTAAAGGGGGAGTTGTTGGCAAATATGGCAATTTTGTTATAGCATGACTCTAACTTGCCCAGATCAGATTTTCTAGTATGGGTTAGGATTGGTGCAGCATAAGTAAGTGTTGATAAGAGGTGAGTTTGAGCTGGGGTGATTCTTGTTTTATCTACAAGGTAGAATACAGCCACTGTGATATAGCACAATTTATCCTCACCTTAGAATAGGGCCCTGCAGAAACCCCCACAAAATGTAGGAGATGTGTTACAATTAGTGCTAACATCACTACTAAGTTCACCTAACATGAAGGTACAGGCAGTGGTAGACACACATTTCCTATGATGACCTTGACCAATACCTGCCAGTCCCAATCCTAAAACAGGATATAAAGGCAAAGCATAATAAAGTTAAAAATGCTTAAAATGGGTGGGATGCATTTGCTTTTAGCAGGATGTACAGCACCCCACAAAGCAAAGCTGTGCAGTACAGCACATGATACATTAGCACATAACAGAGCCTGAAAAGAGCAGGATGAACAACTAACACAAGGATGACATCATATAGACAGTGTCTTGCAGAGAATAGGCTTTGCTAGTCAGCAGTGCAAGAAGAAGTAGTAAAGATGGATTACGACAAGCTGAAAATAATGCACAATAAGGAATAAAGATGGCGAGTGGGCTTTTAAGACCACCATTTGAATGGTACACTATTTTTAGTGTGGAATGCCATAAAACCTCCAATTCCATGAGAAAAGGAGTTAGAAATAAAGGAAAGAACATAAGCTTAAAGTCATGCCAGAAACAGACAAACTGAGGAGATGACTGAAGATGCATAGAGTAGAAAACAGAAAGAATGAAAAAGCAGATGGACTGTGGAAGACAAGGCAGTCAGTAAAATAAAGGTGCTTCACTTGATTACCTCACTGAGGTGTTTGCCATGCACAATTTAAGTGCTCAATTAACAATGACTGCAGGATATTTATTTTACTTTCCAGTAGAGTCACCTCATATCTGCAAACATATTTTCAATGTTTTTCAAGCGCCAGTTAGTTCTGGTTTAAACACTTGGGCTTCAGGCCAGTTATTTTACATTACGAAGGTTCGTGGTCTGCACTCTTGAGGGAGGAGAGGCTGGACTCTGCCCTTCTGAGCTGGGAATTTCTGGTTAAAGGCTTATAGTTCCTGCATATTTGAACTGTTTCTTACTGAAATTGGTGCACCTTGTTTGCTGTAGCATAGACTAGATCCAGGCCTGCTGAATCTAGCTTTGTTTGTATAACTTGAACACTAATCCAGGCCTTCTTTTTTGGAGAAGGTACCCCTGCACCCCAGTGGCAGGAGTGTGCAGTTAGAACTTGTCTGATTGAAAACTACAGGAACAGAGCTCAGTTTTGAGATTTTTTTTTACTGGTTAATTGGGTAATTTGTTTAAAAGCATTTTCTGATTGCTTGTACTCATCTAAAGCTGTTTTAAGTGTAGTTTTCTACCATTTGTAGTAATTTAAAGCTGTTTTAAGTGTATTTTTACTGTTTTTGCCTTATCTTTTCAAAAAAGAAATGTTTCCCACCTTTCTAAGCTAGTATAGTCCAGTTTTCAGGGCTGTTACAATGTTCTGAGTTGCCCATACCTTACTTGGATAGAGGGAGGTTTCTCTGTTCACCTGAGAGAGAGGGAGCTTTGAGCAGCCATCTGTCCCTAGAGGAGTGGTTCCAGCCCAGAAGTTAGAAGTTTGTGGGTCATTTTGGGCTAATTTCTACCTCTTTCTTTTCCCTGCTGTAAAAAACGTGTTTGCACAGTTTTGCACGTCCAGGCAGCGCCGGCTAGCTAGGGCTAAATTTATCCCAGCTCCACCAAGTCTCCTCTTCAGTTTTTCCCTTGAAAGTAGTCTAACTCTCAACCTAAGCACTTAAAAAGCATCCTACAGTCCAGCACTTGCTCAGGCCTAATAGCAAGCACTAATATAACCCGACTCTTGATTTCCCAGCAGGACAAGGCTCATTATTCACCCCATCACCAACCAAGTGACTAAGAGCTCACCCTACTATTCAGATATGACCAAAGGGCAATTTCAGGTATACTCTCCAGTCCAACTGGTGAACCTGGGTATCCGGAGGCAATGTTACAACTGCCTCATGTACACAGCAACCCTCTCCTCCTACCACAAAACATTAACATATGCGAGAGATGCAATTATATAGCTAAATTGGAGGCTAAGCTCTCTCCACCCAAGACTGGAACAAGCAGTCATGAGGCAACACTTGCACCACATATCCAGCCTCACATAGACATACTAAACTAGCACTGGCAATAAATACACATAAATACACAAAATCATACTCGGAGGCTCTAAATAAAAACCTGCAAAAGCATCACAGGCCTCCAAAGCAAACACCCAAAAAACCTGCACCTCCCGTCACAAACCAGACAACACATAAAACACAAAATCAGTGTGCCGCTCAATCACAGCCCTTAAGACGAAATAACATACCTAACACACTAGTAATAGGCAACTCTATATTCAGGCACACTGACGTCCCACTCACTAGGCTGGACAAGGAGAAGGTTACTGTTAGCTGCCTATCGGGAGCCAGAATCTACCACAAAACACAAGCACTCAGGTTACTCCAGAACAAGTACAAATATGACTCTGTCATTTTTCATGTTGGTGTGAATGACCTGAGACGTACATCCTTGGACTACATAAACAGAGACATGGAAGAGCTCTCTGATCATGTAGCCCAGGCAGGTATGACCCTGACCCTGAGTAGCATCCTGCCCTCACCAAGAACGATACCGCAGTATAAAGAAAAACTGATCAATTTCTACAATTGGCTAAGCTTCTGGTGTCATTCAAAGGGGATCCAGTGTCTGTCAGCCTGTGGACGACATGCTCAACAGGCCTCATTGCTTCACAAGAGATGGCTTGCACCTGTCACCCCTAGGCTTTCGAAATACTGACCAAGGCTCTTGCTGCCCCCATAGTGCCTTTTTTAGGCAAGGCTCAAAAGTCAAACCCACCTCCGTAAACAGCACAAATAAAAAAATGAGGGTTATGCTACTCAACGCCAGGAGTTTAAATCTCAAAATGCATGCGCTTGAAGCACTCCTCAGTAAGGAGAATGTTGACATCTGTGCAGTAACTGAAACCTGGTTCAAGGCTCCACAGAGCACCCCAGCACTACCGGGCTACAACTCATACCACACATTTCGGCCACAGAACATGGACCGAAACACAAAAGGAGGGGGCGTATCCATATTCATCAAGGATACCTACACATCCAGGTTAGTGGCACAGCATGATACCTCTGAGATCATCCATGTGCAACTAACATCAGGCAAATCTGCAATGCAAATTGTGGCCTGCTACAGATCACCCTCCATGACCCAGGACAACCACTCTGCCTTTCTGAAGACACTGGAAAACATGAAGGTCCTACCGAACACCCTGATATTGGGCAATTTCAATTACCCTAATGTTAACTGGGAAAACTATTCAAGTACAAACTCCCAGGTCCAGCGATTCCTGGAATTTATCAACTCAAATGCCCTGTATCAGCTGGTAAACTCCCCTACCAGAGGTGAAAACATATTGGACCTGGTCATCACCAACATGGGCAACAGGTGTTCCACACCAGAGGTCAACCCATCACTGGTTAGATCAGACCATAAACCAATCACTTTGGATGTCCACACCCCACCACTACCCCCAACTAAGGAAACCACAGTAAAAAACTTTTCTAAAGCAAACTTCATCTTACTTATGACAGAGGTGGTAAGTTTCACAGCCCCCATGCTAAAGGATAATGCTGCCCAAGATGCAGAAACCTTTACAAATGCACTCTATGAGTACCTACAAGGATGCATGGATCATGCCATCCCTAGCAAAACCAAGACCCACTCCCCTAAGAGAAGGAAACCAGTCTGGTTGACCCTTACCATAAACAGGCTATACAATAGAAGGAGGAAACGAGTTCAGAAAAAAAGCAAATCCCAAGAAGGGATCAGTATCAGTAAGAAACTAAGGTCCCTCATAAAATCCTCCAAGGCTAACTTCGAAAGGAAAATAGCCAAGAATTCGAAACATAACCCAAAAGCCTTCTTTAGCTATGTCAAGAATCTAAGTGGCAACTTGCAGATATGCTCTGAGCTAGTACAAAATAGCACAAAACATACTGAACCCACTGATATTGCCAACATCCTGGCAGATAGATTCAGTGAAAACTTCACCCCCCTCTCACCCCCCAAAAGGGCCCACAACAATACCGGAAACATGTAGTGTCCCGGAAATCACAGACGCACAGGTGAAAACAGCCCTTTCAAAAGCCAAAAGCACAGCGTCAATGAGGCCAGATGGTGTCCCAGGCTGCATCTTGCATGAACTACAGAACGAACTAACCCCCCACTTAAACACACTGTTCAAACTCAGCCTCTCCACAGGCTATGTGCCCACAGAATGGCTCACAGCAATGGATATTCTGCTCCACAAAGGAGTGGCCACAACTGACCCTGGTAACGATCGCCCCATAAGCCTGACTAGCCTGGTCTGCAAGGCTATGGAGCACATCATCATGGAACTCATTAACAAAGACATTGGGAACCTCCAAACACTTGACCTGACCCAGTTCGACTTTGTTAAGGGCACATCATGCCTACTAAACCTGGATGACTTCTTCGAGATAGTCACCAAGGCCATAGATGAGGGGAGGGTAGTTCACACAGCCTACGTTGACCTCGCCAAGGCTTTTGACACCATTCCCCACTCAGGAATTATAGAAAAACTCACCAACCTGAACATAAACCCCTACGTCATGAGATGGGTTGCCAACTGGCTTACAGACAGAACTCACATGGTAAGAATAGCGGGCTCCAGGTCCGACTCTAAACCAGTCACTAGTGGTGTCCCGCAAGGCTCAGTCCTGGGACCCCTACTGTTCGGCATATACTTCTCAGAAGTACAGGCAAACACAGGAGGACTATGGCTAACCAAGTTTGCCAATGACTGCAAACTGGGAGCCATAATTGACTCACTGTCTGACACAGACATTCTCCAAAAGGGCCTTACTGAGACGGACACCTGGTGTCAAAGTCATGGTCTCAAGATAAATGCCAAAAAATGCATAGTCATCCCATTTGGGAAAAGCAAAACACCCATGAATTACCACATAGGTGGCAGCCCCCTTAATACAGAACAGGTAATAAGAGATCTGGGGACCCAGGAAGACAGTAATATCTCCTTTGACAATCATATTGCCAAAGTAGTTAGGAAATCCTTCTATGTAGCCCATATAATTACTAAAGGGTTTGCATCTAGAAATAAAGAGGTTATAGTGCCTCTCTACTCGTCACTCATCAGACCCATCATAGAGTACAATGCCCCGTTTGGGATGTACCTCACAAGACACTTCCAACAGCTGCAAAGACCACAAAAGTACCTCACCAAGAGGATTACTGGTATCATACATATGTCCTATGCAGCCCAAGTGGAAAAACTCCAACTGTACTCAATGGCTTATTGCTTATTCAGAGGTGAGCTCTGCCTGACTTACAAAGCCATGTCCAACTCAGAATTAATGAACATGCTCCACCTAAAGAAATCCAAGTCACTGCGAGCCACTTGCTCTAGTGAGCTAAACCTCACCACAACAATAAATAGAACATGCTGGAGGGATAGATTCCTGTCACAGAGATCCCCATGCTTTGGAACAAAATTCCTAACTACATTAGGCAGAGCCCCTCACTAACACTCTTCAAGAGAAACCTTGAGGAGTGGATGGGTAACAGAAAATACACCCCTGGGATCACTTCATTGGCTCTTCTTAACAGAGGCTCAGTTAATTAATCAATGGGGTGGTGAAAGCTGACACACTCTGGCTAGGCTTATAAATGCCCTCGGGCAGATAGCCTAGTACCTACCTATGAACCTAAGTACAGCCTATTTATTTTTACATCAATATTACATTTATCATACCTTTGAACAGATATTTGAATCTACTGTCCCTCCCACCCCACCCACACACACACTCACATGCAAATAAACATTTTTAGTTTACCTTCTCATGAAGAGGATAGCAAAATGCTAAGTACATGCACAGTATATTTCAGCATGGTATAACCGTGGTGGTGCAGCAGTAGCATTGTTGCCTTACAGCAAGAGGTTCTCCCGTTCGATTCCCGGCTGGGGTGCCTTCTGTATGGAGTCTGCATGCCCTCCTCACGGTCGAGTGGCATTCAAATGACATGCGTTGAATGGGTGTATCTTTGCTGAAGGTTGGGCATCGAGCTGGCACCTCGGCACCCATAAAAAAAAAATTTACTGCCAATTATTAGCAGACCGGAGTTCCGCTGTGGTGATCCCTCACCGGGAAAAGCCAAAAGAAGAACATAACTTTCCTTCGATAAGGTATAACTAAGCAACCTTTCGTAAATGTGTGCAGGTTCTGAAACTGCAACTTCACACATCCAAAAATTAGTGTCTCAACAGCAGTTAACATTAGAACACAAGTTTGTGGCATAAAAACATGACAACAAGGAAAACTCAACATGTAGGAAAATATACCCACAATGATTACAAACTGTTCATAAAACATTAAAAAGTAAGGTGATGTCGAGTGTTGCAGTTTAAAATGAAAGTAAACAAAGCTACATAAATATATACACTCGTGCTCTAAACTGACAAGAGGCAGTTTGCAAACATAATCTGTTTAAGGTGGTTAGACATCACCTTGTAGTTGCCCATCCATGTCAACATCCTTCCTGTTCCACAAATAATCTTACCCCTTTAAAGGTGGCGGCTGGGCTAAGTTTTGTCACGGATGTTGGCCACTGATTCCATGTGTCTTCATCTCTTTATGGAAAGTAAAACTTTATAAGGTTAAGACTTTGACTACTCTTGCTCCCTAAGTCCTCCCATATGTTTATAATTCCTTTACATTCCTTTGCATTCCTTTGCTATGACCTTACATATCCACACCATATCCCCTATCCATCCTAAGTTCCTGGAAATATAAACCTATCTCATTTGATTTTTATTTAGAGTCTCTTTCTTCTAACCCCAAGCAGAAAACCAAGAACAAATGAAAAGCACCAATAAAGCAAAGCAGATCCACAACCTGGAAGCTGGCTCTGGAAGCCCAGAATAAAAAGTTGATGAAATGCTGATATCCCTTCTTCCGCAAGGCAGAAAATGAAAGGCTGCAAC
Organism: Protopterus annectens; assembly: GCF_019279795.1. Taxonomy (NCBI): domain Eukaryota; kingdom Metazoa; phylum Chordata; order Ceratodontiformes; family Protopteridae; genus Protopterus; species Protopterus annectens. The sequence goes on along the minus strand of NC_056743.1, from coordinate 1,635,122,249 downwards.
TTACAAAAACGTTCTTGCTTTAATAACAAACAAAAATCTCCTCCTAAAATAATGAATTTAATTTCCATGTTGGGACAAAAAAGGGAATGTCTATAAAAAGCATTAGTTTCCTTTTTCTTAATTATATCATACTGATGCTCATAAATACATCTTCTGAGGGTTCTTTCAGTCTTTCCTATGTAGAAACTTTTACATCTAGTACATAAACCTAAATAAACAATAAATTTGGCATTGCAATTATAATGGCCCCTTGGTTGATAAAGGAATTTTCTTGATGGTAAATATAACCTATGTCCATTGAATATAGCCGGGCATTGCTTGCACATTCCACATTTATATGTGCCTTCTTTTTTATTATCACTACTTGCCATTGGTTTGTTCTGATTCATCTCTAGCATTTTAAATTGGTAACCCTACATCTAATGAATCTAGGAAATTCTGGAATCATATTAGCCAACCTATCGTCCAGTCTTAGGATCGGCCAGTATTTCTTTACACTGTTTTCCACAACCTCATAATCAATACTAAAAGTATGGATGTATCCTTTTTGTTCCTTATTCTGCAGGCTACTGCCCACTAGGCATATTGATGTGCCCGTAGTGTCTAGGAGAGGTGGATATTTTGTTTCCCTGCACCTAATAATTTCTGTCGCTAGCTCTTCAACAAGAAGGCTTGGATACCCTCTTTCAAAGAATCTTTCTTTTAGGAACCTAATTTCCTCCATAAACACCTGCTTTGTGTTGCACATTCTGGAGGCACGGATAAATTGCCCCTTGACTATGCCTCTTTTTTGATATTCAGGGTGGTTACTTTTAAAATGCAAAAAAGCATTTGAATAGGTGGGCTTCCTAAACACACTTGATATGAACCTATTGTTAACTTTATCTTTAACCAAGTGCACATCCAAGTAATTCAAGCTGTCAAAACTCAGTGAGTGTGTAAAGGTTAGAAAAGAAGTAGTACTGTTAATGTAATGAAAAAATTCCTCCATATTTGCCCTAGTACCACTCCATACAAGACAAATGTCGTCAAGAAATCTGACATAATGCTTGATGTACTGTGCCCACTCTGTGCCAAAAATATATGTGTTTTCCCATTTATGCAACACTATGTTTGCATAAACTGTGGCACAGGCCGCCCCCATTGCAACACCTGATTTTTGCCTGTAGAAATGACTGTTGAAACAAATGAAATTATTTTCCAGGATTAGTTCCATTAACTCCACCAACAAGTTTGTGGTGTTGGAAGTAAGTTTAAGCCTCTTTAACTAAAACATCACTAAACCATTTCAGTCCTGTAGAATGAGGTATACTGGGGAACAGTTGAACAATGTCTATAGTTACCAGCAATAGATCCGGATGGTATGCTAGGGATTGCAAACCCCTAAGAAAATCCCAAGAATCCCTGCAGATGTACTTCAAAGAAGCAGCAAATTGCTTCAAAGTGTGGTCTATAAATTTTCCAATCGGTTCTGTTATACCTCCTTGCCCAGATACTATAGGTCTGAAGTGTAGGGGGTCAAGACCTTTGTGTGTTTTCGGGATGCCAAATATTACAGGAATTCTTGGCTTGGCAACAATTAAAAAATTATACAATTTTTCATTAAAAACCCCTTGCAAAAGATGGTCATATAAAATGAAAGAAATTCTTGAGTATGCCATATGTAACTCATTCCTGGACACCTGTTCATACTGCTCCGGGTCCTGCAACATCCGTTCAATGTACTGAATATAATCTGAATTATACATCAGAACTAACCCCCCCCCCCTTATCTGTTTTCATAGCCCTACAGTTATTACTTTTGAGATTCTTGATTAAATTCCTCTCTTTCCTACTGATATTGTGGGGGTCATTTCTTTGCTTATTATTGTTAATAATCCTGATGTCTTTTTCCATAATTTCTTCAAATATCTTGACTGTTGGGTCCATAGGTGGGTTAAATGTACTCCTAAGTGAAAGCTCCATACTTACAGGAAGTTCCCCTTTAAAATAAAGCATTAGGTTCAGTTGCCTGCTAAACATTTTTAAATCTATCAACTCCTGTTCCATCCTGTTAGAAAAAGCTGGCACATAATGCAGTCCTTTGGTGAATAAATCAAAATGTTCTGTTCCCAAACTAATGCTGGTATAATTGTAAATCGAAAAGTTGTTTTCTGTTACCACTGTAACCTTATTTGAAACATTCACGCTGGCCACAGCATTAGTCGTGTGTGGATAGCTCGAAATAGCCTGCATGTCCTGGTCTACTTGTTCCCCCACCCCTGAAAAAATCCGCCCCCCCCCTGTTTGGGGGAAAGTGAAAATCCTGGTGTAGGGAACCTCTATCCTTCTCTGCAAACCTTTGGTTGTATCTTGGTGTCTCATACGGCATTTCTGTTCTGTAACCTCTATTATAACTTGTTGGGGATTACCGTTTGAGTACAACTCTCATTTTCTAAACAAAAAACCTTAGTTCTACTGCTAGAAGCAAATTCTGGTGCAAGTGAATGGTAGCTTGAAGACTAACACAAGAAGAAACGTTATATTTCCTTATTCCTATACACGCCATCTTAATTAAGCATGCTTACTGACAGGAAAAACTGTTTAAGGAACTGAATTATATTGGGTCAAGTGGTTCTCGTGATATATGCTTAGAGACATATGTCAGTGTCAAGCTCTTACCAAACCTGGACTGCTGGTTTCACCTGATCACTATGAAAAAGAAAAAAGTTTGCCTTGATGCTGTCTTACTGAAGAAAGCTCAGTCCAGCAATTATCAAGTTCCTGAACATGCCCAACAAGACTGTAACGGGGCTCCATGATTTCTCTGTCCACATTAAATATTACAAACATTTTGTGGACGGTATTTTTCTGTTATGGAATGGATTGTTGGGCACACTTGCTAATTTTATCACCTTTTTGGGGAATAGCACCACATTTCTGAGGTTTACAGAGTCACATTCTGAGCATCAGATTGATTTTTTGGACGTCAGGATATACTGAAGGATGAGCTTGTTCATATACATACTAATCTATATAGGAAGAACTGTTGGAGAAATGGTATTTTGCACAGAGCAAGCATGCACCTGGGGCATGTGTACAAAAATGTTACTAAGGGCCAGTTTCTGAGAACATCAAGGCTTAATACCAGTGAAAGCAACTTTGCTAAGACTTCTGAGGCTCTGTATGGGGAGTTCAAAGAGAGGGATTATCACATTTGGGAACTTGAAATTTGCTGGACTGAGCTTTCTCCAATGAGACAGCATCAAGGCAAACATTTTTTTCTTTAGTCACAGTGATCGGGAGCAATCAGCAGCCCAGGTTACACCTAATGAGTTTGGTAAGAGGTTGACACTGACATATTCTAGTGATATTGGCATAATTTGTGATGCAACCAAAATGAACTGAAGAGTTTTGATATTAGATAACATGACTGGACGCATCATTGGGCATCAGCCTAGTTTTTGTTTTAAGAGCACATTATCCTTAAAAATGAGACTTTATTCTGGTCCCATGGGAAGAATGAATAATACATCTTGAAGACAAGGTATTTCATTGTCACAGATGCAAGGCTTGTAAATATATAATGCTTAGGAATTGTTTTATTCATCCAGTTAGTGGCAGCAAATATGAAACAAGGCTATATGCAGACTGAAGAACTTCTAACTTGGTGCATATTGTGACCTGTGACCAGTAGTGTAGTGTATATATATATATATATATATATATATATATATATATATATATATATATATATATATATATATATATATATATATATATATATGGATCCCTATCACAACACCGACATGCCACAAAGCCGACACCCAAAATACCAACACCAAAAGACCGAAAACGCACAAAACCGACAACTCACAAAACCGAACACCATAACACCGACACCAAAAAACACAGACACACAAAACATAAACTATACATGACACACAACTATACATGCACTAACCGTAACCTAAACCCTAACCCTAAGGTCCGACACTACCGCACACTTACCCTACACTCACCCTAACCCTAACTCACTTAACCCGCGACTACACCTAAAGTCTGTCACTATCGCACACTTACCCTACCCGCACCCTAACCCTAACTCACTTAACCCACCCTTAAACCTAAAGTCCGTCACTATCACATACTTACCTTACCCGCACCCTAAGTCCGACACTACCGCACACTCACCTTTCCCGCACCCTAACCCTAAATCGCTCACTATCTCACACTTACCTGTCCACTCCCTAACGCTAAATCCCTCACTATCGCACACTTACCGAGTCGTGCTCACACGTTGCCCATGTCGGCGTTTTGGCTGTCGGGATTTCAGCTTGTCGATCATCTGTCTCGTCGGTCTTCTGGTCTCGGTCTTCTGAGCGTCGGTGTTGTGGTGTGTCGATCTAGTGAAGGGGACCCATATATATATATATATATATATATATATATATATATATATATATATATATATATATATATATATATATATACAGGAAAAAGTAACTGTATGTTTAAACAATACATACTTAAGCATGAATGATATTAGAAACAGTGTTATGCAGAATGCATTAGTGAAGCATATTACAAAATTCTATGGTCATCCTTTAAGTTTTATGGCATTACAGATTGTATTTAATAATATCTGCAATGGTGATATAGTGAACAATAGGGAACGTGCTGAAATGAAATGAATAGTGACTTTACAATCTGACGAGCTACCTGGTTTGAATGGTACTGTTCCTTTGCTGTAGAGAACTCAGCACAGCTCCTCGTGGTATCCAGCAGAGTTACTAGAGCAGCAGAGGACAGAAAAAGCAACTTTCCAGATTTTAAGTATTTTTTCTTGCATTTTTCGACCATTTGTGTTATTCGACGACTGTTTCTGTTTATTTTATAGTGGTATTACCTGTTTTTCCTGTTTTTATAAACTTTAATTGTTGGTTGCACTTCTTAGTTTAAGTTTGCTTAAAATTA